>NC_064756.1:42992132-43324632 GCF_011397635.1 Epinephelus fuscoguttatus | reverse complement strand
AAGCTCTACAGTTGTAACAGCAGTGGTGCCACAGGCTGTGTCAGTCTAATGAGCATTTTTCTCCACACATGCTGTTTCCTCCAGCCAGTGTAGGAAAAAATATTTGGGGGACAACTTTTGCCCCCATGGTCTAAAAGAAAATTGTTGTGGGTACTTTAACAAAATAGTAATTAGTCCATAATTAGTCCATACAGTAGTTTTTTAAAACATTATTTATGTGAGTTTTAAAAGTAAAAAGGGAAATAAAGACAGTTCTAAAGTGTTAGCGTTTTATTGAGCTCTTAATAGCCTTAATATATGTATAATGCATTAGTTGATCGATAAATTGAAAACTTCATTACAGTCAGTTAATAGTCTTTTTAAACATCCATTTTAGAAATTGTAAAAGGTCTATTAACCAATTAAAGACACATTGAGATTCAATATAATACTGCATTTGTACTGTATAAACATGCTCACATTACATCACACATTATCCATGCTCTCTTCAAAGACACCAAACGCCAAAGCAAACAGGAGTTGCTGGTTTACTGCTGTCACAATCTTTTGTTTGTTATGGTGTGACTTTCAGAAGTGACCTAACATGGCATCTGCAGCAATACATGGGTTTCCATGTAGCAACATTGTACAAAAAACAATGTATGGTCACATAGGTAAAAGTCTGAATACAGACAGTTTGAATACATCAGGATTCCTACTGGAAAGCTACAAATGATATAAAAAAACTTAAAAAATGATAAAAAAAAAATAATAGAGCTACCCTTTCAGTTGATTTAATCTCTTAAATGTTTGTTTATATTTGTTTGCTCACAGAAACAAAGAAAAAAATCCCATTCATAAAGTGCCTTTTGATTATTTTCACAAGACATTTCTCATGGTACACTCATACATACACACATGTATACAGTATGACAATAAAGGAGTTTTTGTGGGAATGTCAAACTTTCAGACCATTTTGAGGAGTTCCTATGATTTGCATATTCCAGATTTTAGTGTGTCATGCAGTATGGGACTTGCACTGGCCTGGTCTTGGTCTTGACCTGGTCTCAAACCCCAAGTCTTGGTCATGTGTTGGTCTGAGTACACTCTGGTTTAGGTGGTCCTAAGTGTAACGTTGGTATACACTACCTTTCCAGTAGTTTCACCCTTTCTTGTCTGATATATCTTTATATCTTTCATTCATCTTCTAACCGCTTCATCCTCTTGAGGATCGCAGGGGGGCTGGAGCCTATCCCAGCTACATTGGGCGAGAGGCAGGGTACACCCTGGACAGGTCGCCAGTCTATCGCAGGGCTGACACATAGAGACAAACAACCATTCACGCTCACATTCACACCTACGGACAATTTAGAGTCACCAATTAACCTAGTCCCCAATCTGCATGTCTTTGGACTGTGGGAGGAAGCCGGAGTGCCCGGAGAGAACCCACGCTGTCATGGGGAGAACATGCAAACTCCGCACAGAAGGGCTCCCACGCCCGGGATCGAACCGGCAACCCTCTTGCTGTGAGGCGAGAGTGCTAACCACCACACCACCGTGCCGCCCTCTTTATAGCTTTCTAACCCCATATATTTTCTCACAAATACATGAATATAGGTATGTCAGATTAGCTGTGCTAATTACCACTTACTCTCTTGTAACTGAAGCAGTACCCCTGGTTAGAAATCACTGACCCAAATAGAAATAAGAAAGCACAAACACTCAGCAAGTACCATCAGCACAGTTCTTATAGCCCTGGAAGACTCCCATCTATCCATTAACATACATATATTTTCAACATGGATATACATGCAAATAAAATCTAAGTGAAGAGTAACAACAGAACAAAATCAGCCTGGATTCAAAAGGTTAATGCAGTGTTGAGGCATCATTATGGTGCCTCCCTGCTGGACCTAGTTTTTCAAAGGAGAGATGTACTGACCCAGTAAAGCTGACTGAGACTGCCCTTAGACACTTCCAGCAGGAAAGTCCTCGAAACCCCCACCATACTCACCCCACACATCCACCCTCACTGACTGAAGCTGACACTGAGATGACAGTTTAAGGTCAGAAGTGTTGTTTTTGGCATTTCACTCGTTTGGATTCCAGCCTTTCTTTCCTGAATGACTGTTGAATTTAAATGCAGGCTTTGGCATCGGTATGCATTGTTTCAGATGAGGTGGTTTTTGGTCATGCTCGCAAAGCCAAATGCTTTTTTCTTTCAGTCAGAAGTTAACACTGGATCAGTTCCTGTTAGACACAAAAACAAAGTTTGCGCTCTTGCAGGAACTGTGTTCATGTGAGTGTAACTATGTGTGTTGAAAAATTGTAGTGTTAGCTGTATACTTGAGCAGTGTTATTATCAGTGTGCTCAGACACCGCCTGTTTTTTCCCGCCCCATCTCTCCATCCCTTGTGGTGGAAAGTGCCAAGTCATCAAAATGCAGACCACTATGGCACTCCTATGGCCACAACATGGCTTTTACCGGATCAGGCTTTTCTCCCAAAGCCCAGATTGGCACATATTTGTGGCTGCTTACTTTCAGGACACTTTTTTTTCCCTAGAAAAAAAAAAGAAAGAATGAAATCTGAACACAGCAGCTACTTGCTCTCTGTTTCAAAACCATAACTGGTTTGAGTCTGGAGATATTACATGGTTTAAAGACACAGGGCTGCAGTTTTCATGTATTTCAGGAAATGGGTTATGATAGGGTCATGGTGTGGCAGCCCATCATTTTGCCCTCTGCACTTATTTTTTTTTAGTGTTTGTTTTGGTGATGTTACACTTCTCTTTCTAGCCATACAATTATTTTGTTCCTTCTCAAACCACCTCTGGTTTTTCAGTAAGCTGCAATTGACTGTTGACACTGATCTCAGTGTCCAGAGACCACACAAGGATGATGTCAGCCTTCATTTTGGTTGCCCAGTTACTGAGGACGCCCCCACCCCTTCCAACTTCTAATCTAACCCTGCTGTCCAAAGGACATATAAATAATGATTTAAAAAAAGGAGCCTGCAAATGTCACCTTCCTGTAGCTAAACTTTTTTTCTGTTTGTCTCTTTCCATTTCAGGATGGAGTGATGATGGGATGGATGTGAATATGGGCCAGTGGGCAGGCATGCGAGCCCCTCTCCTCAGCCTGGCCCTGCTGCTGCTGTTGCTGCTCTTCAAGCCACCACCCTGCTGCGGCCAGAATACCCATGCGGGCCTTCAGGATGGACCTCACTTTGGCTTTACTCAGGCTGTCTACCACGCAACGGTTTACGAAAACTCAGCAGCACGCACCTATGCCAACAGTAAAGTTAAAATGGGAATCCACCTGGCACAGCGTTCCTGGGAGATCCGCTACAGAATCACCTCTGGTGATGATGAAGGGTTTTTCAAGGCAGAGGAGTATGTGCTGGGTGACTTCTGTTTCTTGCGCATAAGGACTAAAGGTGGCAACGCAGCTATCTTGAACCGAGAGATTCAGGATAATTATGTATTGACAGTAAAAGCTTCTGTCAAGGGAGAGGCCCTCCTTGAGACCTGGACAAAAGTCAGCATCCAGGTCTTGGATATGAATGACCTACGACCCTTGTTCTCACCCACCACTTACTCCGTCACCATAGCGGAGAGCACCCCTCTCAGGACTAGCATAGCACAAGTTACCGCCACAGATGCAGATATTGGTTCCAATGGGGAGTTTTACTATTTTTTCAAGGAGAAAATGGAGTTGTTTGCTGTACACCCAACCAGTGGAGTTGTTTCTCTCAGTGGAAAGCTGAATGTTGATGAGCAGAATCGGTACGATTTAGAAATTTTGGCGGTGGACCGTGGCATGAAGCTCTATGGAAATAATGGGGTCAGCAGCACAGCCAAGCTTTTTGTCCATGTAGAACGTGTGAATGAGCATGCCCCAGTCATGACTGCAGTCACCCACAGCCCCTCGTGGCTTGATAAAAATCCTGTGTATGCCATGGTCACTGTTGAAGACCTAGATGAAGGCTTAAATGGAGAAATAGACTCAGTGGTCATTGTGGGTGGAGACCCTTCAGAGCAGTTTTTTGTGGAAAGATCTGCAGAAGGCGAGTTTGCCATAAAGGCCTCTGAGTCAGTAAATTGGGAGACGTACCCATATGGCTGTAACCTCACTTTGCAGGCTAAAGACAGAGGAGCCCCACAGAAGTTCTCTGCTGTTAAGGTTGTCCACATTATGGTCAAGAAACGACAGACAGCAGAAGCTGCATTTGAGCAGGAGATATATGATGTTAGTCTGAATGAAATTTCACCACCAGGCACAATTGTAGAAGCTGTTAAACTTAAGCCAGAGCCTGATGATGCAGAGTATATCCTGACACCTTCTGCAGATTCAGCTTTTTTTCAAATGAACACCCTAACAGGCGTAATCTCTACCACTCACTGGTTCACTCAGTTGACCCAGGATGTCTTTAATCTTGAGGTAATGGAAATAGATAGTGAGCTCAAAGTTAAAGTGCAGGTTACTATTGAGGATGCCAATGACAACACACCAACATTTGATCTGTCCTCTTATGAGGTTTTGGTTAATGAGAGTGTACTAGTTGGGACCAATGTGTTAACAGTTTCCGCAGTGGATGAGGATAAAGGAGAAAATGGATACATAACTTACAGCATTTCCAGCCTTCAGCCATTGCCCTTCAAAATCAATCAGTTCTCTGGTGTCATCAGCACTATTAAAGAGTTGGACTTTGAATCATCATCAGAGAGCTTTGTGTTTGTTGTCAGAGCATCTGACTGGGGTTCGCCTTACAGGCGAGAGAGTGAAGTCAACGTGACAATTCACCTGGAAAATGTAAATGACAACCAGCCATTGTTTGAGAAGGTAGCATGCCAGGGTGTGATCTCTAGGGACTTCCCAGTGGATGAAGTGATTACCACAATGTCTGCAATTGACATAGATGAGTTGGAATTAGTAAAATATAAGATCATTTCAGGTAACGACTGGGGGTACTTTGACCTCAACCCAGATTCAGGGGTCCTTTCACTGCGACATTCCCTTGCAACTGCCAGTCCAAAGAATGGTGTCTTTAGTCTCAAAATAACTGCCACAGATGGTGAGAATTTTTCTGATCCTATGTTTGTTAACATCTCAGTTGCTCATGGGAAATCTCCTCCCAAAAGTTTCAACTGTAAAGAGACAAGAGTAGCCCAAAAGTTAGCTGAGAAGTTACTCAAAAAGTCCAAAGCAAGCACAAAGCCCAAAATTGAGGAAGGCTTTATTGATCTTTTCTCTGTCAATCGGCAGACACCCCAGTTTGACAAAGCTTTTCCGACAGATATTGCTGTGCGGGAAGACCTTAAGATTGGCTCAAGCGTTTTCAAGGTCAGTGCCTATGATGGTGACACAGGTTTCAATGGTCAGATTCTGTACTCTATTTCAGATGGAAACACTGACAGCTGTTTTAAAATTGACATGGAGACTGGCCTTATCAGTGTCTTCCTCCCTTTGGACAGAGAAAAGAGGGATCGTTATCTCCTCAACCTAACTATCTATGACCTTGGCCTGCCACAGAAAACTGCCTGGCGTTTGCTTACTGTTTACATAGAGGATGCTAATGATAATGCACCCCAGTTTTTGCAAGATGGAGGCTATGGAATTATGATACCTGAAAACACTGCCATAGGTACAGATGTCATCCAGGTTGAGGCCACTGACAAAGATCTAGGACCCAATGGGGAAATTATGTACTCTGTTTTAACCAGCACCACCCAGTTTGGTATCAACAGCACTAATGGCATAGTGTATGTAGCTGGTCAACTTGACAGGGAGTTTGTTTCTGCTTTTAACCTGAAGATTGAGGCTCGGGACAAGGCAGAGAAAGGGGGCCAGAAGTTTTCTGTAACCACTTTGAAAATCATTTTAGAGGATGTGAATGACTGTCCCCCACTATTTATACCCAGTGTGTACAAAGCCAGAGCTCTAGAGGATCTCCCAGTAGGAACTGTTGTGGCCTGGTTAGAAACCCAGGACCCAGATTTGGGGTTGGGAGGCCAGGTCCGGTACTCTCTGGCCAATGACTACAATGGATGGTTTGAGGTAGACAAAGCCAGTGGAGCTATTCGGCTGACAAAAGAGTTGGACTATGAGACCCAGCAGTTCTACAACCTTACTGTGAAGGCCAAAGACAAGGGAAGGCCTGTTTCTCTTCTCTCAGTCACCTTTGTGGAGGTGGAGGTCGTAGATGTGAATGAAAACCTCTACGCTCCATACTTTTCCCACTTTGCCTTGACAGGATTAGTGAAGGAGAATTCACGGATTGGAACTACACTACTCCAAGTCACCGCTAACGATGATGATGCTGGCAGAGATGGAGAAATCCAATACTCCATTCGTGACGGGAGTGGGCTTGGACGATTTGCCATTGATGAAGAGACAGGTGAGTTTTTTGTTTTTTTTTTAAATTGTGTTATGTGTGTCATGCTTTCAACAAGTATTTCCCTGTGATGGAAGTCACAAACTACGTTTACTTTTGTCACTGTAACACAGTCGTATTTTGTGTACTTTTCTGAGTTCTCCATATTGTAAGTGGAATTTCAAGTTGCATCCATGAAAGAGTCAGAACGAAAGTCACCTGAAAAAGTCATGATAAGCAGTGTCAGAACTGAACAAAAGGAAGGTGGTAGATCATCAGCAGCAGCAGCAACAAAGCTGCTGGTGTTATTGCAGCTGCAGCAGGGCAGAACTCCATGTCCAGATTGGTGACACTCTGCATTCAGCTGACATTATGTAAAGGATACATTTTTTAAATGTATCCATTCACTGGCTGAGTGTCGGGTGGTAGGAGGGTGCACTGACACCTGGTAGCAGTTTGTGAACAATATAAAAACTGCACAACAATGCATTACTCTACCTCAGCATAAGTTAAGACAGCACGACCCAGTGAGCATGTTAAATGACCCAAATCAAAAACACCCATGATGTTGCGAAACATCAGATGCACACTGGGTCTGAGGAGCACAGTAGGACAGGGCAACCTGGTCTCACTCTGATGTTGTAGAAAACCAGGGCTTGGTCTGTGACTTCCAGCTTAAGACACTGACGTAAAAAGATGTCTTTTTACTTCAGCATGATATGCAGTTGGTCGCCACTATTGCTTAACAGTGCCCGGCAGCGTCAGGGGGAAACGCAGTTGGACAACAACGAAATTTAAGGCGGCGGAAGTGTTCGCTTCCCCTAAGATTGTAATGCCAAACCCTGTTCTTTTGTCCTAAACCCAACCATGTGCATGTGTTGGCTAAACATAACCATTTGTGTTTGTTGCTGAAGGAAAAAACGGCAATTTGTGGTGTTTTACTGATGTATTACTTTTATTTTGAAAGATACCTTATACAAACTGTACATTTCGAGTGAAAACAGAAGTGTATTTTGAAAACAGACAATGCATGTAACAGGCTGAAGTTGACACGGCCTTGCATGTCATATGTTGATGTCGAATGTCCATGACCAAATGTTGATACAGTATGTGATGGGGTCGGAGTGAGAATGTGTTGGACAGAGAGGCTGGTTATATAATGCATTTAGAATGAATAAGCGGAGAAGCTGAACCTAGAACAGATTGAGGAGGACTTTGTTGTATGCAAGACTTGAAGAATGTTATTCAGACAGGTGACAACAAACTCAGTACTTGGTGTAAGTCAGTGTACAGGGGGAGTTGCCAGCAACTACTGCCTTGCTGAGAAATATAGCTTTGTGCGTGTCACAGTTTGCTGTATGTAAAAACTGTGCATTTCTTGCAAGACTTCACTGTGGAAGGCGGTTGTATATTTGTAATTGATAATAAGTTGTATGCATAGGCTGCTAATGTCAATCTATAGAAAAGGAATTCATTGGGTGGCTGTGGTTCAGAGGTAGAGCAGGTCGTCCACCAATCGAAAGATCAGCAGTTCGATCCCGGGCTCCTCCAGTCTGCATGTCAAAGTATCCTTGAGCAAGATAGTGAACTCCCGATGGCTGTTCCATCAGTGTGTGAGTGTGTTAAAAACTGAGTAGCAGGTGGCACCTTGTATGGTAGCCTAGGCCACCAGTGTATGAAAGTGTGTGTGAATGGGGTGAATGTGACTCGTAGTGTATAAAGCACTTTGAGTGGTCGGATGACTAGAAAGGCGCTATACAAATGCAGGTCCATTTACCACTGTTGGTTTGGAATGAAGCTTGAGACAGTTGTGTTTATATTACAGTACTTGTATGGGTTTTTTTGATCTAGTATGATGTGAGAGGCAGCTGGCCCCGTTTTATTTTCACGTCATCTAATCTGGCTCCCATTCAAAAAAATTTGGACACCCCTGCACTATTGCATACACTGACATGTTTATTCACTTTATTTTGTTGCCTATAGTGGTCTTCTGGTTTTGGCTTGGAGAGGCATGAAGAGATTTGATAAAAGATTGTCTGACATTCCACTTTGAAGTATTCTTGGATTTTCTGCATTTTATTTCCATTCTGACTCTAATGACTGAGATATAAATACTAACATCTGCAGTTTAGATTTATCTATTTCATGCTACCCTGTGAACTATGGGGGATATTAATCTAATGCCTGAAATGGGGCAGTTTCAGATAAGATCAATGCACAAAGGTTAAAACCTTACTGGATGGACAGAGTCCTTAAAAGTCTATCTCTCACTGCCTGAAAAAATCATGACATCCGTCAGTTCAGTGTTGTCATTTGAATATGATTATGACATACTGGTGTTTTCTATGCATGGAGGAAACACAAAGTATGCGTTTTTGATCAAAAACTGTCAGATGTAAAAAAAAAAAAAAAAAAAGAAATACAACCATAATACAAAACACCATCTTCCTACAAACTCATTCCTTTAACCTCGTTTTGATCTGTATTTACCCACATCTTACATTAATGGCAAAAGCCTTCTACTTATGTAGAGTTTCTTCCAGAAATTGGTTAGCAGAGGTGGTGGTGTTATGCATTTATATAATCAACGTGAACTTGTTGCCATTAAATTAAAACGTGAGTCCAGCACATTAATATTTAACTTTTGTTTTATTTTTACTTACCAGGGATGCAATTTAATTCCCAGAATTAAGTTCTTGTTATTTGAGTTGAATATATACTTTTTAAAAAATTATTTTACACATACTGAATGTTTGAGATGTGTCGCAGGAGATTGGGAATTTGTGTTTGGAAATTGATTAAGTACCACAGAATATGGCATGTCAACTTTTAAACCACATAGTTCACAACAGAAGGGCAGAAACAAGAGAATGCAGGTGCAGGTAGTTTTCTGAAGACTTCTCCAATCCTGCCCACCAGCTCCTAGGGCATGAAGCCAAACCAGCCTCAGAAGCAGCAGGCAGAGAGAGGGTCATCACAAAAAAAAAATCACAAATCAACCTGCCTTTGTCAGGTGTATTGTCATAGATTTTTGTGAAGTTTGTTTAAAAAAGTTGTAGGACTTGGTCATCTGAGGATTCAAACACTGCACCTCTGAATACCCAGGGAAGGTGACTTACATACTGCACCACCAGGAGGATATGGCTTTTCACACACTGTCTTACAACTTGAGGCAATACTATCACATTTGTAAAACTTGGGTATTTTCTCTAAAACGTAAAGCACAACAGTCAAAGTGTTGGAGATAAAATTTTGAAAAAGCGGACATCATTCTGTTGTTTTCAGATGCAGTAACAAATATTTTGGTGAAATTTGGTTAAAAAATGAAATTGAAAATGTTGCGCATACACTACAAATTACAAGATGTTGAAACTCAACATCTGACCAATCTGACCACCATGTGAAAGCATGATATCTACTGTCCAAAGAATATATGTGTAAATTTTGGACTTCTGAAATGATTATAGGTTTCAGTGAGGAAAACTTTTGTTGCAATTCAGTTGATGTGCTGATAAACAAATGGGTTTGGTAGGACGTACTGGTGATTTATTACGATAATTTAAAGTTTGGAATGTGAAATGTCTAGAATTTATATTTGTTGTAATAGGCCATGCCCACTTTAAGCAATTATTACCAAATGTTATGCATGCACTAGTCATGACTAGAGATGTAATGGTATAAAAATTTCATATCACAGTTATTGTGACCAAAAATATCACAGTTATCATTATTATCGCGGTACTGTTGAAATGTGCTGAAAATGTTCAAACAGTACTTATACGCACACTGAAATCATTTAACCAAGTTTTATTTCGAAAAACAAATAAAATAAAGAGCACAGTGTACTTTCTGTCTAACAGAAAGTCTAGCATGTTTGTCTTTTTGTCATTCACAATTACTCCTATCACAGCCATCACTTTGACCAATAGGAACACAGAGTTAGCTGCTGCCATAGGCAACTGTAGGTCAACAACACCCCAGCCTTTTAAATATTTCCTCTCTACCACACAGAGTAAAAGGGGAAAATGATAGTGTGAAACAGCAGAGGCACTTTGTCAACCTGCTGAGTGCTGCCATTAGCATCAAGCTAGCAAAGAATGTTCTTTCTTCATAATGGAGATGGACTTAAAGTAAGAAAATTAAAAAATAGCAGCGGGGCTTTTACTCAACACAACTGCAGAGGCTACCAGCTTGATTTGAAACAGACTACATTATAGATGGTTCGTTATTTATCATTCCAACTGTGTTTTTATATTTTTACTTTTTATCCGCTCCCGTTGCCTTGATAAAGTTAATGCATTGCGCCGTCATTTCAAACTCAACACTTCCTGTATATTTTTCAAATTAAAAGCCCCAAATAACCTCGGCTGAGAGAATTCCTCCATTTTCTAAATAGGCTTTCATTGTGAAACATTTGCAGGAACTTGTGGAGGATTCTGTGACTTGTATGTTTGCGTTTTTCAAATGTAGCTCCTGCCACCTGCTGGCACTTTTTACGTTACTACAACAACATTTCGGCTGGCACATGAACAGACACAGTGACTCAGATAATAGTAAAAGTAATAAAAATAGGACAAGAATAACCTGATGATATCACACATGTCGTGAAAGAGATCGTATAGTCTGTCATGTCTGTCGGCCATGTCACAGCACGATTTTACGACTCCACAATCGTGTAATGTGACATAGTGACTTTCAGAACAGGCAGAAAAGTCGTGTAGTGTGAACCAGGCACAGGTACCCTCGCTGTATAGTTGTGGATGGTGGTCACCGAGATGGCTCATCAAATTTTAAGTGTTACCCCCCTTTGCGGAGACTTTTTTTCTGCATTTTCTGCAGACAGGGTAACTATCTTCAATTAGTTTCCCCTCAGCATTCTTATAAAATCCAAAATACGTCCAGACTTCAGACTTTTACCTTTTAGAGGGGGAAAAAATCTCCGGAGCACTGTCCATGCAGGTGCCTTCGGTGCCTTCCGCCATATTTTCAGAAGCCAAACATTGCAAACTGCGCATGCGCGCCTGTGTCTTAGGGACTGACTTTTCCAGGCAACGAGCAGTATCACCGTGAGTTTTTGAAAGTGCAGTAATCAAACACGGTTTTAATGATAATTAAAATTTGAAATGGTAATATTAACCATCGAGAATTTTACCACGGTTTATCATTTTTACTGGTAATCCTTACACTCCTAGTCATGACCCTCAAATGTGCAAACAGAATTTTATATGTATCCTTTTAGCTGATTAGATATGATCTTTTAGCATTTGTGGCAGCCCTGAGAGGCAGAATATCCCAAGACCATGGAGTGAAGCTCAGACCTTAAGACATAAATGTCTAATTAAAGTAAGGTCAAAAATGTATGATTTCAAAACAGATTGAGGCATCAGAATTTTCTTGACAATTTTAAATCAGTGATTTCAGTAGATAATCCTGTCAAAGTTTTGGGCCGACTGACCCAATAGTTTCTGATGAGTACTTGAAAATGGGATTTCAAGAAATAAGGGGAAGTAGCAAAATTTGAAATTTTTAAAGCAGAAGACCATTGGAGCAAAGACACAGATGAATTTAAAGATTAAAATGATGAAAGACTTTTGACTCTCAGGGCTAATTTATGAAAATAGATATATTTATTTACTGTCATTGTTTTCATGGTTCCATAAGGTGGAGTCAAAAGGTTCACATAACAATGGACAAGGTGACAATGAAGGAGGTTGCAATGATGTACCTTTAATAGAGGGAGCAATGTAGACAGACAGGCATTCTGGTGGCCTGTGAGGCCATTAAATACATCACAACATGACGGACAGACGGAGAATTAATCTACAGTAACTGTGTTCTGTTCTGCTATTTTTTAAATGTCTTCTTCATTTCCTGCAGTTGCATCTTGCTTGAATTGCCCCCATGATCTGCCGTGGTAGACCTACTGCTTTGTTTCTTCCATACCTGTAAGCTTTAAGAAAACATGCACAAATATGGACTGTCAGAACGCAGTACGGACAGAAGGCTGTCCCTATATGTATCTAACATTGAGCAAATGAGCCCCAAGGGTGCTGTCACACCTGCAGTCCAGTTCATTTGATCTAGACCAAAGTTAAAAAAACAACAACAACCACATTGTTGCATTTTAGGTCTGGTCCAGTTCCTGTTCACACTGACATTTTACAGCTGAATTAAGGGAAGAGAAGGAAGGAAGAAAGGAAGAAAACTGATTATAAGCATATAAGCATTTTGAGTGCAAATCAGCATTCTGAATACTGACTAACAGGTAGGAACAGGACGAAAAGGATTGCTATCACACACTTTTTAATGGACTTAATGAACTGACAAAGTACACAGAGTCGGATACAAGCACAGCAGTTTAACAGCTTTTTAATCAGGGAAGATATGTGTTACCATGGTTACTAGATGATTAGCATAAATAGGTTACTGGCCACTGAGCATCCCCACTGGAGCTTAATACTTAATTATAGCTGCTGCGCAGCAATGGTCGGGGCCGGGCAATTTTAGGCAAAATTAGGCAATTCTGAGCAACACACACACTAAAACAAAGCATATCACAACATAGAAGTTACATCATATAATTATAGCATGCCCTTCAAATTGTGGATGAGTGGCTGAAGTGATCAGACTCATAATATACCAAGGAAAGAAAAAACTCAAGAACAAGAAAGTAAGAATAACATTAACTGCTAGCAATTATGAACAAACTGGCCTGATCTAGCTTAAAGCTAAACATTATCCATGGTGACAAAGATGAAAACATTTTTTAAAACGTAAAAGTAGCTATTGGATAGACTCTGCATATTGACTGATAGCTAAGCCAAATAAACAGGGAAAAGAGACAAGGGATAACAGGGAAAAGTGTTGATAAAGAGTATTTGTCTCTCCGCGAAACTACCTGGCTAGCTGAGGCTTGAACTCACAACTTCTGAGACCAAAGGCTGTCTTCTATCTCACTGAGCAAATTGGCAAGTGACAGTTCATGTGTGGCTTCACAAATTGATTAAGCCAAGCATCAGGGTGCCAGACAGTAGCCATCCATGCCATGGAAAAGCAAATTTCAAAGTGAAAGTTACAAAGCTGTAGCACATATGGTTGATTTGTTATGAATTTTCAAAGTTTTGAAATTTAGAGGCTTTCTGTAGCGCCACCATCAGGACTATTGTCTTGTGTTTCCAGTTGAGGACATCTGGCATGGGACTGGACCTTTGTGCAAAGTTTGGGTAGATTTCTCATATAGAAATGTTGCATGAGCTGAGGCTTGAACTCACAAAGAACCATCTTCTGTTTCACTGAGCTAATTGGCAAACAGAAATGTCACATGTAGCTTCACAAATTGACTAAGCCAGTCAACTGCGTGCAAGACAGCAGCTGTTAGTGTGTAAAGGCAGATTTCAAACGGCTGTCAAAAATTCAGTTATTAAAGGACAACTTCGGTATTTTTCAACCTGGGCTCTATTTCCCCATGTGTATGTGTGCGTATGATTCATGGGTACCACTCGTTCTAAAATTGCTTCAGTATTGAGCCGCGAAACGAGCTAAAACGGTAATGGGGGCAAATGCGTCCCGAATAAAAGTGCTTTTTTCCGCCACTGACCGGTTCAGATCGCCAGTGCTATCTCTGTAAATAGCATATGGTAGCGGCCCTGGGGCAGTGGTGAGTGTGAATGAGTGGAGTCAGCTGTCAGTCAGTGTTGGAGCAGAAAGGCGAAAGGCATCCCCGCTTGGTAATGTAAATGAGTATGTGTGTGTGAAGTGTGTGTTACGCTGGAAGAGTCAGAGGACAGAGTCTTTTACGTGCTACCCCCTGGAGTGTTACCGGAGTTTTTGGAGTGCTCAAATAAACAGGCCTTTTTCCCGAACGCAAGAACAGGGTGTCGCGCAGCACCCCGTACAGCTTTCATAGGCTGCCTTTGTCGGACGGCGAGATGCTGAAGTTGTGGCTAGTTGTGCTACAAATGGATGCTAACACTCCTCTCCAGACACTGCGCCTTGCAGACCTTCGGGTCTGCAGTGCTCACTTCTCCCAAGATGACTACTGCCAGCCGAAGAAGAGAAGACATCCAATCCCGAAACACCTCTTCCTCAAGAAAACGGCTGTCCCACGACTAGAGAGAGCTACAGACACAGTGGAGCAAAGCTCGTGACATCACACAGCCCAGAGGTAAGGGAAAGGCTAAGTTAGCATGCTATTTACAGAGATAGCACTGGCGATCTGAACCGGTCAGTGGCGAAAAAACACACACTTCATACACACATACTCATTTACAATATCGAGCGGGGACACCTTCCGCCTTTCTGCTCCAACACTGACTGACAGCCGACTCCACTCATTAACAGTCACCACTGCCCCAGGGCCGCTACCATATGGCAATGTGAACAGGTCAGTGGCGAAAAAAAGCACTTTTATACGGACGCATTTGCCCCCATTACCGTTTTAGCTCGTTTCACAGCTCAATACTGAAGCAATTTTAGAACAAGTGGTACCCATGAATCATACGCACACATACACATTTGGAAATAGAGCCCAGGTTGAAAAATACCGAAGTTGTCCTTTAAGACAAAAATCTGAAAATACACAAATTGCATCTAGACAGCATGGAGATGTTGGTAATGTGTTTTTAACAATGATTTATTGGCTCCATAAGTGAAAAACTGATGTTTAAAAATGCCGTTTTTGCATTGACTCCAATTGTTCACATTAGAGCAAAATTCAAAATGTTGTAAAAAATTCAGTTTTTGAGATAAAATTCTGATATTTTCTGATATTTTCCAAACATCATCTACCATGAAAATGGTAAATGGTAAAATTTTGTCATTTTTTAATGAACATTGAAAATGTATTTAGCAAGAATTTGCAAGTATATGTTTACAATACCATTTACAGTCAAACATTTTGATGCACTGTAGGCTCAGTTTTTGATAAATCAAAAATCTGTGTGGATCTTTTGTGTAGGACAGTCTGAAGATGCTCTGTAGCAAGTTTGGTGTCAATTGAGCAAAAATTGTGGGAGGAGATAGGTTTAATAAGTTTTACAGTTTTGAAAAAAACAGAGTGATGGACTTCATAATTTGCAATAGGTTTAAATGTACAAATGTTTCTTCTTCAAACGGTTCAAGGCCTCCTTTAAGATAGAAGTGGAACCAATCATAAATAATACAACTATGAC
This sequence comes from Epinephelus fuscoguttatus, assembly GCF_011397635.1. Classification (NCBI taxonomy): domain Eukaryota; kingdom Metazoa; phylum Chordata; class Actinopteri; order Perciformes; family Serranidae; genus Epinephelus; species Epinephelus fuscoguttatus. Next base: position 43,309,109 of record NC_064756.1, on the reverse strand, counting down.
AGGCCAAGTTATGATACATAAGATTCAGAAAATCCAAGCTCCCCCTTTCCTTGGGTAGTTGCAAAATTCTCATACTTTAACCAATTTCTTGGTGATATATAGGGGCCTAATGGCATAGCCATTGACTTACTAAAATTAATTTTATAGCCCGACAATGATCCAAATGTATTGATAATTGACATTAAAGCTGGTATAGACTCCCGAGGGCTAGAGATAAACAATAACACATCATCTGCATATAAAGCAGTTTTATAAATGGTGTGTCCGATTTTGATCCCTGAAATATTATCATGTGATCTGATAGCTTCTGCTAATGGTTCAACTGCTACATTAAAAATCAACTAATTCAAAATCAAAGGTGAAATTGGATCCCCCTGTCAACCTACTCAGTGTGAATTCTAATGATTTCATACCATTAACTATAACACAAGCCCTCGGCTTCACCAATTTAAAAAATTCCCCACCAAGACCAAAGCTTTCCAGCAACACCAGCAATCTTCCTCCCGTGCAGCCCCCAGCTATCCACCACGGCGCACACGTGGCACGCATTCCTCCTCAATACAGCCATCTCCACGTCCACACCAGAGCCCGGCATCAGAGAATGGACCATCACTCGCATTTAAGGGAAAAGGTATTGCCTTCCACTGCAACACCAACAAATCAACTTTGTTCAAACTCTACTCAGCTTCCATCACAACTGTGGCAGTAACAATCTCCGAGCCTCCTCGGAGACATTACTGCCAGTAATGTCCCAAATGACGTTATCTGGCTCCTGCCACCTTCATGGCCACAACCTTCATCATCACAAGCTTTCTCAGAACTTGGTCTCCCTCTCTCCGAAGAGAAATCCTCAGGGCCTAGTACTTCCATCGAGTTCCTAGACATCAACCTGGACTCTATTTCCTTTCAGGCATCTTTGCCCACAGAGAAAGTACAGCACATCACTCTACTTCTGTCAAACTATCTTCTGGTAGAAAGATGCACAAAACGCCAGCTACTGGCCCTTCTCGGCCACCTCAATTATACCATTTGCATAATTCCTCAAGCCAAATCTTTCCTGTCCAATCTCTCGCAGCACAAGAACCCCATCCAGTAACTAAAGGAGCCCCACTACAGGCTAACCAAGTTGGCAATTCTCAGCTACCTCCTCTATTTCCAACTAGTCTATCCTTTAACCGTCTATCACCCACTGCACCCCCACCTCCCATCATCCGTAGGCCCACAGAAATACACCCCGCAATTAATGTTCCCATGTCAAAGGGAGTCAACAAACAGGGAAGGCCAATCCTCTGCCAGGGAGGTAGGATGGTGTGCAATAACTTCAACCACCTGGGCTGTTCTCTTTCTAACTGCCGCCTTCTGCATGTCTGCTTCTTCTGTGGAGGTGCTCATGCCACGAGCACCTGCCCCCACAATCCAACCACACCTGCAGACTGACTAGCACAGCATCTCAGCACACCTGTTATGTTAAATGTTCTTGCCACTGCTCGAGAAAACCACCCAGATAAACAATTCATTAACTTTCTTATCAATGGCTTCACTTACAGAAAGTTGTTTTGGACAATGCATGCAAAATGGAAATGCGTTTGTGGCAACATGTCCTTTCCACAGCCATCCCTTCTCTCCATGATAAAGTTGTTTTGGATGACATTCAACTTTACACGGACGCAGCTCCTTCCGTAGGTTTCGTTGGTTACTATGGAGGGAAATGGTTTGCTTCCGCATGGCCCACAGAGATCAAAGCCCTTGACTCCGAGTCCCACTCTCCCTCATCCGCGCTTCATGAGCTATATCTCAGCATGAATGATCTAGGGAGTCCATACTGATACACTCTGACAACAGTGCAGTGCTAGAGATCGTTAACAAAGGGCGATCTCGTTCCCCAGCCATCATGCAGTTCATGCGCAGACTCACATTAATCTCTGCTCAACACCAGTTCATTCTCAGGGCAGCCCACATTCCTGGTTACCACAACAGCACTGCCAATTCACTTTCTCGTTTCTCATTCCAGAAATTCAGACTCTTGGCCCCAGAATCGGATCTCCACCCCACACCAGTCCCACCTTTTCAGCCACGACATTCAACTAGCTCCTCAGCTTAGAAACCTCTCTAACGCTTCACAAGAAGCCATCCTTAACAGCCTCGTCCCAAGCACTCTCTCAGCCTACCTAAGCGGCTGAATTTGCTTCAAGGCATATCATGACACTTACCTGCTGCCATTTCCCTCTCTGGACGTCATGTCCATATGTAATTTCATCACCCGTGCTCATTCCAATCAAAAAATCTGGTCCTCCACCATCAAGACCTATCTAGTTGGTATCAACTTCATTATCAAACTAATCACCAGCAACCATTGTCCTTCTATCTCTCACTCTCACGTCACAATGTTGATCAAAGGCTTGCACAAACAGGAGCCCAATCTCACAGCTAGACGCTTTCCACTCACCTCCGACCTTCTCAGCCTCCGTATTCGCTTTCTACGCTCAGGCTACATATCCCCCTATGGTCGACTTAACCCTAGAATCCATGTTTCTGCTGGCTTTCTTTAGCTTTCTAAGGTGCACCCACTTCATCCTCCTACAATCCTTCTCATCATCCCAGTCTATCTGACATCACCATCCACACTTCTGACTCATATTCACGCTGCGAAGGAGCAAAACAGACCAACTGGGAGTTTCTTTTGCTATTTACATTTTCTTCCTCAACTCCTATCTCAGCCCATACAAGCCACTGACCAAATAAGATTCAGTGTAGAACAGTTTCTTTTTTTTTTCTTTTTTTTTCAGACAATCAGTTTTTAAGGAGATGTAGTTTACCTTGACATGTTTCGACTGTCACTGCAGTCTTCTTCAGAAGCATCATCTGACATGCATCATGACGTGTCTTTATCAGCTGGTAGTATCCCGGAGGTGTGACCAGCCTGGCAAATCGGATTGCCAGGCTGGTCGCGCCCCCCGCCGCCCGGTGTTCTTTGAAGGAGAGAGTCCCAGGTGTGTGACAGCATGAAAGCCCCCTCATCCCAGTTGATGGTGTTCCTGGCCCGCCTCCTTGATCCAACGTTTGAACTTGTTGCTTTCCGATCCGATGATTTTTGCTTCTTTCTACACTGAATCTAATTTGAGTAGACAAAATGAACCTATTTACACCACACTGACCAAATACATCAGCTCTAGGTGTGCAGCCAATGCATCACGTCAACACCTTCTCTTTCTCACCGAAGCAGGAAAAATGGCCACTCAGTTCTAGTCCCAGAAACATTTTCACAAAGTCCTCCACATTTCAGGCAATGGTCTCTGTCAAGCCCACGTTCAACTCAGTTTATTTTAACTCTGACTCTTTTGGGGGCCTGTAATCAGCTCAGGTTAGAAAAATGTCTGAGACAGAACCCCCACACTGAGTCTCCCCTGTCCAATCTCCAGTTCATCCTCCCAGACCATCCTAACAGAGGACATCCCTTTTCCACCTTCATCCCCACTTACATCCATTTACCAATCCTCAACAACTAACGCCTCCTGAATTACAATAAACTTTTAAAGGACATATTGTTGTGGCATGGTCCTTTCTAGTGAATCCCCTTTTAAACTACTGTATTATTTCAAGATTATTTCCAAAAACTAAATTTTACAAGATCTTATTTGAACACATCACAAGAACTATAATTTTACTTTGCCCAGTATTCATTTTTACTGAATAGGGAGGAACGCATCAGAATGTATCTTAACACAACCTTCATGAGCTGTTAGTTTTGGCCATTGACTGCTAACAGCTCTCAACTACAACTTGTTAACTAGTTCACAATGTAGCCTTATCAGGCAAAAAATAGGTGGCGTTCTCTGACATGTCACTAATAAGTTTGCTGAGTCCACCGTCCCGATGGCATCCCAAGGAAGATCTCTGTTTGTCCCAAATATGTTTTCTGTTGTCCACAGGACAACAGGATGCTGTTAGTCTCTTGCTTTGCTTCATAACTCATGCAAAATAGACGTGACATGACAGAAAATCATCAGCCACTGCCATTGGTGAATGGCTGATGGCAATCAAGGTGAATATCAGCAAATACCTATGTGCTGTGTATATTATGTTTTGGTAAAACTGCAAAAACATTAGAATCAGTGGGACAAATAAACTGTTTTTTATCCAGTTGTATAGAATTGTACCTTCCAATACAAATCAAGAGTAGATCCTTAAACACAATAGCAAAATGCAACATAGCCTGTTTTATCAACCTAATCAAGTGTATCACTGCAGTTTTTTCAGCGCATGGCAAGTGAAATTGACTGTGAACAAAATTCACTTCACCTAGCTCCTAAACCCCGCCCCCTCCACTGGCTCATGCTGAACATAATGGCTGTCCCCAATTGAAGGACTGAAGGTGGCCAGTAGGAATTTTTTGACATATTTTATTTAAGACACATTTACACAGAGACACACATACACACACAGTCTTACACATACACAGTTGTTAGCTTGGTGTGGTTGTCCCAGGGTGATGAACAGGAGCAGAGTGGAGGGGAGGATTTATGGCCCTTGTTAGCCAAGCCTTCGCAAGCTCCATAAATCAGCCTCAAGCTGCTGAGAAACACTACAAACACAATTACAACTTAAAGAGAAATATTCTGGCCACACACACACACACACACACACACACACACACACACACACACACACACACACACACACACACACCACATGCACACTCTGACCAGCTCTGTAAACAACAATAATGTTGAACATCAGTTTCAATATGTAAATCTTAATTTGGTCATAGGAGTGGGTTTTGAGTGGACAGGGTGGAGCAGGCAAGTGAAAGTTGCCATTGCTGACTGTGACAGGCTGAGACTGCTGTCAATCAAACAAACACACCTCACACTCACCATGGTTTTGGCCTGAGACAATCTTTTATTAAAGCAACTCTTACCTTTCTTGCATTTCACACAGCACTTAGAAAAAATGTGAACATCCACAACTTCTTGTGGGTGTAATATAACAACCAAGACAGTCAAACGCAACCCCGGAGATTTAAATCTCAACCAGAGTCAGCGATGACTGATGAGTTTTAGAATAAGGTTAGAGTGCTAACGTTAGATAGTAGTGTTAACGTTACTAGTAAGTAAACGCACAAGGAAGATAACGTTAATGTTTCAGAGGCTATGCTACAGTAGGCTAATGTTAGCCAATAGCAATTGGATGCTGTGTTGTCATATATAACGTTATGAACTGAACTGAACTTCTTTATTTGTCGTTTTTATGCGCAGCACAAAAATGAAATGACATTTCGCATACCCCAAGCAAAAAGACACAAAACATTTAAAAGCAATTTGTGCAACATATAAGAAAGAACATATAGTGCAATAGTAAGATGAAAAGGGTCAACATTTCACAGTCAAAAACTCCACATCCTGAGAGCAGAACTGGGAGATCCTCTTCACATCACAGCACCATGAATTGTTTGTGTATACACCACGGAGCTTACCAGATGATGCATCCTCCCCGTCTGCTCTATGTAGTGTTAGCCCCGTTAGCTCAACACCAGATTCTGATAAGTTACCATTAATCCATGTCTCAGTGAACACACGGACACAGCAGTCCCTCACTCCTCGGTGAGTGGATCTCCACAGTCGGATGTAATCTATTTTTGTGTCCAGTGGGCAGACGTTTGCCAGAAGGACACTGGGAGCAGCTGGTTTGATGCGGTTAGCTCTTAGCCTAGAGCTAACCCCTCCGCACTTTCCCCTCTTCTGCGTCCTGTCACAGTGCTGCCGGCGACTCCCCATCAGGACAGCTCCAGGCAAAACCACGGTCATCTCAGGGCTAGCTCGACGTAGCAGGCCAATAATGAGCTCTCTCGGTTGTAGCGTTAGATCTCTGCAGCAGTTTCTAATGTCTGTGAGATGTTATGCAAGCAGTTACGTCAGTCGGAGGCCTCCACATGGGGAAGACAGACAGGATGCTCGGCCAATCATTGCATTTGGTCCGAATGCAATGATTGGTCGAAGTTTTCTTAGAACCATATGAGAATGATATAATTATGAGTTTTTACTTCTGGTTGAATTCACTTACATTTTAGTGTGCCATCAGCTTATTAATAGCATTTTAACCTAAACAAAGAAAAGTTTAAAATTTCCGGAAAGGTAAGTATTGCTTTAAATAAAGTCAAAATGAAGGATGCTATATTCACAGCAGTTTTCTATGAATGGCACCTTTAAAGATATTCCCTGTAAATAATTTGACCGTACATATTAATTATTCTTTTCAAGTCCAGTAGAAAAAACACAGAGCCACATCGCACCGACTGGAAGCCTTTTTAAGTCAGATCAACTTAAGGATGTGTTACTAGCATGGTATTTAAAGAAGACACAACACTAAGCAGATTATACCTAATTCAGAGAGCAACCACTCACCCTGCTGCTCACAGTCCTGAGAACCGATGGATACAGAGGTGAGGTTTTAACAGCTTATGTAGAGTCTTGTTTGGCAAAATGTGCTTGTTCTCATTGGCCAGCAGCCAGTTTCTGTGTGAGCTGACTGTACTGCGTACATCGTCATTCATGTTTTTTAATTTCATATTTGATCTAAAATCACTATAGCCTTGTGAAAAATGGGCTGCGAATCTGCTATCCTGACCTCAGGGAGAATTCATTCCATCACTGTGGGGCCTTAACAAGAGTCTTGATGGGGGGGGTGAGGGACCACAGAGTCCTCAGCGTGATGGGACAACCTGTGATCCAGAGGTAGAGGTGAGCAATTGTGCTTAAATGTTGTGCTGACCACAGCCAGGAGGTAGCACCAGAGTTTTAAAGTGTTTGCCATCTGCAACAGAGAAGTCATGTGTCCATGGGACTGGGTTGGTGACAGGGCATGTAGAACTTCTGACTTTCATTCAGGAGCCTGGAGTTTGCATTCCGAACACTTGTTCTGCCTCCCTAGTGAGCGATCCTCTGTGTGTCCTTCACAGGCAGTTCCATGTTCCTTACTGTCCGAGTCGGCATCACCACAGTATTGTCAATGGTGATGGGCAGGTCTTTCCCTTAAAGAAACACAAGCTCAGCCTCATCCATGTTGAGCTTAAAGTGGTGTCTCAACATCCAGTCGGAGCTATCTGGCAGATAGTGATGCATTCCTGCAGCTGTATTGAATGGCTAGGTGTCATTAGCATAGCAGAAATAAAAGAGTGGTGACATCAATCACTTGTGGGGACATTGTCAAAAATTGTCAAATTCATCTACAGATACTGAACACTGACACCAGCAGCAGGAGAACAACAACAAACCATGAACTGTTTAACTGCATCGACTGTGGATCCACCTGGTTTGGCCCCTGGGTTGAAAAGGCTCTTTATTCAGTATTTCTGTGTGCATTTAGCACTTATGTGTGTGTTCATTCTCTGAGTGTGTAGTGTCTCAGTGTAGGCGTTTTTTTCTCTGACGTTTCCCAGCCTAAAATAATGAGGTGATGGGCGGCTTAATGCTGCTGTTGTGTGTGTTAATATAGATGTGTTGTAGTCTGCCAGTAGCTGCTGTAACTGGATAGGCTTAACAGTAGACGCCCGCCTTTACTTCCCACACACATACACACACTTACCTTGAAAGCCTAACCTTTCCATGTCAGTCTCCCGCCCACTCTGTTCAGCAGGAAGCTCTTCACATCAAGACTCTTAATCACAGTGTCACTTCTCCCTGGGAACCGTTGTGTTTTGTGAAAGAAAGAAAGAAAAGAAGTGGAGGTGGAGGAGAATTCATGGCTCCCAATTCTGCAGTGATTAATTTCTAACAGGCGGGGAGGCCCACAGCTTTGTTTTTCCAACAAAACCAGCATTGTAGTGAGCTGTGAATGTGCAGCCAGGAGTTGACATAGAGAGATGTGGGCAAACACATACACATACACACACTTAACTGCCATTACAGTGTGATACATATTGTAAGCTTGTTAGGTAAATCCCAATATAGAAAGTACTGACCTGGGAATCTTTGTACATAATACAGGTTCTTTCCTTAAACTTGTGATATTTATTCTACAGTGTGGTCATCTTGGAGATACATCTTTCCGTTGTTGATGAAAAACATGTATGTTTGAATGTGTCATCTGTTGAGTCATATAGTACAATTGCAGTATGTATCAGAATTGTTATCTTTACCGTGATAGCAGTTTTTCTGATGTGTGTTGAGGATAAATCCATTTTCAGATAACAGAAAAAAGGGGCTCCTTTTGATTTCATAATTTGCCTAATAACCTTAATGTTGACTTTTTCTTCAATGTCACAATAATTCATCTGATTATTGTTTGTTTATCCATGGTTACAAACAGTAGGCCTGTCACAGAAACTACTTTTGTTGGACAATATATTGTCCCAGAAATAATTGCATAAACAATATTATTGTCATTTTAAGACCATTTTATGGCACTGATATAATATAATAGCCTAATAATTACAGATGAACAACTTGTTTTTTCTTATTCCACATAAGAGAATGCATGTATAATATGATGGTAATTCCACTAGAAGAGAAGAGATTTGATGATCATCAGAATAGCTGGGGAAAAACGTGGATATATCGATATCAGTATCAGTTATTGGCCAAATAAGTTGTTATTGGATATCAGCAAAAAAAATCCAATATTGTGCATCCCTATTAATAATATAAAAGTACACCTTTTCAAAGAGCAAGAATGTTTAATTCTTAATAATATTCAAACATTGGAATATGAAAAAAAATTACATATTTTTAAATTTATATTTTTAAAGTAATTAACACCTGTTAATCCTCTAAAAACAGTTTAAACAGATATACAATAAAAACCATAGGGCTGCTGTGGCTCAGAGGTAGAGCGGGTTGTCCACCTATCGGAAGATCAGCGGTTCTCCTCCTCCAGTCTACATGTTGAAGTATCCTTGAGTTAGATACTGAGCCCCAAATTGCTCCCGATGGCTGTTCTATTGGTGTGTGAGTGTGTTAAAAACTGAGTAGCAGGTGGCACCTTGTATCGTAGCCTCGGCCACCACTGTGTGAATGGGTGAATGTGACTCATAGTGTAAAAAGCGCTTTGAGTGGTTACTAGATGACTAGAAAGGCGCTATACAAATGCAGGTCCATTTACCATTCTTTCTTTTATGCAGCACAAATTTAAGGCTTTTGTCTTCCTTGTCATCATGTTGTACACTCATAATGATGTCATTGTGCTATGTTGCGTGTGGTGCAAAAACGTGGTGGTGCCAGAGGAAGGAAGGATGAATCCATTAAATCACCCATAAAAACTCTGCTCATAAAAATGAGCATATCTCAAAACTAAAATATGTACACATTTTAAATAGCTTATGCAGTGTTAAAAATATTTTGTTTATGTTTCTACATCTAAAAATCTTTTGGATCAATATGTTTGTCTTTTTATTTTACTGTTGAAAAAAACATGTCTGCTTTTTGCAGTAATTGTTTTAATGACTTAATCAGTTGTTATGGTTTATTGACTTACGTAACCTTTTAACTTAGGGTGAACAAGTTTTAGGGATATGAAGCATTTGAAAAAAGTCCAAGAAATGACATCACAATAAGTAAAAATACCATTTCTATTGCAGAGTTCAGTGGGTTAATATATACAAGAAAGTATTATAAAATGAAAGTACCTTTATAGAAGTAGCCCAAAATTACCTAGTCTGAGACTACAGAATTTGGCCCATAAAAAAACAAAACCAAGTGATGTCTCTTGCAACTAGCAGACAAGCCACTGCAGTTACCTCTATAATCAGGCCCGTGTACTGCAGTTGGCTCCCGGGGATGGACAACCTGGAATCTGGGCGGTTTGCTGGTGGATTTACAGAGTGGAGGATGAAGTTGTTGGAGGGAAAAACTACAAACAAAAGATTTAAATGACCAGGACTGTGCCTCTTCCTCTCCAAAAATGCTGCTGCAGGCTGCTGGTAAGCTACGCTGTGTCGTCTTTGAAGTGTTGTTGTGTTTTCTTTGGACTACCCCAAATAGATTTAAAAATGGGACAATCACTGTCCCAAGTTTTTAATGGTTGGGAAAACTCTGCTGTTTATTCTGGCATCATGTTGGCTAAAATGAAGGTGACATTCTTATGCAAACAAACATGCATATAAATATATGTAAATACTGTATGATAAATTGATTGATGACCTAACAAACAGGAACAGCTACTGCAGCACGACTTTTCATGGTGCACATTCACCAAAGTTTTAAGAAACGGGGAAAAAATAAGCTAAGGGGTAGGCAACAGCTAACTCACTGACTCCATTTCAGCATTACATTTGTTGCTTTCATCACCGAAAATGGTTGTGGCTCATAAGGTAGAGCGGGTCGTCTACTAATCAGAAGATTTGTGGTTTGATCCCCAGCTCCTCCTATCCAGATGTCAAAGTATCTTTGGGCAAGATACTGAACCCCAGATTGTTCAAACAGTGTGTGAACTGTTACTAAGTAGCAGGGGGCACCTTGTATAGTAGCCTTGGCCACCAGTGTGTGAGTGGGTAAATGTGACATGTTGTGTAAAAGTGCTTTTTTTGTAGTCAGAAGACTAGAAGAGCTACAAGTGCAGTCCATTTACCATAATAGAACTATGTGTGACTATGCAGTAAACTGTTATGGTCTTGTTACTTGCACATGTGGGATGCGGATGTAACACCTGCAGTCTTTTTATTACATCCTAGTGTTTTGGTTTGCCCCGGGCGGCAGGGGAGGACCATTTCATCGAATCACTCCTTAAATGCACTTTATTCAATCGAAGCACTTTAAATAGCACTTTATGGCACTGCTGTCATCACTACATTTTATCCCATGTATGTATGATGTATACTGCTTGGTTGTTTGTATACTCTTTGTTTTAATTACTGTCTTAGCTCATCCAGTGTTTTTTTCTAATTGTATATGACCTGCCAAGGGACTAAGGATGTAAATTAGCAGTTCTGCTAACTCTGGCATATTTACATCTCATACTGATGTTCATTAATATGCATTGTCCCTTCCAAATAAACGTTTAAATAAAAATAAATAAGTAAAGTAAGTGCAAACTGCACATAGCAGCCCAGTGTTCAGAGAGGTAAATTATAACAAGACACTTCAATAGGAGCAAGCACTTCAGTGAATTCAACTTCGTGGAACAATTTTATGCACTGCACAGCACAAAATGTCTGCCTGGTGAAAGAGTTGGGTGATAAGTTCTCAGGCATGATTTTTTGCTTTTCGCATGGCAAAGTAAACACATTATGATAATCAGAGGGAAGTGGCTAAAGTTCTTTTAATCAGAAAAAAAGTCACTTTATAGATTTACAGCATAGATTTGATATATGCATGCACAACAAGTCCATCGTTCTGAAGGATGTGAATACCTCAAAACTTCTTCCAACCAATTGGAAAACTAAACCTGTTTCCAAACTCATGTATTTGGGCCATGTCTGACAACGGCCTGAGCTTATGGGTGCTGACCTATTTTGGCTTGCAGGCCAGTTAAAGGTCAGTCACAGACTAGTAAGGAAGTTAATGTTACAGAACACCTTCTGTATTTTCTGTAACCAGTCTCTTTTAATGTTATCAAACTGGGATCTGCCTTTTGCTAGAGCTGAACGGCTGTGTCTGTCAGTGAGAGATGCACCCCACTCCATGGGGCAGCCCCCCACTGCCTGTTTCTTTGAGGAGCACACAGTAACATGTTTGACCATCAGCCCACACTTATCACACTATCTGCACATTAAACAGAGCTGCACTCCTTCTATTACCATAATTAGTGAATTAATGACTGCATTTATCATAATTGCAGGTTGAGAAGGAGCACAAGTGTCTTTCTGAGTACTTTGCTGCGTTGAGGTGTCAGCTGGTTTATGGTAATACAGTGTGTGTGTGTGTGTGTGTGTGTGTGTGTGTGTGTGTGTGTGTGTGGGCGTGTAAAGGTAGCAGCTGGGAATAATCATGAATTAGTGTTGTGATTTTAGGATGCTTTGTTACTTATTGACCAAAAAGAAACCCATATGGGCTTTTGGCTGATTTTAATATTCTGTGCCAATACAAGTTATCTTTAAATTTTATTGCTATCAGGTGAAGAGAAAATAATCCCAAAATGGCGCGGTGATTTTGACAGACAGTACAACATATGCCATGATCACAGATTACAAGACATTTACATCATCGACCATTTTAAAATTAAAACATACATCAAACAAACAATAACACGAATACACAAAAAACAACAAAAAAACAACAACATGTGCCTTACACTAACGTTTTACATTTGTCCTCTCATTCTACCACTCAAACACTATATTGGATTAGGTCAGATCTGGTGCCTTATATTTAGACAGACAACCCCACTATTGACATCAAAAAGGAGCCCCAGACTTGATTAAAGATATCCTCTCTCTCCCTATTACTCTCTAAGTGACTCGCTCATATGTAGCCATTCTTGTCATTTGTTCAGTCCATTCCTTGAAACAGCACGGAGTTGATGACTTCCAGTGTCTCAGAATTATTCTACATCCTGTTGTAGTAACCAAATGTATCCATAGTCTTTGTCTTCCAGTCAAAATGTTATTGTCTGGCAGCAGACCCAGAATACACAGAGCTGGTGTCTTAGTGAGTTGTAATCCGAAAAGATCATTTAAGAGGGTAACAACCTTTTCCCACAAATGTGCATTTTTTTCACAAGAATACAACATGTGTACAAAAGTACCCCCTTCTTTCTCACACCTCCAAGATGTGTCATTGTCCTTAAGTTTTAGTTTGGCCATTTTACTGGGGGTCCAGTAGTTTCTGTTAAACAGTTTGTACTGAATAAACTGAGATTGTGCTTCACGAGAACAGTTATGCCAGGATGCAACCAACTTCATCCATCTATCCGCTGAAATCTGTTCGCCCACATCTTTCTCCCAGCTTAGTCTCAACCCTTCCAGGTGGGGTGGTCGTGCCTCCCTGAAAAGCTCATAGAATTTAGAGGCTCCACATTTTTTATGTCTAGTTACATGGACTAACTCCTGAATCCTGGTCTTGGGGTCCGGGTTCTTCCCCTGGTTAGCTTTAATGCAGTGCCCAATTTGTAGGAATTTCCAAAAATCCTCTTGTCTAAGGTTATATTCTTGCTTAATTTCATCAAATGACCTCAAACCACTTTTGCTAAGCAAGTCACAAAGCAAGTTTATTCCAGCTTTTTCCCATTTCTCCCATATAATAGGTTTTTTGCCAATTAATAGTTTTTTGTTATACCAAATAGATGATTTAGGGGTAAGATGCGGGCTACATTTTATAAGTTGATGAGCACTCATCCAAGTTTCTTGTACAAAGGCCAACACTGGGTCCTTAAAGGGTACCGGTCTTCCTGTCTGAGTAAGAAAAGCCTCAAGGGAGGTTGGAGCCACCAGTTCCTCTTCTATTTTAACCCAGGAAGGCACCTGTTCCCGCAAATTATTTATCTTAGCTAACTGGGAGAGTGAAAAGGCATAATGATACCATTCTATTTTAGACAATGATAAGCCTCCACTTTCTTTGGCCGCATATCATTTTGATCGGTTAAAGCTTGGTCTTTTGCCTGCCCATATATAACTCTATGACAGTATTATATAGTTTCAAGAGGTTAGGAGGAAAACTTAATGGTAGCATGTAAAGAATATATTGGATTTTAGGGGAGATGATCATCTTGACCAAGTTAATCCTACCTAACAAAGATAGGTTCAATTTAGCCCAATTTTGTAAGAGAGGCTGAATAGCTTGAATAACTGGAGAAATATTAGAATGCATTATTTTGTCCAATCCTGGTGTCAGCTCGATCCCTAGATAGGTCAGGCTTGCTGGAATCCACTTGTACTGCCAAGATCCCCTAATGGCCGGAGGACATATTTTAGAGATAGGCATGACCTCTGACTTAGTCCAATTAATTGTGTAGCCAGAGATTTCTGAAAATAAGCCAATAATGGAAAAGATCTTGGATACTGCTGTGTTTAGGTTTCTTGTAATCAAAAGAATATCATCAGCGTATAAAAAAGCTTATGTATCTCATGGCCCATTTGAACCCCTTTAATGTCTTTACTATCACGCAGTGCAATTGCCAGTGGTTCCAGAAATAAGGCAAATATCAGCGGCGACAAGGGTGAACCCTGTCTAGTGCCACGACTAAGTTTGAATGAGGGTGACATCACACCATTAGTAAGTACTATAGCTATCGGCTCTGTATATACTAACTGAGTATATATACTACTAACTGAGTATATATATATATATACTAACCGGAGACTGTGAATTGCCTGTTTAATTTCTGCCAGTGTAATTTCTCCTTTTAGTGAGTTTCTTTGTTCCTCCATTAGAGATGGGATTTTAACGGAGGAAAAGAAATCTGTCATTTTCTGTTCTTCAATGTTTCCTTGCGATGTATTTAATTTTTGATAAAATGTTTGAAATACATCATTAATTGCTTTTTTATCTGTTATCAACTTGTTATCTTGATCAAATATGGTTGGAATTAAGTTAGATGTTTGCATCTGTTTTACTCTATGTGCTAAGACCTTACCTGCTCTCTCACCTTGTTCAAAATAGTTTTGATTGGAACAGAATAGGGCATATTCAACTTTTTTCTGCAGATTATTGTTCAGCTCGTATTTTAACTTAATTAGTTTGTTCCATATATCCCTCTCAGGATGCTGCATATGTTGTTTCTCAAGTTCCTTGATGTCTTGCTCTAGCTTCTGCAATTTATCCCTCTCCGCTTTTTTAATTCAAGAGCTATATTGAATAAGACGCCCTCTTACAAAGGCTTTAAAAGCATCCCAAGTTATACCAATATCAACAATTGAACCCTCATTAAACTCCCAAAATTCTTCCATTATATTTCTTATGTACTCACTATTTAGTAATAGATTATTCAAGCGCCACCTCATCGTAGATTTTCTGTTTTCTGTTATAGATATGGTTATATCCACTGGAGCATGGTCAGTTAGAACTGTGTTGCCAGAGAGTCTGGCAAGCGGGAGATCAGGAGATAATCAATTCTGGAATAGGTAGAATGTGGGTGAGAGAAAAACGTATAATCTTTTTCTTGGGGATGGAGTAATTTCCACACATCAACCAATCCCAGATCTTCCATCATCACATCTACAGCAGCGCATGCTGGGTCATTAACTGGCCTAGGTTGGGAGGATTTATCCAAATACACGTCCCTAACCTGGTTAAAGTCTCCTCCAATTATGATATTATCATTCCCTATACCTCTTACAATATTCCAGACTTTATGAAAAAACTCTGGTTGTGGTGTGTTAGGCGCATAGACATTTACAAAAGTTATTTTCTGACCCTCTAAAATAGCATCCAAAATTACCCATCTACCTTCCTGATGAGAGTAATGTTTCAGTACTTGAAAATCTAAGTCCTTCCTAACCAATATGATCACCCCTCTTTTTCTGTTGGAATAAGTGCTAAAATAAACTTGACCCACCTAATCCCTTTTTAATTTTATTGATTCATCATCATTTAAATGCGTCTCCTGTATAAATGCTACGTCGATTTTCCTCTGTTTCAAATATGTGAGGATCTTTTTCCTTTTCACAACATTGTGGCAACCTGCTATATTCCATGACACTATTTTAAACATAGTCATCTGGCAGTGTTTTATTATATTTGTCTAAATAGGCAGCAACGCCCATAGAGCTCTGTCTGTCCAATCCACGTTGAGTTATAACTAACTTCTGGGTAAGAATCATTGGTCAAAATATGCATATTTGCACAACATTGTAGGCACAATAAAACGAACAAAAAAGAAAAGTACAGCATGAACAGCTAGAACCGTTGAGCAAAAATATAACCCAATAAACAAGATTTCTGCAGGTCAGCAGTACTCAAGGATCCCATTTATGGCTCCCGTCCTAACTCGCCCATTCCCATCCCTCACTCATTTGTATCACACAAGTTATTTAAGTCACTGAGTTTACTTAGATCACTCTCAAACTGCAGGAGAACTATAGATCAATGTCCAAAATGAATCTACCCCTATAACATACGTTAACCCCTTCACACATACAAAATACTATTATTGGAGTTACGTGGTGTAGAAAGTACATTAAATTATATCTTACCTGTTCAGAGAAGAACAAACACAAATGGATAAACCCTCAAACAAAATCGAGCGCGTTATCCACAATTAACTTAAGTCTTAAATGTTCAATAACATCTCATCAGGCCGTGAGTGTGGCCCGACAGAAAAAAAAGGCGCTCATCCAAAATCAGACCTCCATCTGAGTCTAGTTGTCCTCCACATTGTAAGCCGTGAACATCAGCCAGTATGTTTACGTTATTTAGATTAATCCACGCCAGACAGATTCATCCTTTTTTGCCCATGTTGAGTGGTACCTGTCCCCCGCTGTCCTCAGCGGGACACTCCGTTGCTTCCCAGCCGCTGAAAAAACTCTTCCGCAGGGCTTGAGAACTGGTGTCGCCGGTTATCCAATGTGAAAGTCATAACAGCAGGGTATTGCAATGAGTAATAAATCTTGCGTTGTTACAGCATATGCTGTACCTCATCATATTTCTTGCACTTTTCCTGTACCTCTTGGGCGTAGTCTTGGAAAAAGCGGACCCTCATGTCCCTCCAGGTGATCTGTTTCTTATTCCTTGCAGCCATGAGAACCATGGCCTTGGCTTTGTCCCGCACAGAGCGGGCAATGATGTGCCTCGGTCTTGAGTCGTTAGCAGGTGCAGGGCCGATGCGGTGGATTCTGTCTATTTCATACCAAGCATCAGCTTCAATGCCCAGCGCCTCATTCAACAGAGTTTTAAAGCATCCTTCCAAATCCCGGCCCTCAGTTCCTTCTCTAATACCAGAGATTCTGATATTCTGGTGTCGGGAAAATCCCTTCAGTGCCGTCACTTTGTCCCGCAGCTGCTGGTTCTGTTTCACCAAGTTTTTCATGATTGGTTTAGCCTTAGCTTCTTCGTCCTCTAACCGGGAGATTCTCTCTTCAGCTTCTGTGATCCTACCGTCGAGGTTGTTAACAGTGTCATTCAGAGACTCGACTCCGTTTTTCACCTTGTTCATGTCTTTAGCCAGGATCTCGAGGATAGATCGGATGTTGGTCAACTCAGCTGCCACGCTCTCTTTAGGAGGACTCTCCGTTGTAACAGGTGTCTCCGCCATTTTAGGCTGTGGTGTTACCTGGGGGTCCGGCGCTGGCTTTCCTCTGGAATTAAGAGGCTGATTGTGAGTAAAGTAGTGACTTTTCTGACTCATGCCACCTCCCAAGAAAGTCCGAAAACCAAGTGCAATCAAAACAACGACTTAAATTGAAGTTTTTACGGGGATTTTGGGGAAAGGCGAGCTCCATTTCTCCCTATGCGGCCATCTTGGGCGGGCGTACCACGTGACTCCATCTTCAACAGAATATTAAAGCAAATTGATGCCATAACAGTGACCACTGTTTGACTGGCAGGTGAAGACTGAAGTGAAGATTGAATACAACACAGAAAAACACACTACCATAAACACAGTTTCACACACAAGATGTACCTTTTTTGAACTGAGCTCAGTACAGATGAAGATTTTGATGCCAGCATGCCAACTTCCTGACACGTCCTCCTAAGCTTTTGGCCATAGTGGGTGCTGTTTGATGCTAATTTGGCATAATGGGCTTGACACACAGTAGGTAGTGAATGTCAAAAACTGGTGAAACGCTCCCATGTGACAGACTTGTCAAATAGCAGGATAGCTCAGGCACAGCAGATTATGGGTCTAGTAGTGCTTGGTGAATCATGGTTGTCTTAGAAATAGACAGTTTGGGCACAGAAATATTATAAATATAATAAAATGATCTGCTGTCAAAATGTGATAGACAACACATTCCCAAGAAGAGGGCCAAGCAGAATGAGACTGTGTCCAGGAGGTTACTGGTTTAATCGCCATACAGGTATGATAAATTCGGATGTGGAAAGTGATAGAGTAGCACTTGCCTCTCTCATTACAAGCACTGAGGTGCACAGTAGCAAACCTCATCGACCCCAGATCCTCAACAGAACAGGCTGTGGCTGTACAGGACAGCTTCCAGGGGTCAGTCTATGGCCACATAGCAACCATACTACATTGATGTTTTAAAACCCCTAACCCAGAGGCGTAAATATAGACAGTGCAGGCAGTGCAGTTGCACTGGGGCTGTAAGGTGGGGGGCCCAGAGAGAGAGTGGGCCCTCCAACAATGTGACTGCCAGCTTGGAAATATGCCTGTTTTCAAAGAAGAATTCTCATTAGAAAAAAAAACGGTGCCATTTGCTATATATGCCCTTGAAAAAGGTAATCCCATCCCAGCAATGTGCGTATTGGATTGCAGACCAGTTACTGTAGGTAATGGAATGGTTACCACTGCAAACTGAGTTCATAGGAAGTTGGTGGTGATGTAGAGCCTCTGTAATCCTTAAAAGGAAAAACTGGCCATATGATGTGCTACTGTAAGTGATGTTACTGAACTATAAATGTACATAGCAAGAATGGTTGATATTAACAATTCTGCTAAATTATGCTTAGTGTGAGTGTTTTTAAAACTGTCTTTCTACAATATCTGCTTTAGGTAAAGACATTATGGTTAAGGTAGTCATCCCAGTTAATTGCAGGAATGAGGCCAGACATTGTTAGCTAAACTATGTACTTATATCTCCAGCCTTTTGCCCTTTCATACCAGCACTCATTCTCCAAATCTTTATGTCCCCAGGGTGTGCCTAGAGCTCAGTAAAACTGTTTTATCTTGTTATGCAGCCTGGGTATGGAATGAGCCTCAGCATGTTGTTACCTTAGAAGCTCTCCCTTCGTTGAACACTTTTAAAGGTCTTCAAAAAACTGCCCTGAAGCAAACATGTTGATACATTTTATAGTCCTTGACCTACGTGGAATGTGTATGGATGTCACTGGTATGGCTATCTTTTCTTTTACTAGTTTCCCTTGTGTTGCTTTTATGTATTGTATGTATTTTACTGTGTAAGATAGCTTTTTATTTATTTTTTTTATTTATTTATTTATTTATTTAATAAAACCGATTATGTTGATTGTGCCATCTTGTCCAGGACTCCCTGGAAGAAGAGATCTTGTATATCAGTGGGACCTTCCTGGCTATAAATGGAATGCAAACAACCATACCTAGAGCCCATCTTGTGATGGGATAATTTCAGACATGATGCAGCGATCAGTGATTTAAAACAATTTTAAAGCATATAGTGGGATGGTCAGTGGCCCCATTCCTGCTTCCTGTGCCTTTGCTTAGAGCACACCTATTTTCATATTCGGCATTCATTGTGAACTCAGTTACACACCTTGACAGTTTTGTGAGCCAGATGCGTAGAGGTAAGTAGAGGTGAGTAGAGGGCCCATTGCCCATTCCTTACTTTCTGTTCACCTACCTTCAAACCCCCTTCATGCCCATCTTCAAACTTGGCCTTCATTTTGATCTCAACTACACTCCTGTAAAGTTCTGTGACACTGTCTTGCATGGTTGCAATTTTATCACATTGACAAAATCTGTCCATCGACAGACAAGTAGACATATTAACACATGGCAAAATATTCAAAACTGCTTCTGTTGTAGTTCCCACAACAATTTATGTCACCAGGGTCACATTTTGCCATAATGAGACTCACACACACATAGGCTCTCTAAGTGAAAACAATACCAATCCCCCCCCCAGTTATAGTTGATGCCTATAACTGGGGGGGGGGATCACCAGAAGAATGAAGCAAGTTGGCCCCACCAGAAACGCGTAAAAGGCAGTAAATTCAGTGCACTTGCTTTGATTTCTGAAACAAGGTTGTTGGTTTCAGATTTCAGACTAAACTAATAATATATATTTAACCAGGAAGTGGCTTTTTTTTCTTTTTCTTTTTTTGTTACCAATTCTTTATATGTTTGCTGCATGCTGTGCCTCTTTTGGGCTGAGGTTGGACTGCTTGTGGCTTGCCTGTGGAGAACAGGGCTGGGCCTCTGGCTGCACACATACACACACACAAACACACACACTCACAGAGTGCAGAATGTAGGCTAGATTTCCTGCGCTGAGGAGAAAAATAACATTGGTAATGATAGCCTGTGGTTGCCCTCACGGTGGGGGCAGCCAACATGCACACATACACACACACACTGGTAGTGGTAGTGTATAATTTCAGTGACAGAACAGTGCGGCTTGGAAAGCAATTAGGATTAAACCTGTGTGAATAGCCTACGCACCTTGTGCTTATCACAAAACACACACACACAAACAGGCAGTACACATATACACACACACACACACACACACACACACACACACACACAGAGGAGGTGCTACATTCAGACTGTAGCACCAACAATCTTCTGCCCCACAACAATGTGTCCTCACTTCACCCACAGAACAAAGTCTTGTTCAGAACAGATGTGAGTTTCCTACTGAAAGTTTTTCTCTTTCTCTAACACACACACACACACACACACACACACACACACACACACACACTGTATTATTGTGTTCCTGCCATCAGACACATTTATGTGTCCATCAGACATAAATCAATGAGCTTGAGACACTATTTGTGGGTGTACGATCATTTGTCCTAGTTTACAGTTACATAATAAAATAACTAACTCAATGAGTCCTTGTTGTACTCTCTGGACATGTAAACTCATTATGTGTAAGAGCTAATGAAGAAAGTATTTTTAGAGTAGCTGGGAGCTACACAAAACAATAGAGCAGATCTTTTGCACAACCATAGAAGTTTCTGGGGGTGCTGAAGCACCCCTAAATTGAATCCCAACACCCCTAGAATTTGAGAGATCCTTTAATGGATAGGACAGACAAGCGTGAAGGGGGGAGAGAAAGAGGGAGTGATATGCAGCAAAGGGCCACATGCTGGAGTCAAACCTGGGCCACTGCGGCAACATCCTTGTACATGGGGCGCCTACTCTACCACTAAGCCACCGACGCCCCAGATTTTTTTTTTATTTTATTTTACTCCATGTCCTTTTTTAACAAGCTAGAAAAAAAAACTGTCAAAACCATACAGTACTTGGTTGAAACGTAGTATTTTAACAACAAAAATACAGCACCAGTTGTTGACAACAATTAAGTAAGGGAGGCACTTCCTCCAAACCTAGACTGTCAGTTTGGATACAGTCAGTATCCTATTGGTTCAAGTGAGGTGGTTGAAGAGGTCATGAGTTTGCCACCATTTTGACACAGAGGAGTTGCCATGTTTATGTGCAAATGGAAAAAAATATGGATAATATGTAATGAACATTTGAAATGATGCAGTGGCAGTTTGTGGATATCTCTGGAAGTTATAATGTGTTTGGACTAAATGTTTTGCTGGATTTAAATTGTCTGAACCCTTGGGAGGGTATAAGAACTGTATGAGGATGTTTTGGGGGGGGATAACATTGATCTGTGGATCATAAAAACACTTCATAGATGAATTATCACTGTTTGTTTGTTTTTTGACGGAAGTGTTTATTGAACGTGCTGTGGTGGTTGTATCTTGAAATAGTCCACATCAATCAAACCACAAGAAGCGTAGCTTTCTGACCATAGGTTGTATGAGCAAACCACTTAAACACAGCAAATACAGCAGTAGTTAACATATCATAAATCATCAAGTAAAACCTGACAAGGATTCATTTCAAGAAAACCAATTAAAAACAGGCAATAGACTCCTTTCCCATTGCCAGCAGAGCTGTGTACATGGCTCTGTAATAGATGAGTATGCCTTTAGAACAATAAACAGTAGAAAGCAGCATGGAGACCAGTGAAAATGTTTCGGTGTTTACTTCTTTTCTTTTTATATATTACTTATCAGCCTTTTGCTCAAACCTGGTACTGACTAATGCTGATGTGTAATGGATTCTGGGATATGCTTCAGCTTCCAGTCCCTCTCAAGGACCCTACAGATGGATAGGTGTTCTTTAGCATCATCATTTAAAGCTGACTATCAGTGTGAATCACAGGGATTGGGGATGGTCAGCTGGAAAGTGGCCAGGTAGTGGCTAGCTGTAAAAACACAGTTTCTCCTGTAAGAAAGCCTCAGAATCACCAAACAAAAAAATAAACCAGTTTAACCTTATATTACAGAAAATATCATTTCATTAATGGAAATTCCTAAATGCTTGTACATTCTGCACTCCAAATAATCAGTGCATCCAACTGGTTGTATCTGTGTTCTAAAACAGAGGGATCAAATAAAGGACAAAGGCTCATTTCACTCCTACATCCCTCTTATAGGCTTTCTCCAAAGCTCTCCATCTCTGTCAATGTTGACACACACACTGCAGCCACATTCCCCTTTCAGCTTTCCATTCTGATTGCTACTCTTGTCTCCAATGTATCCTAATGCAACAGTGCGTATGATATCTAACACATTAACATCCCTACCAGATAGGTCAGGTTAGGTTTAAGAAAATTAACACGGTTGGACATCATCACGTTACGCACTTGACATAAAGTTATTTACTTAACGTAACGTGAAGATGTGCCTTAGTTTGCTTAAGCACTTTTTACTCCGCCTCTTCGAGACAGGAATTATGCTGCCTTACCTTTCTGTATAAAAGGTACATGAACACTGCTCTCCCAGGGAAAGTTTTGTGTTTATTTGACCCATCCAACACTCCAACCTTGTTCCTAACACAGACTTTTGATCTTCAAACTACTTCCTTCTTTACTCTCGTCAGCGCGTTTATTATGTGATTGTAGCCTTCACGAATATGTATGTTATATACACATTCTGGTGCATTACTTTTCATAAACGAACAGTGCATGAGAACCGCCTGTTGTCTCTTAACCTTTTTTCACATATGTGTGATTTTGACTCATCACAGTCTGTCTCCTGTCTGGATGTCTGTGTGAGTGTCTCTATCCCTCAGGTATATTCAGTGTTGTGGGGGAACACTAGTTAGGAATCACAACCTACCAACAGAGAGCATAAGGTGCAAACAAGCCCCAGAGGGGAGCTGATTAGATGGACACGGAGGTTCTGGAGGATATCAGGGCTGCAATGAAGCAGATTTAGAGAGTGGAATCAGGTGCAAGGCAGAGGTACTGTATCATATCAAAGACAGTCTGTTCCCTCATATGCAAATGAGAAGAGAGAGAAAGCTAATATGGAAATGAATCTGGTTTTCTTGAACTAAGAGAACACTTCCAGTGTTAAAGGATAATTCTGGTTTCTTACATTTTTTTGAGGTTTGGCCACCACTCATATTAGTAATAATGTATCGAACAGTGCTAATGTTGTTGTTTTAAATATAACCCTTTAAAAACGGACATCCCACTGACGGCTGCAGGATCATTGTTTGCATGAACCTGTTTAAATAGCTCTATAATAAGAACCATAATAGTTGGAGCATTCATTGTTTTTCCAGCAAAAAAGCTAAGGCTTCTGATTTCCACGTCATTACATCATGTCCCTATGTTACCTTATCCTAAGTGCCATGCAAATATGGTATTTCACTATAATTATGCTGGTATTTTCTTGTTATGGCCTTGAGAGATATCTCTTTCCATAATCCTGTGTATATATATATATATATATATATATATTGTTGTTTGCATAAAATAAGATTTAAGATATGATAATATAATAAAATGATCTAAAATAAGAACTATAACAGTTCATATATATAATATATGAATATATTCATATAACATGCTTGTGATGACATCATTGTGCTACGTAACATTTTGTGCAAACCAGGCAGAAATGTGCAGTGGTGCTAGAGGAATTAATCTATCCCAACGCCTGTGCCCTCTTCTCATAAAAATTAGCATATCTCAAAAACTTAACAATGTACAGTACAGGCCAAAAGTTTGGACACACCTTCTCATTCAATGCGTTTTCTTTATTTTCATGACTATTTACATTGTAGATTCTCACTGAAGGCATCAAAACTATGAATGAACACATGTGGAGTTATGTACTTAACAAAAAGGTGAAATAACTGAAAACATGTTTTATATTCTAGTTTCTTCAAAATAGCCACCCTTTGCTCTGATTACTGCTTTGCACACTCTTGGCATTCTCTCCATGAGCTTCAAGAGGTAGTCACCTGAAATGGTTTTCCAACAGTCTTGAAGGAGTTCCCAGAGGTGTTTAGCTCTTGTTGGCCCCTTTGCCTTCACTCTGCGGTCCAGCTCACCCCAAACCATCTCGATTGGGTTCAGGTCCGGTGACTGTGGAGGCCAGGTCATCTGCCGCAGCACTCCATCACTCTCCTTCTTGGTCAAATAGCTCTTACACAGCCTGGAGGTGTGTTTGGGGTCATTGTCCTGTTGAAAAATAAATGATCGTCCAACTAAACGCAAACCGGATGGGATGGCATGTCGCTGCAGGATGCTGTGGTAGCCATGCTGGTTCAGTGTGCCTTCAATTTTGAATAAATCCCCAACAGTGTCACCAGCAAAACACCCCCACACCATCACACCTCCTCCTCCATGCTTCACAGTGGGAACCAGGCATGTGGAATCCATCCGTTCACCTTTTCTGCGTCTCACAACGACACGGCGGTTGGAACCAAAGATCTCAAATTTGGACTCATCAGACCAAAGCACAGACTTCCACTGGTCTAATGTCCATTCCTTGTGTTTCTTGGCCCAAACAAATCTCTTCTGCTTGTTGCCTCTCCTTAGCAGTGGTTTCCTAGCAGCTATTTGACCATGAAGGCCTGATTCGCGCAGTCTCCTCTTAACAGTTGTTCTAGAGATGGGTCTGCTGCTAGAACTCTGTGTGGCATTCATCTGGTCTCTGATCTGAGCTGCTGTTAACTTGCGATTTCTGAGGCTGGTGACTCGGATGAACTTATCCTCAGAAGCAGAGGTGACTCTTGGTCTTCCTTTCCTGGGTCGGTGCTCATGTGTGCCAGTTTCGTTGTAGCGCTTGATGGTTTTTGCGACTCCACTTGGGGACACATTGAAAGTTTTTGCAATTTTCCGGACTGACTGACCTTCATTTCATAAAGTAATGATGGCCACTCGTTTTTCTTTAGTTAGCTGATTGGTTCTTGCCATAATATGAATTTTAACAGTTGTCCAATAGGGCTGTCGGCTGTGTATTAACCTGACTTCTGCACAACACAACTGATGGTCCCAACCCCATTGATAAAGCAAGAAATTCCACTAATTAACCCTGATAAGGCACACCTGTGAAGTGGAAACCATTTCAGGTGACTACCTCTTGAAGCTCATGGAGAGAATGCCAAGAGTGTGCAAAGCAGTAATCAGAGCAAAGGGTGGCTATTTTGAAGAAACTAGAATATAAAACATGTTTTGAGTTATTTCACCTTTTGTTGTTAAGTACATAACTCCACATGTGTTCATTCATAGTTTTGATGCCTTCAGTGAGAATCTACAATGTAAATAGTCATGAAAATAAAGAAAACGCATTGAATGAGAAGGTGTGTCCAAACTTTTGGCCTGTACTGTACATAGTTCAAATAACTTATGGAGTGTTAAGATTTTCTTTTTCTATATTTATGTTGCTTTTGGATCTATATGTTTGTGTTTTTATTTTGCAAAATCTGATGGAAAAAGATTTTTGCTGATTTTTTTAAATGACACTATTGAAATACTTTATGTGAAATGAACTATTATGGTTTACTGACTTGCATAACCTTTTATCTTGTATAGACTTTAGCAATGTAAAGCATTTGAAGAGAATTGACAGCACAATAAGCAAAAGTACCAATGTAGGCACTGGTGTACCATTTTTATTGCAGAGTACCGAGTTTAAAGGGTTAAAACATGACAAAATATGACTCCTTTAAAGGCCCCAGTAATATGGCTGTGATGGAACACATTCAATCATGGAGTGTTTACATTCTCTTTATAGATGCGTCTGTTAATCCTCCCTTAGGCTGCACCTCCCGTTTAAATTCATAGCAAGACGCGTGTTCTACTAGAAAAGGACAAACCCAGAGTGAAGCTCTGCAGCTCTCTTTCACAAACACACATCTGTTGGCGGGCGTAACGCCCCTAATTTTACTGTTTCCTTACACAAAACATCTTCTTTTGGATTAACAACACAAAATTGTTTTGGCTCTACACTGTACAGTACAAAGAAAAGCTTAAAACCTCACCCAAACACCCAAAGTATTCCTTTCATCTGCTTTTGTAGCTCTTTGTTTCATTTACAGTAACCTATTCACATGTTCCACCCTGTATTAATGCCTCCTCTCCTCCACCTATGTAATTCACACTCCCCTCTGCCATGTCTTTCTGTAAATCACTTGTTATATCATTTTATGTCTGAATGAAAAGAGGTTGGCATTTTATTTTTATTGCTATCTTTTAATGACCCCATCTACAAATCACCATGGCAACAGGTAATTAACATGGCAGCCGCCAATCAGGCCAGTTACCTTCAGCAAGTAGAAATGGAGGTCAGGTGAAGGGGAATTAAAAAGTGTGTGTATGTGTATGAAAGATTTATGTGTCCCACCACATCTCCTCCCCTTCTTCTTTGTCTTTCTCCTCCACATTTTTTTCCTCCTCTTTCTATCCTTCTTGGCTGCTTGTGGCATGAATTCACACACTGCAAGAAAAGAAAAAAACATTTAAAGGAACAGCGTGTAAGATTTAGCAAGAGCATTCCAAATTGCAACCAAATGAAAATTCTTTAAGTGTTTATTGTTCAGGAGGTTTTTACCAGGAGCTGAATTATCCGCAGAGGTCTCTTCTTCACCAAAACAAACAGATCCAGCGTTTTAAACTGGTGAACACCCAGATAAAGCAGTTTCACATTAAGAATCAGAGTTGTTTGTTTTTTTTTATGCTTCTTGTCCCAAATGGACTTCTAACTATGGTGACTGACATGAACATGTGAAAAAACATTATGACAATCTCCATAAACAAGGACCCTTTTTAGATATAAATGGCTCATTCTAAGATCACAAAAAATACAACAGTTCTTATTTTCCGGTGATTATACACCAAAGAAAACAGACTTATTATATTATATTTCATTTCTGCCAGTGTATCCCTCTAAATCCACACTGGACCTATAAATATGTGAATTTTGCATAAATAAAGGAATGTCAAAGTTCACTTGGAAGAGAAGACTGTCTGGCTTGCAAAACAGCCACATTACTCAATTGCCAAACAAAATTAAAAGTATTTATGGATAATTTAAATGCTGAATTTGCAGCCATAAGACTGCATGCCTGTTGTTGCCAGGCACAGATATCGTTGAAAGTGAGAAAATATATATGTATAAACATCTTCATCCAACATTTACATTATTGTCTAGCATTAGGGTTGTTTTATATTTCAGTGTCTTCCTTTTTTAATTTAGTTTTCTATATTTGCTCTTCTTTGTAAAGGTTGCGTGAAATTAGACGATGACTCAAACTCAACTCTTGCAGACAGAACATAGGTAAAGAAAAAAATGTATTGGTTGTTAATCAGAATAAGGCTTAGCAACAGGCACACAGCCAATCCAGGCAACTGAGTCCAAAAGGGTTTAAGCAGGCAGGTAGGCAAAAATCCAAACAGGGAGGCAAGAGAGGATAACAAGACAAAAAAGGCTACAAGGTCACGTTCACCAAACAATGAAGAGGTCATATACCTGGGTTTGGTTTGAAGTCAGAGTATTCAACTCTAGGGATCAGAGACGCTTCAGTCCACTGGATGGAAACTAAGAGGCTGAAAAACATACAAACACTGTGTTGAACAATACACAACAAAGTCAGAGACACAACTGATTCCAATGCAAACACGCCTACACATGTACACACCTGGAAATCACAATGGAAGATGAACATACCCATTGAAATTCCTACTAAGAAAACAGAGGGTGTGGCTATGAAAGAAATGGGTTTCACACGTAACTGGTTTTGACTTAATACATTAGAATTCAGTTTAATGCACTTAATGTATTTGTCACATGAAATCATATAATTAGTTTTAGTGAAATGTACCACTGTCCGTAGTACAGCTGTGAGAAAAGACAGTTAACTGGATGGTTAGGATCCTTTAGGAAGGCTAGAGTAGCACCTATAGTATTTTTGGCTAAATGAACCACTCTTTGCATTTCCTTGTGGTCTTGTGTGTTGCTGTTTTTGTACCAGCCAGTTATGTTCCCCATCAGCACTCTTTTGATGGTGCAGATTAGAAATTCTCCAGTATTCAATGGGATACCCAGAATTTCCTCAGGTCTCTGATGTGAAATAGTCTTTGCCTTGCCTTTCTCATCACTGAGTCATGTTGTATGCTGTAAAGCCCTGTGAGGCAAATTGTGATTTGTGATATTGGGCTTTATAAATAAAATTGATTGATTGATTGATTGAGTCAGAATGCAAGGCCCATGCAGGAATGAATTAGGAGACCTGGATACAGAACTGGCAGTGGGGCCCCGTTCTTTCCTATGAAAATTGCTAAGTGGCACATGAAGCCAAAATGGTTCAGCTGTCGTGTATAAAATTACCTGCATGATTGGCACTGCTTTCACATTGTGCAGCCCAAAGAGCAGGCGCACTAGAGACTCATGGCGGCCAAGAAGGGCCAAGTCCGACTAGTATTCTGTCGTACGCAAACAAATCATTCAAAAGAACGAATCTGTTGAGTAAACGTACTGAACTGAATCACTTCCGGAACTGATTCATTTATTTCTCAGTTCAGTTGAGCTCAGCAGCGAGTGTGCAGCCCGGAAGTGGAACTGCCGATTCGGTCCATGCGAACGATGAATTGGTCGCGAGTCGCAAGGCAGCCAGGGTGCAGGGAGGGACTGCGTACCTCGTGAAAAATCACTCGGTGAATGAATCACTTGGTGAACGAATCACTCGGTGAACAACGTAACCCCTATCCCTGAGTGATTCAAATAATTTCTTCTCAGTGATACACTTTCATAAGGACCGTTTTCTTCAAGCTAATGGCTAATGTAGCCAGGAGTCAAGCCACATGAACAGAGTCACACACCTCCCCATTGTTTTATTTAGTTTCCACATAAACAAACTTAAAACGTTAGGCTGGCCAGTAATGAGACTTACCAGTGCAGGGCAGATGCAGCAGCAGCTCAGCCGAGTATCAGTTCAGTGAGTCGGACTACGCAGTACACAGTCAGGGCTCCTCCTGCCAAGCACTGAACGAATCTCTTGAACAAATCTTTTGAACAAATCTTTTAAGGAACTGATTCTCGTGATTCAGTAACATCTAAAGAACTGCTTTGCCTATCACTAAGTCCGACTAAGAGTGTGGAACTTGATGATGGTGTTAGAATCTGAAGTGGCAACACGTCTGCTGCTGCAGATCTAGCAAATATGAGTTGGACTAAAGTAGAATGCAGAACACCACCGGCAAGAACACCAACATCAGTAAGAAACCACTGCTGAGTTCAGATTATGTATCAGCCAGCAGTACTGTTATTTAGGTTTTATGCTGGTCATCACACTTTTCAGTAAAGCAATATACTAGTTAGATGTTTCAACTGAATAAATTGAAAATGTGGAACATATAAGACAATGCCATGAACAAGACAACACAGTAAATATTAGAGAGAAAAGTTAGGCTGGATAACATAAAGCTGCAGGGGTACAAATCCTTGCCCTGATATGCACCCTCCTTCATCCCTGTTGTCAGTGCATCCCCACCCATCTCAACAGGGCAGAAAGATGACGACGATCACAGATGGATGATGGTGAAGGCAGGTGCTGAAGGAAACTTGGAAAAGAGTGGATCGTAACCTCTGCAGTCAGTACTGTACAGTGTCAGCCAAACTGTTAATGTTTCAATTTCTTACTCAGTCTAAAACTTAATCTCACCTTGAACAATATCACTGTATGTGCAGCATCAGAAAATCAAATTTAAGACTTCCTGATGTCTTCATATCAAGTAAAATAAAGAGTTAAAATCATTCTCTCGAGACCTTGAATATCCATAACAGATTCCATGGCAATGTGGCCTGTAATTGTAGACATATGTGAAGATATCTTGTATATTAGCCTTTCTACATATGATCAGCGGCACTGTGCTCAAAGTCCAGCCTGTCTCGACAGTAATGCTATACTTCTTTGCCACCGTGTGTTATGGATACTCAGACAATGAGTAGTGTTGAAGTACAGAAAAGTCATTCAGGACAAACATTCAGGTTGTAGAGGGATTGGTTCAGCCTGTTTCACAGAGAGACAATCTCTCTCTCCACCGCAGTCAGCTCTTTATATGTGTTACCTCATTCATCATTCAGGAAAGGCCAGAGGAGAGGGGAAGCTGGTGGGATGGAGAGAAAATGAAAGGAGGGCCCTGCATCAGTAAATAGCCACATCTTTCTATGGAGTTTGGCAAGGTAATGGAGGAATCAAGAGAGACTGCATGAAAAGAGAGGGCTGTAGTGTAAGAGGTCAGGAGGTCAGCCATGTCCGATTGTGAGGAGGCTATTAGTGAGAGATGAGCAGCAGGAAGCCTTTATCAGACTCCTGTTAAACTGGCCTGTCTGAGGGTTATAATGAGTCCTCAGCTAGTCCTTCAGCTATGAGCAGGGATTAGCACCTGAGACTCCACAGGTAAAACCCTCATTAGTCGACTAGCATTAGAGAGATAAAGTGCTGGGCCACAGAGTGGGGAGAGCAAGCTCCATCATGAGGGAGAAGAACTCAGCAGATGAGTGATGTTAAAGGTTAGTACGTGAAAAAGACTTCCTCCTTTCCTGGGGCATCTGTAAAAATGTAGGGTGCCTTCATAAGGGCAACAATGAAAAAAAGAACAATAAAGCACAATCAACTCAAAAAAGGGACTAAGGCTTGACCTGCAATAATGTTGCCATGATGATTGATGCAGGTAGGTCTGATTTGTTTTGTTTTTGATATCTGTGCCCCCCTGAGGGTACGGGTTGGAGTGTATTCAGATAAGTTGTCGGAGAGGTAGGAGGGGGCGTGGCCATGTAGTGTTTTAAAAACCAGCAAGAGAATTTTAAAATCAATCCTAAAAGCTACAGGCAGCCAGTGGAGAGATGCTAGGACTGGGGTAATGTGATCTCTCATCCTGGTTTTTGTTAAAACTCTGGCTGCCGCATTTTGTACAAGTTGTAGCTTGTCGATAGGCCTACTTTTCTTTGGGAGACCAGTAAAAAGTGCATGACAATAGTCAAGGCGAGAGAACACAAATGCATGCATCAATTTTTTAACGTCATCCATGGATAGATAAGGCCTAACCCTAGCAATGTTTCTGAGGTGAAAATAGGCTGCCTTAGTAACACTGTTGATATGACTTTCAAAGTCCAGCTCAGAGTCAATAATGACACCTAGATTTTTCACCTTAGCCTTATTTTGCATGACCAGACTACCAAGTCTACTTGAAATCATTTGCCTCTGTGTGCTAGTGCTGACTATGAGGATTTCTATCTTGTCTTCATTTAATTTAAGAAAAATTTCACTCATCCACAGTCTAATGGTAGACAGACACTCTATTAAGGGATCGAGCGCTTTTGGATCATCTGGCGTCACAGACAGGTAAAACTGAGTGTCGTCAGCATAAAAATGGAAATTGACTCCATAGTCACCAATTATTTTTCCAAGTGGCAGCATATACAAACTGAAAAGCAGAGGCCCAAGGATGGAGCCCTGTGGAACACCAGAGAAGATCGGGCGTTTTGTTGAGGTATAATCAGAAAGTTTGATCTGATAACTTCTGCCGGTAAGATAAGAGCGAAACCAAGATAGGGCAGTTCCAGAGAGACCAATCCAGCTTTCAAGCCGGTAAAGAAGAATGTTGTGATCGACTGTGTTGAAAGCAGCTGTCATATTGAGAAGCATAAGAATGGAGGTATTTTTATTGTCACGGCTCACCCTGAGATCATTGACCACTTTAACAAGTGCAGTCTCAGTGCTATGTCCTTGTTTAAAACCAGATTGGGATTTGACATGGATCTTATTCTCATTTAAGAAGGCATCCAGCTGTTTATATATTACATTTTCAAGAATCTTTCCCAAAAAAGGCAGATTAAAGATTGGCCTGTAATTACTGAGGATTGAAGGATCAAGGTCGTTCTTCTTTAGTAGTGGCTTGACTATAGCCATTTTTACAGTCAGGAAAAATGCCATATTCCAGGGAACTGTTTACAATAATCAATACATCTTCAAGCAGACAGTCTAAGACCTTCTTGAAAAAAGCAGTAGGGATAGCATCCAAGGAGCAGGTAGTTGACCTCATCTGTAAAATAGTTTTACATAGTTCTTCTTTACTCATTTTGTGGAAAGAGGTTAGAATACTTCAAGGAGGATTAACAGAGGAATGACAGCTGAGATTAACAGCACTATTCAAGATGTCAGCCCGAAGTGGCTACTGAGTAGTTTACAGTCAAAGAAAGTTGCAAACTCTTCGCACTTTGAATTTGATGCCAAACATAGCTGCTCAGTAGACTGGGAAGGATTTATAAGGCGGTCAGTTGTGGAGAACAAAACTCTGGGGTTATGCCTGTTTTCGTTTATGATGCCAGAGAAATATGCCTGTCTTGCATGACGTAATGACTTGTGATAGACAAGTATAGAATTTTTTAGGATGTCACCATAAATAGTAAGCTTGCTTTTTCTCCACATTCGCTCAGCCCTACGACACTCTCTCTTGAGAAGTTGTATTTGCTCATTCTTCCAGGGTATTGATAGTCTCTGTGACTTCTTCTTGATTTTTAGAGGAGATACTATGTCAAGGGCTGACTGTAGTTTGAGGTTGAAGTGGTTAACTTTGTCGTGGACGGAGGAGTCGTCTGTTAGATGAGGTAAACTATGCAGAAAATGGGGGAAATCGGTGGCGGCGGATGGAGTAAAAATACGTCTCTTTGTAATGTCCTCTGTATGACTACTTATTAAACCTGGGATGGACATGGTAAATAGCAAGCAGAAGTGATCAGACAACCTAGTATCCACAACCTTGTTAATATCCAAGCCTTTGGAGATCACTACATCTAAGATGTGGCCACCAGTGTGGGTTAGCTCCCAGGCATGTTGCATGAAGTCAAGGAAGATAGAAGATTCAGGAATTCTCTAGCTTAAGTGTCGGAGGTGTTATCAATATGCAGGTTGAAGTCACCAGATATTAGAATTCTATCGTAATTTGTAAGGTAAAATGACATTAACTCTGATATTTCACGTCAAAAAAAGGCTGCATGCTTAGGAGGACGGTAAATAGTGATCAGTAACACTGGGAGGGCGTGGTGGAGAGCAGGAAGATCCTATGGATGACTGGGGGGATGGAGGTGTGAGCTGGGAGGCTGCAGTCAGAGGAGGAAAGTCCTGTTGACTGAGGATATCATATTTGTTCTCCAGGTGGATATTGTAGTGAGGAGGTGCATGGGGTGACAGCCTCCCTTTCTTGCCTTTCCTGCCTGGGGTGGCATTGTGGGGGATAGTAGTGTCACGCTGCAGGGCACTGTTTGTATCGATTTGGGCTGGTCCGAATTGGCTTCCTGGATCTTGTGGAGAGTGGAAATCCTTCCTTCAAACTTCTGGATCTTCCCAACCAGACGGGCGCAGCTGTCACAGCCAGATGGAGAGGTCAGCGGAGGCATGGCATGGCGCGGGTCCGCTGAAACAGAGGGAGAACAGCAATCAGCAGACAACCAGAGAACGTCGGATAGACCAGGGCAGTGGGTTCTAACGTTAATCTGTGATAGGAATGGGATGTGTCGTGGAGGACACTTTCACGACAGGGCTCCGACCTGAAGCCTGCAGTGGTGAGATAGCAGATCGACAGCATGGAATGGGAGGGAGACTTACCGGCAAGGGCCCCGGAACAGGGCCCGCTAATGGTGGAAGCCTCAGGTAAGTCTCCGCGTGCAGGTGTAGCAGGCTAGCTTAGCTGCTGGATTGTGGACAATTGGGGTGGCTTCGGCCCTTCACCCGAAAACGTCTTGATGAAGTGAAGCAGGGACTGGCCGTGGTCACCCTGCTGAAGCGGAAGCTGCTGAACGAGCTTCACTCACTAAGATTATGCTTCTTGGCAAGCACAGCAAAGCAGATGGAGGAAGATTCGGAGACACTTCTGTCCGCCCGTGTTGCATCTGACATCTTTTTCAGTACTGCACTGCACATGACAGATTGGTGTGTTCCTCTCACTCACCGTATTCAAGCCGCACGTATTTGAGAGACAGGTCATTTCCGCCAATCACAAGAGCTCTGCAACATTTTCCACCCAATCCACACAGGTTCGTCTGAAGTGCACTTCCTTTTATGGACCTGCGAGCACTTCCTCGTTGAGGTGAAGGCTACAAAACGTGTCCCTCCGATGCGAGCCTGCTGTCGGCTCCTCTCTGCTCCCCTAGTTATGACTTTTGGTTTTGGTGTGCCACCCCCAAGAGTGGCCTTATCTGACCACCCCTATATTGAAAAAAGAGTGCGCCACTGTTAGTTAGTTAGTAGTTACTTTGCAGAATAAGAATTTTGCATAGAAAGGGGCGTCGGTAGCGTAGTGGAGAGGCGATCCCTCACTGCAGCGGTCGCAGGTTCGACTCCAGCTTGCGACCCTTTGCTGCATGTCAACCCCCACTCTCTCTCTCTCACCCCATTTCAATCTGTCCTGTCCATTAAAGGCAAAAAGCCCAAAAAAATAATCTAAGAAAAAAAAAAAAGAATTTTGCATAGAAAACATACAAAAATCTTATGAAATATGATGTTTTGGTATAAAAATTATACTACCCAACAGTTTAAGCAAGTACAGCTGAAAGGATTAGTCATTTAATCAGTTAGGGTGCCTTAATACCTAACCTGTTTGGTTCAGTTAAAGCGACCTCAGGACTGGTTGCGTGATTAGTGCAGTTTGTTTGGGCTGGTGTAAAGGCTTAACCTGGAAATCCAGATGCTTCGCCCCTAGCAAATTCGAATTTGCACTGCACGGGGATCTGGCCCCAATGAGCAGAGCCCGGTGAATTGCCATCAGACCAGTCAGATCAGTCTATCTGGCATAGGTGGGCTCTGGGCGGGCGTAACATGACATAACATCGCTTCCAGGAAGGAAGTTTTTGCCGTTTTGCCGTTTTGCCGACGGGATACGGCAAAAGCATAGTATATCAGTTAGCCCCACTGGTCAGCAAACAAATGGGCCTTACTGCAATGAATATGTCACCTTGTTTTTTGCTCTGATTGGTTATCGTGCTATCCAGTTGCGTGTGGCAGCATTTAATATGCCTCACTTAGTGCAGCCCCTTGGGTAGGAAGGGTGTATCGGTGAGGGCCAGACTCAAAATCTTTCTAGATTTGAGTCTGGATTTCCAGGCTAGTAAAGGCTATCAATCTGGTGTGGACCAGACAGTCAAACCGAGACGGCTCGTAAAAGATGGGTCTTGGTCCACCTCCATAATTGATCCTTATAAAGGTCATGTATATACCATAAACTAACTAAACTACTAACTAAACTATTTATGCTAATGCATACATGTAACCATGGTAACACATATTCACATCAGTGTGAATATTTTCCCTGATTAAAAAGCTTTTAAAACAGCCATTATTGTATCCGACTCGTGTCCTTTGTCTGTTCATTAAGTGTTTGACAGTGATCCCACAATATTAAGCCCTGAATCATTACTGTACAAAATGCCTTATTTTCATCCTGTCTCTATGTTAGTCATTCTTCATAACATGCCATTGATATGTAGTCTGATAATAGCCTTCTAATAATGCTAATCAGTTATTCCTCTATGAGCTCTTTGTGAAACCAAAGACCATAAATAGAAACACTTTAGAACAATCAAAGTGCTGCTGCATTGACTTCTGTCAGCCACCATTTGATTTCCCCACATGGGTCCTGATGATGCAGAATGACAAACATCAAAACTGTCCAATAAATGAGTCACTTGTCAGTCGGTACAACTTCATGTTTTCTCCTCTTGGTACATTGCAAAAAGTCTGTGTGAACAGAAACCAAACGAAAACTAAAATTCAACAATGTATCATTTTTCCCCTCTGATGCAAGCAAATGAACCTAATTGCAGGTGTGAAACCACCCTTGGTGAGGCAAAATGAATTTGAAACTGTTCATGTAAAAACATATCATCATTGCTCCAGCTTCACAAATGTGATGCTTTTCTACTTTCATTTTTAATTCTTCCAGTACTTTTAATTTATTTTTAATAATCTGAATTTAGTTGGACAAAAACAAACATTGTGAAGGTGTCAGTTTTGCTCTGGGTAATTGTGATAATTTTCACTGTTTCCAGAACTTTTACAAACAAAACAATTAATTGATAAAATGGATGGATGATCAGCTGGGCCAATAGAGGGGGTGGATATACCAAAATATGAATGGAGAAGTTTAATATAGCACCTGAATGTGAGTGAATAAATGGTAATATCAGGGACCATGGGCAGATTACCCTAGTAATCTGTAATATCTGTCCCCAGGTCACCCATTAGACAATGGGTGACCTGGGGACAGATATGTAGAAGGCCCTACCTCAGGAAATGGACAAACAAAATTGATAGTTGTTTAGCCTGTTTTTGTTGTTGTTTGTGTCTCTTTGTAGTTGTTACACATCTCTCTTTGGTTTTGTGTCTCTTTGTGGTATTTTTTTGTCTGTCGTTGTTTTACCCCTTTCGTTATTGTAAGTCTCTTTGAATCTCTTTGCAGTTGTTTTGCATCTCTTTGTGGTTTGTGTCTCTAGCCCTGTTTAGACCTGGTATTAATATGCGTGTCGGTGAGCTGATCACTAGTGACCAGCTGAGACACATCTCTGTTCACACCTTCGTCTATCATGCGTCTCCAGCTGACCACTTGTATTCAGATTTAGTTACTGCCCTGCGCACAGTTATTATGTCTACACTTTTGCTAGCTGCTCTGTAGTATTCCTGCTAATCAATGTATGTTAATACCAGCTCTAAACAGGGCCTCTCTGTGGTCATTTTGTGTCTCTTTGTGGTGTTTTGTCTTTGTAGTCATTTTATGTTTATTTTTTTGTGGTCTTTTTGAATCTATTCTTGATTGAAATGTGTAAATTTAAGTCATATTTTGCAGGTGAAGGCCAGGGGGGGCTTGAGACTTTGGGCAGCTGGGCCTGTGCCCGGTAGGCCCGTTCATTTGTATGTTTCATGTATATGATATCAAAGTTTCTAAAATTAAGTAGTATATGAGCTGACTTTGTCATTCGGAGTTGGAGGGGATGGTGGATGGTGTGAACACCTAGGTGAGACAGCTGCCAAGCTGCAGACCAGGGGACTGTAGGGATACCTACAGTACAAACAGGACAAAAAACTAAAAACAAGTTGTTTTCTGGTGAGTCATTGCTGTGAGTCCAGCAGAGATAATGCCATGAAAAGTGGTTGTTTTTAGCTTAGGCATCCATGGCTTCTGTAGCTGCAATTCTGCCACCACAACAGATCTTACCATCCTAACCATAACCAAGTGGTTTTTATGCTTAAACCTAAACACATGTCAGGCACAGTGTAGTTGAAATGAAAACTTTCAATGTTCCCACTACAGAATTATGCACAAAAGTAACATACGCATGGTTTTTAGAAACATACAATGACAACATTTTTTTCAGGTGAATGGGTTGTAAAACCACAATTGATAATTCCTTGCCAGAATATGAGTAGCCTAAAATTCTGAGGGGTAACTTTCAGTGGTATTACAACAAAGTTTTTAAGGGATGTCCTGCGTTAAAAAATGTAATAGAAATGTACATTCAAAGGGAGTCAGTGGAAGCATGATAAAAATACAGCCTGATTTTTTTTATGTAGGTGCATGTGCATTGTCCTTCCCAATCACAAAAAATGTCTGCAGTGTCTTTTAAATGCTGGCATGGAAGTGCATTTCAAATTCAGTTAGCTTTAAGACCTGCAAGGTCAACCATTTTTTTCATTTATGGACCATCAGTTTTAGAGTGGAAGGTTGGGCAGGTTAGGTCCTCCTCACTCAATTATATGTCCCCAATGTGTACAGACCATTTATAAAAAATTAGGCAGTCAATGCCTCTTAACAGATAAAGTAAGTCAGATGGTCACGTACCGTTTAAACCAAAGTTTGTCCAAGTTTAGTCCACTGTCATGTCATTAGCATTGGAAAGTCTATGAGGACAACAGTGAGTACAGTATGTAGTCCACATGAAATAACCTGTGTGTCATTTTGTGTCAAACTTGACACAAAAAGCAAACATGAACATGGGAATAAGAGTAAAAATTAATGTGATAGCTGCTATATGCTGCGGAAATAGTAAATTAAAAGAGACACAACAGTAGATGAAGTTAGCTGGTGTGCACCACACAGATTCATTTGGACTTCATTAAAGGCTGATTACTGATATTGTTCAAATGGCATATGCCTCCCTCATGCTCACACACACACACACACACACACACACACACACACACACACTAACATACTAGTCAGTGTTTACATAAAGCAATACTGCAAATTGGATGCATTTGCCTCCTGCTTCAGTGCGCATGCAGACTTTGGTGTAGGCAGCAGTAAAAGACAGTAAGTGCCTGCCTAGTGAATTACAAAGGGCCTCCACTCCCTTGGATTAGTGCAAATGCTAATCACTGCCTTAATTAATCTTCTCCTAATTCCCAATTAAGCCTGAGACTCACTTTGTCTGGCTTGTTGAAATGCACTTCCCCAGATATCCAGCAGCCCTCCAGTCAGGCTCAAAAGCCTGACACCTTACTGCAGCTGGAAAGCTCTGCTTATTTAGTTTTGCATTTTATCATCTCATTAATTGGTCTTAATGTACAGAACTGCTCTTATATAGGATGGTGGTATCAGTTTTGTTTCAGAATTCAGTATACCAGACCAA
This sequence comes from Epinephelus fuscoguttatus, assembly GCF_011397635.1. Taxonomy (NCBI): domain Eukaryota; kingdom Metazoa; phylum Chordata; class Actinopteri; order Perciformes; family Serranidae; genus Epinephelus; species Epinephelus fuscoguttatus. The sequence continues at coordinate 43,270,422 of NC_064756.1, read as the reverse complement.
ATGATATTTATTGTGCTGGTCATCTTTCATGCAAAGTTTTGGTCACTTCAAGTATTATTAGTCTACACCCAGAGCAGCTTTGAGTAGAGTTAAACTTAAAATAATTTAAATGAATACCATTAAAAGAATAATGTCACAACATTCAGTCAACAGCATAGCCACTGTGATGCTTTCATCAGTGTGTGAGTGTGTGTGTTAAAAACAGGGTGTCTCGGCCACCATTGTGTGTGTGAATGGGTCAGATGACTAGAAAGGCGCTTTACAAATGCAGGTCCCTGTAGCATGTTATATGTATATGCTGAAACCAGCTGGAGTCATTTAAAATATATGTAATATATTATATAATATAAAATAACTGTCAAAATCAAGGTTGAATATATGGCATGCCCTTCTGTGTGGATTTTACATGTTCATTTCGTGTCAGCATGTGTTTTCTTAGGGTTCTTTGGCTTCTTCCAACAGTCCAAAGACACACAGGTTAGGTTAATTGCTGACTCGTAGGTATAAATGTAAGCGTGAATGGTTGTCTGTCTCCATAGCCCTTTCCCACTGCACAAAAAACTCACTAACTCCCTCTAACATCTGGCTTTTTAATTTAATGAGAAAGGTTACAATCAGTATTTACACCCAGGTAAAATGACTCTGCAGTAGTCACAACTATTTATTGGCTCCAGCTCTGATCAGCCTGGATAAAGTGCCACCATAAAATATCTTCTGTTTCCACCCAAGTAGTGCTGAGGTTATTTAAAGTCATCAAGAACAAACTGATTGACAAAGTCCTGAAAAAATTGGAATGATAGAATGAAGCACCTGTGCAATATGAAAGTAACAGTTTGGAAGTGAGATTCAATTCAGTTCAGTTTGATTGGATTTATACAGCCAAATAGATGAGACTGAGACTGTGGGTGTCTGCTGGCAGCAGCAGCTGTACTGGAATGGAGAATGGAAATAGGCTAATAAAGCAGAGTACTGCCTGTTTGAAGTCTCTCATAGTGCTCATGGTGAATAGATGAGGAATGTTAAGAAGCACTGGATTTGATAGGGCAGGGGTTTTAAATAGAATATAAAAGTATAATGTCACTTATCATTATTATTATTAGAACCCATCTGACACTGATCTTATCATTTTTATTGATCACAGATATACAGTACAGGCCAAAAGTTTGGACACACCTTCTCATTCATTCTCATGCATTTTCTTTATTTTCATGACTATTTACATTGTAGATTCTCACTGAAGACATCAAAACTATGAATGAACACATGTGGAGTTATGTACTTAACAAAAAAAGGTGAAATAACTGAAAACATGTTTTATATTCTAGTTTCTTCAAAATAGCCACCCTTTGCTCTGATTACTGCTTTGCACACTCTTGGCATTCTCTCCATGAGCTTCAAGAGGTAGTCACCTGAAATGGTTTTCCAACAGTCTTGAAGGAGTTCCCAGAGGTGTTTAGCACTTGTTGGCCCCTTTGCCTTCACTCTGCGGTCCAGCTCACCCCAAACCATCTCCATTGGGTTCAGGTCCGGTGACTGTGGAGGCCAGGTCATCTGCCGCAGCACTCTCCTTCTTGGTCAAATAGCTCTTACACAGCCTGGAGGTGTGTTTGGGGTCATTGTCCTGTTGAAAAATAAATGATCGTCCAACTAAACGCAAACCGGATGGGATGGCATGATGCTGTGGTAGCCATGCTAGTTCAGTGTGCCTTCAATTTTGAATAAATCCCCAACAGTGTCACCAGCAAAACACCCCCACACCATCACACCTCCTCCTCCATGCTTCACAGTGGGAACCAGGCATGTGGAATCCATCCGTTCACCTTTTCTGCGTCTCACAACGACACGGCGGTTGGAACCAAAGATCTCAAATTTGGACTCATCAGACCAAAGCACAGATTTCCACTGGTCTAATGTCCATTCCTTGTGTTTCTTGGCCCAAACAAATCTCTTCTGCTTGTTGCCTCTCCTTAGCAGTGGTTTCCTAGCAGCTATTTGACCATGAAGGCCTGATTCGCGCGTCTCCTCTTAACAGTTGTTCTAGAGATGGGTCTGCTGCTAGAACTCTGTGTGGCATTCATCTGGTCTCTGATCTGAGCTGCTGTTAACTTGCGATTTCTGAGGCTGGTGACTCGGATGAACTTATCCTCAGAAGCAGAGGTGACTCTTGGTCTTCCTTTCCTGGGTCGGTCCTCCGGACTCCACTTGGGGACACATTTAAAGTTTTTGCAATTTTCCGGACTGACTGACCTTCATTTCTTAAAGTAATGATGGCCACTCGTTTTTCTTTAGTTAGCTGATTGGTTCTTGCCATAATATGAATTTTAACAGTTGTCCAATAGGGCTGTCGGCTGTGTATTAACCTGACTTCTGCACAACACAACTGATGGTCCCAACCCCATTGATAAAGCAAGAAATTCCACTAATTAACCCTGATAAGGCACACCTGTGAAGTGGAAACCATTTCAGGTGACTACCTCTTGAAGCTCATGGAGAGAATGCCAAGAGTGTGCAAAGCAGTAATCAGAGCAAAGGGTAGCTATTTTGAAGAAACTAGAATATAAAACATGTTTTGAGTTATTTCACCTTTTTTTGTTAAGTACATAACTCCACGTGTGTTCATTCATAGTTTTGATGCCTTCAGTGAGAATCTACAATGTAAATAGTCATGAAAATAAAGAAAACGCATTGAATGAGAAGGTGTGTCCAAACTTTTGGCCTGTACTGTATATACAGAAATCCCAAAAGAGAACTGATAAATACTAATTAACACATAAAGATGGATTTCTCAAAAATCTGCTTTCATGTTCATAATACAGACTTGTCCACATAATTCATCCTTACTGTATTTTTGTTGCAATCATGTAGTTTGTTATTTTGTTTATTACTGATTTACATCCAATACATTATTAGTAATGTCATTTCCACATAACGTGAGGTTACATGTGTAACCCTGGTTCTCTGAGTGACGAGGCTTCCCCTCCACCCAGAGATATATTGTATATATCTCTACTGGAGACCTGAACCCTTGGGTCAGGTGACGTGGATAATTTCTTTAAGACAATCTACCTGTGGTCGTGACTGACAGCCTATATAAAACCCTGTCAACCACGCCCCAGTGATCTATATCTGATGAAACGAAACCCTCTTCACTCAGAGAACCAGGGTTACACATGTAACCTCACGTTCTCTATTGTTCTAGGCTTCCCCTCCACCCAGAGATATATTGTATATATCTGTATTGGAGATCTGTAAGACACACCGCAAGGGGATAGAGCAGCAACTATGAATGAGACATCCCCGCCACCAAAGTGCTCTACAAAATACACTGTGTGCCCAATGAACTATGTACAAATGGACACTATATACAACCCACCTTGCCTGTTGATATAAGCTGCTGCTGTCACACTGTCCGTCTTCACCAGCACCCGCTGACCCTGAAGATAGAGCAGAAAATGTCGCAGGGTGAGATAGATGGCCAACAGTTCCAACATGTTAATATTGTAAGTGATCTGAGGACCACCCCACTCCCCCTGAACACTGCACCCCAGCCTGTCAGTGAAGCATCTGTTGTCCCCAATTGACGATGTGTCACTGGACCCAGCACACTGCCCTGTCCTCCCACCAACGGAGAGCCACCCGCAACTGCCTGGTTACAAGCACCGTGGTATCCAGGGGACTCCTGGAACCCAAACCCAGACCCAGGATGCATCTCTGCACTGGCCGCATGTGTAGGAGAGCCAAAGGGACTGCTTGGACTGAGGACGCCATCAGGCCCAGAAGGCGGAGACACTGCCTCCATGTGACCCCGGCCCCCAGCCTGAACAGAGAGAGACCAGACCTGAGAGATAGCTGCCTCTCCTCTGTCAGGAAAAGTAGACCAGCCTGGGGATCTATAATTAGGCCCAGGAACTGTGTCTTTTGAGATGGCTCCAGCCTGCTCTTCTCCAGGATAAGACGCAGGCCAAGGTGCTAAATGTGGTCTAGGAGGATGGTCAGATGCGCCTGGCACTGAGCCTCCAAATGTGCACACAGGAGCCAATCATCTAAATAATTTAATATTCGTATCCCTTTCTGCCGTAGAGGTGGCAGAACCACCTCCATGCACCTTGTAAAGGTGCGCAGAGCCAGAGAGATACCAAATGGCAGGACTTGGAACTCGTATTCCCTGCTGTCGAACACGAAGCGGAGAAAACACCAGTGCCTTCAGATCTATTTTTGTGAACCAGTCCCCTTTGTTGATGGACTGTCTCACCTGGGGAATCGTCAACAATTTGCAAGGCAGCCGCCTGAGATGCCGGTTCAGACCCCTGAGATCTAAAATGGGTCGCAATTTCCCATCCTTCTTGGGGATGAGAAAATAGCAAGAGTAAAATCCAGCCTGCCTGTTGCCGCGAGGTACTTCCCTGATGGCCCTTTTTCCCAACAGAGTACAAACCTCGGTCTGGAGAACTGCTTTTCATTCCACGTCCACCACCGTGAACACTGTAGGTGTCACTGAGGTTGGGGGACGCTGAGCAAACTGAATACGATACCCCTGGGTCATGGTTGAAACCACCCAGGGGCTCGCATTCATTAATTCCCAGGCTGCCACTCGAGCCTGGGCTTGCTGGAGGCAGGTTGGATGTGATCTGGTGTCAGGCAGAAGATGAAGGCTTAGGCTTGCCTCCACCTCTGCCCACTTTGCCTCTGGCGGCTCCTCTGGCTGCACCAGCGCGACCGTGGTGAGCATCCAGAGTAGCCCTCAGGTCACCAGGCCCCCAGCCTGATCCAAGTGCCTGTGTGAGGCCCTCGATCCTTTTACCCCCAGACTGACCAGACCACCTGGGCTTGGCCTTGGGGGTCAGTGCACTGGAAACCTCCTTGGCACAAAGGCGGGCCTCCTGTGACTGTTGTAAAAGAGTAGTGGCACCAGGCCCAAACATGGCCATCGGTACGACCGGCAACTTAAGGAGGGCCCCTTTGTCCTCTGCCTGCAACTTAGATCTGGACAAATACAGCTGGTGCCTGGTAACCCAGAATGATGACATGCCCTTCCCGGCGGTCAGTGTTTGCTCTTTCATCAGTGATGACAACATAGATGAAATGAGCTGTATCTCAGAAATAAGACGGGCATTAGCCCCAGTGCTCAGCTGACATAACACCTTCCGCTGGTACAGCGCTAAGATGGACCCAGTATTTAGCAGTTGAGTCTGAACTGCCATAGACCTGTGCAGTCTGGCCAGTGAGGCATCCAGCATTTTGCAGTCCCCTGACGGAGTAGCTGGCCCTAACACAGAGCTGGCCGGAAATAAGAGAGCAGAAACTGACTGGTCCAGCTGAGGCAGAGAACCACAGCCCACCTACTCCTTATCCTGCATGGCAGACATCCTGGAGTAGTGTCATGTCATATCCGACAACGGGAGGCTTTTAACAGATGACGTCCTGATGTTAGCTTTGCTGCTAGTGTTAGCTGTCCCTGTCAGCTGCAGCCACTGATGCTTTCTAGACATTGTGATTTCCCAAAACTGAATAAATTCCACACATAGCAACACAAAACTGCTTTGCTAGCTCAACCATGTTGTAACTAAGATATCCGCTGGGAAAGATATTTTTTTCACGGACCGTTTAATGAGTTATTACCTAGTAGCAGTAAAGGAAAGCTTAGCCGTGGGATTCTCAAATGCCTTGTGCATGAGGGGGGAGGAGCTTGACCTAATATTGGTCCAAGCCCCAGAGCCTGAGAAGCCCTCTCAATCAAGCTTCTGAATTGCTGGCGCTTACTTTCTTTGGTCTCTCTCTCCTCAATCATCCCCTCAGCATCTGCATCATCTGATAACCGAGCCTCTAAGGATCGTGCTGGCAGAATAGAACAATCCATACAGAAGGATGGATTGTCGATTGCCGCAGCAGCATGTTCCTCCCCCAAACAATGTACACACACATCATGTCCATCCTCAATGGGCAAATGAACCCCACGCACCACACAAAAATGGTTTATTGATGCCATTTTTCCAAATCTCGCGATAACCCCGCCCTCGCGGGATCACCACGCAGAAGTTTTTGACAACATGGAGTTGGCTCTCCCAGCACGCCTTCTGCCAAACTTTTACTGGCAATACTGTGGGAATGTGGAATATATTGTGTGTGAATGGCGGAACGTACAAACAAAGGGACAGGCAGCAACCTTAATAACCCACAAACTCCTTTTTCAACGCCCCTGCGGACAAAGAAGAGAATTCTGTGTAGATAACGTGACGAAAATCACCACACAGGGACAACACGCTCGACACTGGATCTGACAGAAGCCCCACGCTATCAACAAACTCACGGATCCTTCTCCCCTCGCCCAAACGGGACCGTGTTAAAGACCCTAATGTTATACGGCACAGAAGCCTCTCCACAGAGACAATATGCCAACACTGAGAGTGCGACAGCAGGGGCAGTTATTTGCAAAGCGCAACACAGCCACCATGAGAGGCGATCACCCTCTCTCAAACCCCATGAGGTAAGCGGCACAGACTGTGTATTTGTTAGTAGTGATGTTACGTGCTGTGCCGATGCTTCGAAGCGTGCGTCAAGTAATCCAGGAAGTGTTTCCGCGACGCGCGTATTGAGGCTTGTATCGTTTCAGACGAGTGACGTCATTGATGACGTCTGAAGCCTCGCTGCCCAGCTGTACCACATGACTGGTTCGGGAAGCGGTTCAGATCTTGGTGTGAGGTTTGCACAGAAGTGACACAGAACACGAATATTACCCCTTTTGCCATTATTATATTATATGGCACTACACCATCACAATACTGTTTTTTAGCCAAATGATTGGTTTATACACACAGGATGCATTCACAAAACAATAACAGTTTATTGTAGATGTATTTGATACAGTATAGTCCTGATATACTCACTAGAAAATGCACTATGTTGATAAAAAGAAAGTTATATTATTATTATTATTATTATTATTATTGTTATTATTAATAGTCATTCCCAACAGCTATTACTGACACAAAACACTGTATCACATATTACATGGTTAAGATCACAGCTGCCTGTTTTACACACTTTGGCCAACAGGTGGTTTCTTGTGCACATGAAGCCTCGAGAAATGAACCCTTGTCTGAACTTATTTGCTGGAAAGCAAAATTCAGTGCTTCATGAGGCTTCATCTCACGATCACTATTTGTTAGCCTTGCTAAACGAAAGTTTTCTTTTTTTATAAAGATAGCAGATAGAATTGTCTCAAAGAAGCACAGCGACACAAGCCACGCTGCTCCAAGTGGAATCAGAAAAATCACTGGGGGCGCGTGGTTGACAGGGGTTTATATAGGCTGTCAGCCACTACCACAGGTGGATTGTCTTAAAGAAATTATCCACATCACCTGACCCAAGGGTTCAGGTCTCCAATAGAGATATATACAATATACTATCTCTGGGTGGAGGGGAAGCCTAGAACAATAGAAGACTTTACTTTGAGAATTTACTGTTGGGTTGTTAATATTTTTTTTATAATTTTCTTTTTAGCTGTAAATGTTTCTAGGAACCTCACAAAAAATGTAAAAATAAAAATATTAGCTTAGATATATGTTTTCTTAAAGTGCTGAAATGCGGCTGTTGGTAAGTGCATCAGAAATTTAGTGACTGTAAAAACAATAGAGCCCAAAGTCAAATATTAACATTCTCCATAAAGATGGAGCCTAGCTGGACAGTCCATGTTTGCGGACTTGTGTGTGGACATGGGCATAATTTATTATGTCCCTGCCACTTTTCTGATTACCTACATTGTTCACACCACTAATTTGATATTAATTGCATGTGCATTTTAATCAGATATAATTTCAACTCGCCCATGTTAACACTGAATGAGAAATAGTTTTTACTGTTTGCTTTTTTTTTTTTCATTTTGTTCCTGCCTCCTCCACACGCATCAATACAATTGCTGAAGTTCATTTTGGATGAATCAGAAACAGTGCAGAAGAAAGGGCTTTATTCTAAAGCAATAGACCATACAGGCTGTTGTTTCCCAGGTGCTTTGCCTTCTTTGATCAAAATGTATTGGTACCCATATCAAATTAAATGCACTGATTGTGTAGGGGTATGAAAGACACAGCTGAAATAATCTCCCAACTTTGTCTCTTCCAAAGAGTCCCGAATGGGGCAGACTGTAGGGGATACTATCATATCAGCAGAGCCATAACTTAATGCACGGCAGACTGCGGGGCAGGTAGATTTTTTCTTGAAATATTATGACTTTATTCTCATTAAATTATAACTTTATTCTTGACTTCTATGAGAAAACAGTTATGAAGGATATGTTTCGAATGTGAAGGAAGTTTGTAATGTTCAGAAACCCAGTCTCGCCACCAGACAATCAGAGATCTCCTCCTTCTGATAGTCTGGGGACACTCCTTTCTAAAGTGTGTTTAACACACCGGCAAAAACGGCCAGCAACAAAGCAACACCTCTTGCATTTTTGAAAAGGACACGCCTTCTCGGAAATGTGCGCTCCTCCTTTTCTCGTCTGCAAGGAAACAAACACACAGAGAGCTTGAAAATGGATGCCGAGAGATTTAACTCCATTTTATCAAACGTGTGCTCATCCGTGAAGAAAATATTTTTTCCAGTGGATGTCTTAGTTACAACATGATTGAGCTAACTGGAGTAGTGTCATGTCATATCCGACAACGGGAGGCTTTTAACAGATGACGTCCTGATGTTAGCTTTGCTGCTAGTGTTAGCTGTCCCTGTCAGCTGCAGCCACTGATGCTTTCTAGACATCGTGATTTCCCAAAACTGAATAAATTCCACACATAGCAACACAAAACTGCTTTGTTAGCTCAACCATGTTGTAACTAAGATATCCGCTGGGAAAGATATTTTTTTCACGGACCGTTTAATGAGTTATTACCTATTACAGACACTGCTAACGGCTAACAGGGCTAACAGCTAACGGTAAAAGATTATGTTTGTTTCTTTTAGTTGGAAAGAATGTGTTGCCGCAAACGCGACAAACACCCACTAACTTTGACAGCGTTTTCTGCGAGCACGGCTGAGCCATTTTGTACCGCTACACATGTTTCTAGTGGGACTATGTTTACAAGCACAAGAGTTCAGAGAGTCACCGAAGGACCGCCCTGCGGATTTATTATTGGTTCTGCAACATAGGGAGTTTTTTTAAACTCTGAAATTGTATCTGCCCATCTAAACACAAAATCAGGGAGAAAGTCATCAGTCTTTAGTTAAGCAAAGCATCTAAAGACTGACTTGTGAGTCTAGCAGAAACCTTACTAAATTAATTAAAAATAATTAATGTATCACTGCAGTGAATAGGTGCCACATGCACATTTAAAGAGGTTACTGTCCAAGGCTGAAGTCATGGAGTCAAAATTAGGGGGTACCAAATCTGGCCACAGAAAAAAATGACAAAATAGAAATGCATTATTGTATTGTTTATCATAAGCATGTACACCTATATGGTATACTACACCAAAATGCACTACATGAAATAAATCACACATGCAATACAACATTAAGGACTGACACTTTAACACTCATATTACATTCTAATTTTACTCTTTTTAATACATTTGAAAATTATGTAATAGAGCCAGCAGCCAGTACATCGTAATAAAATTAATTGTATTACATTATTATAGCAATTTGTTTAGTTTATTTATGATTCTGATTAAACTTGCTAATGATTTTAGATGGTGGTGCGTGGTTGCCTGTCATAGCATAGCATTCCTATGCCTCTGCTTTGGAGGCAGTATCTTTTTGAGTTGTCCGTACGTCTGCACTTTCATATTTCCCATTCTTGTTAATGTGATATCTCAAGAATACCTTGAATGAATATTTTCAAATCTGGCACAAACATCCGCTTGGACTTGATAATAAACTGATTACATTATGGTGGCCAAGGTCAAGAACACTGTGATCTTGTGTGTGTCTCATTCTTGTAAACACGATATCTCAACAACACCAGGAAAAACATTCTCAACTTTGGCATGGACATCCACTTTAATTCAAGGATAAACTAATAAGATCTTTTATGCTGCCAGGGAAAAGATGTGTGTGAAGCATCCGCGTGTTTAAATATGTTGCTCCTTTGCAACATCATCCATATTTGAAGCATTGTCAATTGTCATGGCTACATGTGAGTCTGGAAAGACAACTGTAACTGCAACTGGTATTACAGTTTACATCATGGTGGGGGGCATTTTGAGTGAATGTGGATATTTGGGGTGATGTGTTCCCCCAATATATATTATAATTACTGTCTTGTTTCCTTTTCCCAGACAAAGACACAAAAGAAGATGGAAGAGTAAATCATGCCTACAGGTGTTTTAACTCAGCAGGGAAAATAATTAGGGGAGAATAAATATTTGAAACCAATCAGAATCCCTGAGTTTTACTGCATTATATTCCAATATATTTTGATATTATGAATTATCACCTGGCACCTCAATTTGTGATTTCCTTTACATAAATAAGGCCATTTCCACCATAATTTGGTGCATAAAAAGTGATCAGAATACAGGAGGACCCCCACATCCTCACATATAGGTCCCCCGCCCCCACATTGAAACAAAACCTATGTCCTTGTGTGTGGATATGAATCACGTGGCTCGTAGTCACAGACTGTGACATACTCACCATATTTCCATTCTTTGTCATTCAGCTTTCAGTGGTTTGCTGCAGCAGTGCGGCAGCTCTGCTTTGTTTCTGCTCTGTGCTGTGAGAAAGCTGATTGGGCAGCAGTGCGGACTGTCACTCCCTGCTCTCCAATGTGTTTTATGTCTAGCACTCCTGTGACATTTGTAGTTAATTCCACACTCTTAATTGGAAAGCAGGCTTGTAAGCAGCAGCTTGGGCTATCAGAAGCAATGTTGTAACATGCTGCATAGCTATTAATTGTAGTGCAGCCAAGGGGCCAGAAGGAGGCAGAGATGAATGAACACTGAGGCAGAAAGAACACAGCACAGGGCAACTCTGAATTAATTACAACTAACCTTGAACATTCAAGTGTCCCACAGGACAAAAACAATGACGTACTGCTCGTGTGTGTGTGTGTGTGTGTGTGTGTGTGTGTGTGTGTGTGTGTTTGTGTGTGTGTGTAAAATTTTAGTGTACAGAGTGCTGTACCAGAACATGCACTCGAGTGGCTAAATGAGGTTATTAGTGGTATATTCATTTTCATTAGATGTGTAAATACCTTAATAGGAGTATTGTCTTTCTTGGAATAAGGTCAAAAACTGAAATATTTTGTGCATGTAAACGTAGTCAAAGAGGGAGGGAGAGAGAGAAATTGTTGACATTTTTTCCCTGCATCCTGTATCTCCAGGATTTGCATTTGGCTTTAAGTCCTTCGGCATAGGCACCAAAGCCTGTCAGACAGAACGTTTACAACTTTAGACATGTCTTGTTGTATATGTACCAGGTGTACACATCAATATGTTAAAAACTTGAAGAGCAGCTTGGTCTCACTCACAGTGCATCAAACTACTCTGCTTAATATTTCCCAGGTGTCACTATAGTGTTGCCTGGGGCACCCTTTAGCATCTTTGTGAGACACACTGGGCTTTCTACATACTGTAATGTAAATGTAGTTTAAAGAACACAAGAGTCTGCTTAGGGTGGGCAGGAGCGGAGGCTGACATGTCCAACAAGCACAGGACTTTGACCCAGGAGATTGATGTTCAAGACCAACAAACAGCCGTGGCGTTTCTGCAACTCAAAGCTGGGGTTTTTGTAGCAATACACCATTGCCTGTCCTACTGAATGTGTGCCATACAAAGCTGGGTATATTTTTAGCGACATCCGCCTTCTTTTCCTAACCATAACCAAGTAGTTTTGTTACGTAAACCTAAAAACTGACAACTTCTTACTGCCAACCCCTTGTACATTAAGATACAATGCAAAACGTTGCCCCTGGCATCGTTATAGTGACGATGGAGCTTCTACCCAAGCATCAAAATATGACGAGTAAGTGTGAGATCATGTTGCAGCGTGCAGTCAGTACCTTGACATTTAAAACACGTTAACATTTTAGTCCAACTGAAATCATACTAAATTGAATTTCTCAAAGTCCAATTTACACACCCCGATAATGGTAAATGGACCTGCATTTGTATAGCGCCTTTCTAGTCATCTGACCACTCAAAGCACTTTTTACACTACAAGTCACATTTACCCATTCACACACACACACACACACACACACACACACACACACACACACTGGTGGCTGAGGCTACCATACAAGGTGCCACCTGCTACTCAGTTTTAACACACTCACACACTGATGGAACAGTCATCGGGACCATTGGGATTCAGTATCTTGCTCAAGGATACTTCAACATGCAGACTGGAGGGGCCTGGGATCAAACCGCTGATCTTTCGATTGGTGGACGACCCGCTCTACCTCTGAGCCGCAGCTGTGATGGGAGTCGAATTACTCCTGCATGTATACAGTCGAATCGGACCCAGAGTGACCTAGGTGACCTGTGGATGCTCCACAGTTTCCACAGGCTTTTTCCCCAGAAGCTGAAAGCATTAAATGTGTAATAGAAGAAGAAGCCGGTGAACACATGGCAGAATCTACATCCAGAGATGTGCATTTTTGGACTGATGAAGTGTACAGAGCTATAAAGTTGTCCACCATGGTACCAGTTTGCTGCTAGCTAACCGTAGCTAACTTGTTTGTCGATTGGTTGATCTGTGACATAATAGGTCAACCAGAAGAAAAGTCCATTACTGACAAGCTGAAAGGGGGGCATATCGCCACCTACTGTAGCGGAGCTGGGCATACTTTGGTCAATAAATCGAATCCCCTACTGTGCTTGTATACCGGGACAAGGACAGTTATCCAATTAAATGGCCTAGTCAAGCTTTAACCGTAGCTTGACTTAAATGTGCATGTAAATGTACTGAGTGTTTTTGTTTGTTTGTTTGTTTAACATAAAATAGGATCAAGTGCAGTTTGTGGTAGGTTTATTAGTTTGACTTGAAATGACACTTTCAGTATCACAATACACCTTTTTCATGCCATAGTAAGAAAAGCACAACAGTATTTAATAACATTAATAGTGGCTGTAGTCCACATAGGGGAAGCACTGAAATTGTGTATGCCAGCTCACTAGAATAGCTTACTGGGACACTTAATGGAACAGACCCATTGTTAATGTTATCAGTTTCACCTGTGATTTTCCTACAATGACAAATTAAAATGTTTGCTGTGAAAAGGGTTTATTCTCACCTCCTGTATCTTACAGGTGGCTATTAGAAGTTGACCAACATAAGCACATTTCATACAAAGTAACCTCAGTGTGTGAATGTAAGCGTAAATGGTAGTCCATCTCTTTGTGTCAGCCCTGTGATAGTCTTGCAACCTGTTCAGGGTGTACCCCGCCTTTCACCCAATGTCAGCTGGGACAGACTCCAGCCCCTCTGCGACCCTGTACCAGGATAAGCTTACAGAAAATGAATGAATTACTTCATCAGTCCAGCTTTACAACCCTAAATGACAGTTAAATACAGTTTATTTTTGAGTATTTGAGTAGAAAGCCACTTGCCATCATAGTAAACAGTACATACCAGGCAGAATCAGTTAAAAGTATAATAAAGTGACTGTGCATATAATTTTCTAACTTAAAAATGTGGACTAAGTGATAAGTAATTCTTCAAGTGCTTTTTAAGTACTTGATGTTACTCCCCATCGCTGCTGAACACAGCGTAAACTCTTCTGTAGCATCTCCACTCTGAATAGCAAATACAACATCTTGCCACCAATTCACTTATCTTAACACACATACATTTATGCAGGTGGGTTTATTTGGGACAGGAGACAGTACAGTAATAATAGTAATAATACTTGGGTGTGTGTTTTCTCTCCAGAGTCATCCTGAAAGGTGCAGTAGCAACACTCAGTCTAAATATCTTATGAGCTTCTCCACTAAAGCATGAGAGCAAATGGAGTGACTAAGAGCTTTACACTAACATGCTAAAGATATCTGTGTGTGTGTGTGTGTGTGTGTGTGTGTGTGTGTGTGTGTGTGTGTGTGTGTGTGTGTGTGTGTGTTAGCACTGGCCAGCAGCACTCATGTGAAAGCCCATGAGTATTCCGCATGGAAAGAGGAGAGTAATCAGCCACTTAGACAATACACCAAGTAAATATTACCACCTAAGTTGGCTAATCAAGAGCACTCAACACAGTCACATGCACGAGGGAGAATGTTGCCGTCAGGGTTTTCTGCCAAAGAAACCTTTCTGGCCGAAATCTTTTCACTATAACCCCAACCATGCAACCCTATCACTAGAATTGATGTTGGCTTTTTATGTTTCTGCAAACCACAGATGTGTCCCATTTGCACACTATTATGTAGCAAATATGTTGAAACTTTATGTCTCAACAACGCTGTAGTTAACGTGTGGTTAGGTTTAGGCACAAAAACTTCTTGTTTATGGGTAGGGAAAGATCATATTTGGCTTAAAATACTTACTTATGGTGGCTAGTTGCTGGAAATGCAGTGAAACACTCAGGTTTGGTGCCTAAAAGGCTGCTGGAAACACAGCAATGCATCGCTAGAAAACAACTGATTGTTGTTCGTTGGTCCTGAACAGTGTCCTGCGGCTTGCCCACGTCACACCATCCACCATCCCCCCATCCCCTCATCTCCCAATTACAGTCAGCCCATATACTACATAATTTTAGAAATGTTGATATAATAGGTATGAAATGTGAAAATTAAACACATCTGGGGTTTGCAGAAGTGTACAGTGCCAACATTTTCTTCTGGTTGAACCATGATATTATTTCAAAACCTTAAGGGCATTCTGGCAGAAAGCTCTTAAGGGCTCTTAAAACACACACATACACACACACACACACACACACACACACACACACACACACACACAAATGTTCAAGCAAAAAAAAACTTCCTACCACATATGACAACGACTTAGAAAACCCACAAGAGAGCAGACAAACACACACTCTGAGGTCAGGGGTCGCAGGAGTTTTGATTAGACTTTTCCCTGGCAAAGCATCACGGGATTAGATCATATGTTTAACAGATAGCCTTTGGCCACACAGTTTTACAGGCTTGTCTGAAAGCCTGTGGTCGAGCTTGGTGTTTACTCATCCAGTCTGTGTTTAGATAAAGGGAATAAAGTGCTTTATTAGAATGCGTGGTGGGCTGTTTGGAGCCCTGATGAGGGAGCCTATTGCTGGGGATGTGGTGTTGAGGGATAGCAGACACTATGGGTCTGTGCATGTTGTAAGAATAAACTGTAACTTTAGAAAGTTAGAGAAAAAACAGGACTCCAAAATGAGACCTCCTGCCTTGCAGATTAATTCTTGGCATGTGAAGTTGAAATGTTTAAGGATAAAATCATTAGCCTTACTGTGGACTTCCCCAAATGTTTTCATGTGACTCCTGAATGTCTTGGCAGTCAGAAATAACTGATCTGTAAGTTAAGCACTTATGTCACTCACGTGATGTATTTACATCACTTTAAGCACTGATTTTAAACCACAGCATGGTGTTTTTTGTCAGATGCTAACCAAGTAGTTTTGGTGCCTAAACCTAACCTGGACTGTCTGACAATGTTAACCCCAACAGAACAAATTTCACAGAGGAGCTAGCTGTGCATCACATACAGATGCTAAAGGGTATGTCTCATAGAGACACCAAAGGGTAACGTGCACCAAGGGGTGTGAGAAATCATAGGTATTTGACAACCTGGGATAAAATCATGTTTGATACATGCAATGGGTGGAAGGTTTGCCTTTTTTCATTGCTTGTTGTTTCATTCCATATTTTCAATGTTTCATTCACAAATAGAGAGGCTGTGGGGTGGCTGTGAGCAGGTTTACAGTGGAAATGCCTTTGCTAGATGAGGTGCATCTCAACTATGTATAAGTCTGGAATTCAAAAACTTAAGCAGCAACCACAGCAAAGAGCTTCTTGGAGCAGCAAGAGTGGTGTGTATCCATGCTGATAGTTGTGGTTTTACATGTATAGGCAAAACCAAAAAGACAGATATGTATTGAGTTGGAATTTAGTTTGAAGTGCTCATTAGGCGCATTAAAAAAAGAGAATTAACATGACCTTGGGAACTACGGTACTTTCTACCATAAAACAATCCCTGTGGGAACTGTTAGCAGTGTGTTGAGTGGGCTTGTCAGAATAACAAGGACATACCTTTTCTGGTCAAAGTGGGCAGCTCTTAAACATGTTAAAGACCATTGGGCTAATAGTGAAAACTGTGGCTATACTATAAGTCATTAGAGATGGGGGTTTTGACTCTTTTTATTGACTCAGGTTTGTATGAGTCACTCATTTAGGAGAGCTGGGTTTTCAAGTCACTCAAGTCACCAAGTCAGCTACCCCCAGAGCTTGGTGAATCCCCCACTGGCCCCAGCACCCATAGAGCATGCACACCAGAGATAAGAGTCCACTGAGCTGGCTAACTTCTGGTTTAATTGCCTGCTAACTTAAATAAAGATGAAATCATATAATCATGCAGCTCCTTTAGACTTTCCAAATGTTACCAGGCTGATTGGATCAAAGTCTGGTCTTTTTGCAGGGGCTGTGACGCTCAATGGAATTAACCCACCATTTTACAACTGCTCCTTTCCCATGATTGTATTTGGGCAAAATTCTTTTTGGGCCCCTATTGGACCAGGAAGTTGAAATAACATGGTTTGACCACTACATCACAACATCAAAATGGCTTCAATGTTGAGCACTGTTCCTGCGGGCTTGGTCAGAAGCTCTCAACCTTCATTGCAGGTCAGGGGGGCAGGAGTGGGCTCCAGGCTGGGAGAACAAGTACTGAATTTTTTTTTTTTTTAAGAAAAAGCACCAAAATGGTTACATGTCTCACGGGGTCAGGTTAATAAAGTAATTAACTCGGTATATCACCACAAATACAGTTAATACAAGAGTTGCATAATTGTGTGAGTGACACTTGGTCTTGCCTTGTCTTCACAGTCTGCACAAACTAGCAGCAGGTAGGAAGGGGCAGGTCAGTGAACAAATTAGTAGAGATGACAACTCCTCACTCCCGAGTCAGGAAAAACAGTTTCTCATTTCAAAGGATTGTTTCACAACTCGCACATCACTTTGGGTCATATCATGTGGCAGTGTCTTTGTACAACAACATCCTAAGGCTATTTCTCTCTCTTTCCTTACTATTTCACTCCTTGTTGTCCTGATGCCTTCTGACATTTAAAGGAAATGAGAGTGAAATCTCTCTTTATTTTGGCTGAAAATAGAAGGAAATGGCTGTGCCACCGCAGTGAAAAACATTCTTAACATTTCACTGAATATGCATTCATTGAATATCTTGCATTCGGTGAACAGTACTGACAATTCTTTATTCAGTCCTTGCCATGTTTGGGTAATGAGAAATTAAAGAGTGTTAAATGAACTCTCTTTTTCTCTTCCACCACCAGGGGTGATCTACACCACAGATATGTTGGACCGTGAGACCAAGGACTCTTATTGGCTGACGGTGTATGCAAGTGACCATGGCGTGGTTCCTCAGTTTGCTACAATTGAGGTATTCATCCAGGTGGAGGATGTTAACGATAACGCCCCGCTGACCTCAGAGCCATTGTACCGGCCTTCAGTGCCTGAGAACTCTCCACGGGATGTTTCTGTGATCCAGATCCAGGCCCAGGACCCCGATGCTGCGCCCCCTGCTGCTGCTGACAGACTCAACTACCGCATCATCAGCGGAAACCCACAGAACTTCTTCACAATCAACACCCGCACTGGTGAGTAATGCTGTGTGTGACAGGTGATTGCTCTGAGACAACAAGGGAGGCTGAACTTCCCCTAAAATTTCATAGAAGAAATGGTCAAATATGCACCATTGAATTTACATTAAAATAAGAATTTACATTGCATTAAATGTGCGCTAGGATGTGTTTAGCATCATGACTATGATGTTCAAACTGTTTATCACCAGTTTTCAAACGCGACCTCGCTGTCATACATTCTCGTGTCAGCATGGTGGACGTGGAGCCTCCAAGCATTCCTATGAGACAGCGCTGAGCAGGTTTTTTTCATGCAGCAAAGTGAGACGGTCATTGGATAAATGCGACAAAATTATCACTTCCAGGGAGGCTCAGCTTCCCTAGGACCTAATGGAGCAGTAGGCAGGAGAGGTTGCTTGGTGTATGCATGATGATTGGAGGAACTGTCTAAAAGGCTGAACCCCTTTGTGACTGACAGCGCTTTGCATTTTGAGCTCAGTCCCATGTGGATATTTGCAAGTGGAGTCTTCTGACAGAGTGCCATCCGGTAGTGATGCACGAGTCGGGGTTTTTTCCAACCTGCGGGTCCCGCATTTATGAAATAATTTGACCCGCTCCATCCCGCCCGCACAACAGCATCTATTTTCACAACCCACCCCACCCTGCTGCTATTAAATACATGTTAAATATGTCATTGAATAAGGCTTTTATTTGGTCTGACAAAGGTGCTTTAAAAACAAAAAATATAAAATAAATAAACCATAAATAAATCCTAAGATAAAATAAAATTAGGCTTGCATTTTTGTAGCTATTATTTGCAATAAAAAGGCATGCTGGACATACCCGTCTTGTGGCTCTCATGCTTGTATAGCTTATCACAAGAATTGCACTTCACGTAGCCAATGCTGCTGTCGTCTGCTGCACTAACTACCTCACAGAAATTGTCCCAAACATTTAGCAGCAGCTTGGCCTTCTTTTCTTTTAACTCTGTACTCTCCCGACCGTAATCCTTCCCTCACTTCTTCTTCCATCTTCACCGCTTCATTGATTCTGGTTTGTTGTGGCCGCTGCTTGGCGCTTTTGTGACATCACGTCGCAGGTTACGTTACGTAACATGCATTTACCTAACCTGCAACAGTGTTGTTAACAAGTAGGCTATATCCGGCATATTTAATCTGTAATGACCTGCCCCACCGGCCCCGCCAATAAAGTGAACATTTCTTGACCCGACCCACGGGGTAACCCACGAGATCTGCAGGTTACGGGTCGGCCTGCGCATCACTACCATCCGGAGTTCCTTATTTCCATAAGCGATATAGCTCATTTTCACCATAGTTCAGGTGTTTAAACCCATCTGAAAGTCTTTGAGGTGTATTTTGCTGTGGTTCTATGCCATGGTTGAAAAACGGCTTCAATTAAATGTTCTTTTTATAAGTTACTGCCTCATGACAAATTTTATGATGTAAACTTAAAGTGAGCTTCCCCTGTTTGAAAGACCAGCAGCCACCACTGTTGTGTGAGTATGTGAGGGTCAAAAAGGCTATGATAAAAACAAGGTTTATAAACTACATAAAAAAGAAACCTTTGAAAGCAAAAACTAAGAGATTTCTCAACATTCAACAAATAACCAGTGTGAAAGTATGAGAGGAAGATATTAACTAGATACTGTTTTGATGCAAAGTCTTAACAATCTGTTCATCACTTAATGTGTCTTGGATGGCTCAAAGTAAAAACTAAATGCATTCAAAACAGAGTAAAATCAAATTGTTCAACCCACCTCTGGAGGACATTTGAGATGAACTGGTAATTAGTTTCAGACTGATGCAGTTTCATTTTCACAGCCAGTGCCTACATTGTGTAAATAGCAAATATACAAGGGCCATCTATGCATCCATGGGCATGTAGGTCTTAAAATGAGGTGTTGCAGGGGCGTTGGTGGCTTAGTGGATAGAGCAGGCACCCCATGTACAAGGCTATTGCTGCAGCGGCCTGGGTTCGACTCCAGCCTGTGGTCCTTTGCTGCATGTCATTACCCCTCTCTCTCCCCCCTTGATGCTTAACCGTCCTATGCATAAAGGCAAAAATGCCCCAAAAAATATCTTAAAAAAAAAAAAAATGAGGTGCTGCCAGGCACATTGTTACTGTATTGCTATTGTGAGGTAATAAAAAAAGCAATTGATCTGCTGACCAACACAATCCTGGTCTTAAGTCAGAATGACACAGTTTTCTCCTGCTATTTAAATGGCACATTAGTCACATAGCATCTACATAGATGGATTCACATTGCATGTACACTTGTTAAACATGTAAATAGGTTAGGGTTGGATGAAATACAACATCATTAATGAGGAAAATATTAATGACGTTCTGTAGAATGTCAATGAATATCTTTTATTGTTAAGGACTAAAATGTTTTAGTGAAAAGGAACTTAAATTTGTGAAGGAATACTGCATGCTGGGTGCCGCTTTAAAACCTAAGTTTTAAAACGGCTAAAGTAACGCACTGTTTGGTAACGGTAACTGAGTTACTGAATTTAAAAAATAATGTGTTAGAGTATTAGGGGGGTGGCAGTGGCTCAGTCCATAGGGACTTGGGTTGGGAACCGGAGGGTCGCCGGCTCAAGTCCCCGTCCGGACCAAATGCGGGGCGTGGACTGGTGGCTGGAGAGGTGCCAGCTCACCTCCTGGGCACTGCCAGGGTGCCCTTGAGCAAGGCACCGAACCCCCCAACTGCCCGGGCACCTGACCAAGGCAGCCCCCTCACTCTGACATCTCTCCACTTTGTGCATGTAGATCCTGTTTGTGCATGCGTGTGTCTTTCGGACCTGTGTGTTAATGACAATGGGGTGAAAAAAAATTGAATTTCCCCTCAGGGGGATTAATAAAAGTATATAAATAAATAGAATTAAAAAATTAATTTGTTACTGCCAAAATGAACGGTGTTACTGTAATGCGTTACTAATAATGCATTACTGCCCAACACTGAACATGTTACACATACACTAACAAAAGTTAACAGTCATGCTTAGCCTGTACTGTTTTATTATTGCTATGCTAGGATCATAACACCAGTTGTTACGTTACCAGTCTCTCAATGGAGGAAAAAGTTGCTTTGTTGTGCTGCTTGTTAGCTGGTGGTCATCCATCGTGGCTGAACAAAGCTGAAAGAATTGTGGTTCTTGATGCAGTCATTGCGGTGAGAAGAGCGTAGCAGCTCTACCTCCACAATCCTACCTTCCTCGGGGTCTCCGGAGAAAGAGGGATAAGAACGGAAAGATTCTACCTTTGATGGCTTGGTGACATCGCAGGTCACCTGCCACAGTGACAAATCATGTTTGAAGAATGGATCCATAGGCAGTTTCTCAAACAAAGTGTAAAAAAGCAACGGCCTCTGGGGAGAAAAAAAAGGTTCATTTGGCTGTCCTTTGCCAGATGCTCAAAGAAGCTATTTTAGAGGGGCTGAACATACAGGACAGGCCTCACATGCCCAGTTTAAAGCTGCACAAATGAACAAATCATCTGTGGAGTCCAGTCGTCCAAACAGCATCCAGTCTGCCAGAAATTAAAAAGAAGAAGAGGAAGAAGTAGTACTTCCATCCAGTCAGTAGTCAGGTTTCCATCCACCTATTTTATTTGCATTTTCAACATCTGTGAAAAAAAACTTGAATGGAAACGCGAAATTCGAAAAAAAAAAGGCTGAAATATCGCAGAAAGGTTTTTATGCTTGGAGGGGGTGGAAAAGTCAGCCTATCGATATTAGGAAAATGCGACTTTTGGCAATGGAAACAGATTTAGCGAATAAACGATGACGTAGGCTACCGGATCCTACTTCTACTTCACACACACACACACACACCTGTGTGAACTTAGAGAGAGGTAAATACTCCAGTGTCAGGTGAGTGTATTTCACAACTTACCTGAATAGACTGGACGTGTTGAATACCGCTGCATCATGTGCGCTGCCTGGTGTACCAACACAGACATCACAGCATTATGTAGGCTACGCTGACAAGGCTGATATGAGTGTGATGAGAGCTCTCGCAAGAACCAAAAAGTTCCCAAGGAATCTCTCCATCTCGTCATAGTCATGGATGTGCCGGTAGTTGTTCACATCAGTTGTGGACATGAGACACTCTCAATGACGTCATCTCACAGTGCCGTCTTCTTCTTCGGCGCCATACTGCTTGACCTGTTGACTCCCAATACTTGCAAAACAATAATGAATGGAAACATGCATAAATTCTCATTTTCTTTTGCGCATTTTCAAAAAATTCGCTTAAAATTTGCAATACATTTGGATGGAAACCGAGCTAGTGATAAGGAATCATCGTCCAGTATGTACCTACCGGTTCCGGTTTGAGTCACCCAACATGCCATTGTGTTTTCTGTTTTGCTGTTATTTTGCACTTCAAGGCAACCATACAAAGCGCCTGCAAACTGCACAGGGATAGCTACAGGACTCCAGAGTTACTGTTCTTCACTAAAACCTGAAGAGTGGGATTATAAAAAAAGAAAACACATTGCAGTTTGCGGGCGGCACGGTGGTGTGGTGGTTAGCACTCTCGCCTCACAGCAAGAGGGTTGCCGGTTCGATCCCGGGCGTGGGAGCCCTTCTGTGCGGAGTTTGCATGTTCTCCCCATGTCAGCGTGGGTTCTCTCCGGGCACTCCGGCTTCCTCCCACAGTCCAAAGACATGCAGATTGGGGACTAGGTTAATTGATAACTCTAAATTGTCCGTAGGTGTGAATGTGAGCGTGAATGGTTGTTTGTCTCTATGTGTCAGCCCTGCGATAGTCTGGCGACCTGTCCAGGGTGTACCCTGCCTCTCGCCCGATGTAGCTGGGATAGGCTCCAGCCCCCCCGCGACCCTCAAGAGGATGAAGCGGTTAGAAGATGAATGAATGAATGAATTGCAGTTTGCTTCCAAACAGTTTAGTTTTTATTGTTATTCTTGTTATTTGCACATGTGATGTCAACAGTCCTCACGTCATTGACAGCTCCATTTTTCTGGGGTCTCTGATGTTTCCTCATTACTAGCACTCAGCTGGATGATGATAACACCATGGACGGCACAGGAGCACAACAGACAGCATTTCACACAGCACAGCAGCACAGCAGCACACTCACTGTCACACCAGTTTACATGGCATGTGCCCATATATGGGCAGTCAGAATGATGCAACGATAGTAGGCTACTCTGTATTACAATTGTATTTATTGTGCATACTGGTGGCCAGCCCAGCACCAAGTCACTGCGTTTTACTTAGACTTGTAGTAAGTATGGATATAAGATGATTTTTTTGAAAAAAACAACATCAAAAAGGCAGCAGGAGGAGAGTAAGTAGTATATCCCTAATGGTGTTCAGTATACACATACAACTGTCCGTTTCGTTTTTTCATTTATATCCCACTCCAACTGACCACACACACACACACACACAAATCTAAATGTGAAGCAGATTTCCTCTTCTGTGCTTTGGAGGCTCTATCTCCGCAACGGATTGGTCGATTTTTTTTTCTTTTTTTCTTAAGATTATTTTTTTGGGCTTTTTGCCTTGAATGGACAGGACAGATTAAAATGGGGTGAGAGAGAAAGTGGGGGTTGACATGCAGCAAAGGGCTGCAAGCCGGAGATTAACCTGCGACCACTGCAGCGAGGCATTGCCTCTGTACATGGGGCGCCGGCACTATCCACTACGCTACTGACGCCCTGAATTGGTTGATTTGAATGACTGATACCTCGTTTGATTCTTTAGAGCCAACAGAATGACACTGTACCCACCAACACGAGACTGACAGCACTGTAAGCCAGTCAGAGTCAGCAGAACACGGCTGCTGTATGTGGTCATTGTAATGCTTACCAGGATATTCTGTGTTTTACTGGTAGAATAAATTTTTCACAACAAAACAATAAAGATAAGAGAAATTTTACAACTATTGTTCGGCGAAATGATTTCTGTTGTTTGTCTGTGGGTATTCTCATTTATCCAGGTCAATTCCATTTTGGCAACAATTAAATCGTAGGCAACTGGACTTTGATTTTGTCTAGAAGACGTTTCGCCTCTTATCCAAGCGGCTTCATCAGTTCTCAACGCATCGGTCTGACTAGTCCTCACTATGTCAGACTAGTGAGGACTAGTCAGACCGATGCGTTGAGAACTGATGAAGCCGCTTGGCAACAATACGATTGTATTGTTGCCAAAATAGATTTCTGTTGTTGTTGTTCTTTGGCCTCTATCTCTCTGATGCTTTGGTGTAGCATGCTTTGGTGGATATGTGTAGAAACAGCAGTCTCTGCTTTCATTTGAGATGAACGGCGTGTGTTTTGCATAACGTGGCGTCGAGTTAGAGAACGAAATAGGGCGAGTGGGTTGGCACGTTGGTGCTGTATGGAGTTTGATTTGTTGTTATTCATTTAGTTGTTGTTTTTGAGCTGTGTTTGGGGCATGTAAAAAGGGTTCATACAGCCTTGTAGCCCAGGTTCTACTATTTAATTGGATGTGCAACATTACTATATTCTTCGTGTTTAGCGCATTGTTTCACACTGTGTTTGCAAAGTCGTTCTCAAAGTCCCCCAATTTGGGCCACCCAATAACAGAAAACGAGTGCTCATTCTTTGTCAAAATTCTCTGTCAAAATATGTTAAAATCACGTGTGTAACAGGGAATTATTAAAGATTTTCCTGTGGGAGAAACGCCCGGACACCCAGGTAAAAAATTGTTCCCACTTCCAGGCTAAAGCCCCGGATATTTTTAACTTCTAGCAATGCTCCTGGATAATCAGAATCAGAAATAGAATCAGAATCAGAAATACTTTATTGATCCCCGAGGGGAAATTGTTTATGTTACAGGTGCTCCTTGCAAGAGAGGAAAGATACGTGAAAATATAAGAAATTTAAACAATAGTATTAACAAATATAGAGTTAAATAAACAGGAATTATTAACAAACATAAACTTAAATAAATATATATATATATATACATATATATATTGTAAACTGAACAAGATTATTTACACAAACAAAATATATACAGTCAGGGTGAATGGGGTTATTGCACAAGTTAGATTAAATTATTGCAGTGGGTGAAATAGTCACAGGGCCACTCAGAGGGAGGAGTTGTACAGTTTGATGGCCATAGGCAGGAATGATTTCCTGTGGCGCTCAGTGCTACATTTAGGTGGTATGAGTCTCCCACTGAAAGCACTCTTGTGCCTGACCAGCACATGGTGGAGAGCGGGTGTGAGACATTGTCCAAGATAGTTTGTAGCTTAGACAACATCCTCCTCTCTGACACCACCATCAGAGAGTCACACTCAGTTCCCACAA
The DNA here is from genome assembly GCF_011397635.1 of Epinephelus fuscoguttatus. NCBI lineage: Eukaryota > Metazoa > Chordata > Actinopteri > Perciformes > Serranidae > Epinephelus > Epinephelus fuscoguttatus. Next base: position 43,245,352 of record NC_064756.1, on the reverse strand, counting down.
CGTCACTGGCCTTGCGGATCAGTTTGTTGAGTCTGTTGGCGTCCGCCACCCTCAACCTGCTGCCCCAGCACACAACAGCATAGAGGATAGCACTGGCCACCACAGACTCATAGAAAATCCTGAGCATAGTCCGGCAGATGTTGAAGGACCTCAGTCGCCTCAGAAAATAGAGACGGCTCTGGCCCTTCCTGTAGAGAGCGTTAGTGTTCTTAGGCCAGTCCAGTTTATTGTCAATGTGTACCCCCAGGTACTTATAGCTCTCCACAATGTCCACACTGACCCCCTGGATGGAAACAGGGGTCACCGGTGTCTTGGTCCTCCTCAGATCCACAGCCAGTTCCTTTGTCTTTGCCACGTTGAGCTGCAGATGGTTCTGCTCACACCATGTGACAAAGTTATCCACAACAGCCCTGTACTCATCCTCATCAACACTACAGTCTGTACATCTAATTGAAGAGATTTGGTGCAGCACTGGTGTTGATGGAAATGCTACAATAATAACATCTCTATAGTATACGTGGGATGAAGCAAAGGGAATGAATAAAAGGAGGAGGCAAATGCAGGGAGAAACAACAACAGCAGCAGCTAGAACAGCATCTGGAAACATGAACACACAATCTCTCTGCACGCTGCCTTACACACAGTTTGCTGTTTGCTCTGCAGATAAGGCATGTGGTGGAGAGAGGGGAAAATATAATTGGCTGTTGCTATATTTATCTCTTCTTTAGTCAAGATCTCATTGCTTTGAATTTTATACGATTCCACCCATTCTTCTGAAGCAGCTACTACCCTCTCTCCCCTTCTGCCTTTATTAAAGAAATTCTTGCATTTTACTTTTTTGTATTATCATTTATCTCTGCGTGTTCTCTCTTTCTGTCATCCTCTCATACACTCTGTTTTAACTCTGACTGTCTCCTTTCTTCTCTTGATAGCTGTTTCACAATACTTTTTTGTTTGTGTCTCTCTCTCTCTGTCTCAATGGCGGATGTTGAATATTTGATTTTGTTGTCATGAAACTTTGATGACAACTGCAGATTATCTTTAAGCCTGTAGCACTCTTCCTAACTGCCATGTTTGTTGTTTATTTCCTCTGTCCATCCTCTCTCCGTTTACTTTTTTTTATCACTTCTCCTTTCATTCAAACCTCATTTCTCTTTTGGCAGTGTCACTGATACCCTCACAGCATGAAGCACAACACAGTCCGTTTGAGTCATTGTAACTACAGCAGTAATTGTCAGGCTGTAGTTGTGAAGGTACAAATAGAGCTTGTTGTCAGGCTTTGTTTGAGACGAATTCCAGAGACACAAACGTTATTGAGTCGGGTGTAGCTGCACTAAAGCCAGTGCCTACAGACAGGGCACAAGGTCTTCGGTTACACCTGACATACTAACCATTCCTACTTTGATTTCTGATACAGAAGCTTACAGAGCATCAAAAGAAAGTAACTGAAACTAAGTATAAATACATTCTAGAAACCTATTGTGTACACAAAAATCCCAAACACAATTCATATACACTCTGGTGTTCATACAATTTTATATTTGTTGATCATCATGTTTTTAATCTATTGTGTGTATTACACACTCTCATTTCCATTTCTAAACCATTCCAGACATTTACTACATATACTGAAACACATCTTTCTTTGACATTTGTTCTGTTTTTGTTGTTGTGAATATACAGTTCCCTCTCAGTTCATGCTGACATTCTCTGATGAGAAACAACCTCTGGATACAGTCTGCTAACATGCAGATCACAATAATCAGCTCTGGTTATGATTCTGATCGCTCTCTTTTGAAGCAAGGGGATCGGATTTGTGATCGTTTTAAATGTTTTTCCCCAAATCTCCACACAGTAAGTAATGCATGAAAGAATGAAAGAATAATACAATAAAGGGTGCAAACCCCTTAAATAGGATGGCTGCTATAGAGACTGGGTACGAGTCATGGCTTGTGGACGGAGGGATGGGGGTGGCTGAATTTGTGTACAGCAGAATGACTCCTGGCTTGGTGTGATCATCATGAAAGGGGATATCATTTGGTGAAACCAAACAACTATTAAACAAGCGCATGGCTCAACACAGAAGGGCAAACTCCTCAGGTCCAGTCTCTGCTGTTTATTTACATCTAAAGGAGAAGGCTCACTCCTTTGAGGACAGCAATGTGAAAATCTTGGACAGAGAGGACAGATGGTTCCAAAGAGGGGTGAAAGAATCCATCTGCGTTAAAATAGAGAAGCCGTCTCTAAACAGGGGAGGTGGCCTGAGACACCACCTATCCCCCATTTACAATGCGGCCCTTGCTGCTGTACCTAAGAGAGTGAACAACAAAGACTGCCCGAAACTAACCTCTAGTGGCTCAAAGAAACACAACGACAGTCGTTCACTGGTAACCACACATTATGCCTAACGACTGTTGCTCACCAGTGGCCCCACTCACTCCTAACGACTGTCGTTCACTAGTGTGACTCACCTGACCCAAACAATGGTCCAGTGAAACTCCACTGACAAAGTATTGTCTTATGAGGGTGGTGGGTGTACACCTCCACAGAGGTTAAAAACCTGAGTCTTACTCCACTGTTTGTCAGACTAGTGAGGACTAGTCAGACCGATGCGTTGAGAACTGATGAAGCCGCTTGGATAAGAGGCGAAACGTCTTCTAGACAAAATCAAAGTCCAGTTGCCTACGATTTAATTGTTGCCAAAAAAAGACTGGTACAATGGTTTTAACTCCATCTTGCAGGCTTAGTCAAGCTTGAGTGATCATAGAGATGAAGTAGTTAATGAGTCCTAGCAGTGAAAAAGTTGGGCCGGAAGGAAATTTGAAAAGACCAAGGGGGCTTTCGCGTCCCGGGCCCAGATCTGCGCATGCTGGCCTGAGTCTGGTTCCTTGGATAAGTGTGAACACTGAACACCGCATCAGGGAACAATGAAAATTTTAATTACAAAAAAGAAAACGGGGGAGGAATAACAAGGTGTAAGTAGTGTAGTAGTGTAAGTAGTAAGTCCCAGGCTTAGGCCAACTGATAAACCTATGCCAGGTACACATTACACGAGTACGAGTCGTTCAGGACTGCTCCTGTCACAACAGTCACTTTGACCAATAGAAACTCAGAACTGCTGCCGTAGACAACTGTACGGCAACAACGCCACAGCCTTTTTGATATTTTCTCTAGGGATGTTACCACGCAGAGCAATAAGGAAAAAATGGTGATGTGAAACAGCAGATTATGCAACCCGGTGAGTAGTTCCATTAGCATCCAGCTAGCAAAGAATGTTATTTCTTCATAATGGAGGATATAAAGTTATAAATTAAAAAATAGTGGCGGGGCTTTTACCAACCACAACTGCAGAGGCCTTCAGCTTCATTTTAAACAGATTACATCATAAACGCGCCGTTATTAATTAGTTCTTTCTTATTTTTTATCCGCTCGCGTTTGCTTTAATAAAATCAGTGCATCGCACCATCATTTCAAAAACTCAACACTTCCTGTATCTCTATAAAAATAAAGGCCCCTTATAACTTTGGTTGAGAGATTCCCATCATTTTCTAAAAAGGCTTTCATTGTGAAACATTTGCAGGAACATGGAGGATTCAATGACTTGCATAGTTTGCATGCCCTACAAAATTCGATGCCTCTCCAAAAAGGACACTGTCTCTTTAAGACTGCTGTTGGGGCTGTTTTGCTGCCCTGTGCGCATGCTCCTCCTTTGGTGCGCTATCTGAAGCCGCACGGACATTGCCAAGTTTCTGCTGGTCAAGCATACAGCTTGCTGTTTGTTTAATGCTTCATCTTGATTACTTCTACCCCGTTGTGCGTGAATGACGATGTAAGTAATGTTCACTTTGACTTTCAGACATTATTTGTTCCGCTGTGTAGCCATATATGTTTTATGTTAATCCTTGCACACTTGTTGTTCAGTTGCTTTGCTCACTGGATTGAAGCCTGATTCGGCACAATTATATCACATTATTATGTTTGCACTTAAAGAATGTCGTGGTTTGCACTTTATGAAGCCATTTGCCTTTGTAACATAGTGTGTGAAATGTTACAGTGTATTTCAATGAATCACGTTGTATCAGGGGCGGCACGGTGGTGTGGTGGTTAGCACTCTCGCCTCACAGCAAGAGGGTTGCCGGTTCCCGGGCGTGGGAGCCCTTCTGTGTGGAGTTTGCATGTTCTCCCCATGTCAGCGTGTGTTCTCTCCGGGCACTCCGGCTTCCTCCCACAGTCCAAAGACATGCAGATTGGGGACTAGGTTAATTGATAACTCTAAATTGTCCGTAGGTGTGAATGTGAGTGTGAATGGTTGTTTGTCTCTATGTGTCAACCCTGCGATACCTTGCATCAGCCTTCTAAAAATGGCACTCTGTGCTGCCACCTCGTGGTAATAATAGTACTGCACGTGTGATATAATCTGTAGTTGTGTAGTATGAGAGAAATGTGTCTGTATCACAATTTATTGGCACTGTATATTAGCATATTATGCTAATTGCTTAGCATATGCTAATCTTTATTTTCCTTTGTAGAAACCACACATACATAAAGAGAGATTTATTTTATTATAAATGCAACAAAGAAGCAGGATTATTTTGTCACCTACTTGTTGGCTTGGACAATAAAACAGCCAAAGAGTATTTTCTGGAAGAGCTGCATTCTTTCTGACCAAAGAATTAGGCCAGCAGGTGTACGACTAGCACATTTATTCCCAATTCCCTACACATGCGGTACTTTAGATGTAGCTCCTGCCATCTGGTGGCACTTTTTACATTACTACAATAACATTTTGGCTGGCACATGAACAGACACAGTGAGTGAAATAATAGTAATAATAATAATTAAAGTAGGACAAGAATAGCCTAATGACATCACACATGTTGTGAAAGATGACTGGGTCTGATTGGTGTGGACCATTGTGTAGTCTGTTATGTCTGCTGGCCAAGTCACAGAAAAATTTTATGACTCCATAATTGCCTAATCTCACATAATGACTGCTGGAACAGACAGAAATGTTGTGTAGTGTGTAGGGCTGTAGTCTCCTGGTAGACGACTAGTCGATTATTTGGTCGATATGCTCTCGTCCGTCCAAATTCTCATTGGTCGAATAATCCCTGTGTTACTTTCATAAGGAGAAAAGTGCTACATCAACAGCTTTCCAGGATTAATCCATTATTTCCTGCGGCGGGGGGGGACAGGCTAAGTTACCTGTGAAAATGGGGGTGTTTTCAAAACACCCTCGTTGACAGAAAGTTGAACTCGCCCACCCTGAAGCCCAGTGTCGTGGTGATGCAGACCTCCTGTCAGTTCCTGACACCATGTCCCTCAGTGAAACGAAGCTTGTATTTAGCCTACTTGTATTTCACAGATAAGAAACAATAAATTGTGAAGACAGTAAAGCCTTCACTAAAATAGCATTTTAAGTATTGTGTGTGATCTATCTTTTAGGGATTTAGGCTTCTGCCTACTTCATATGAGACAGGGGAAAGATCGCTAGTTGCTAGGCTAATTTATACAATGTAAAATGCCATAGGCTGGCGCTAATAACGAAAACATGTTTAGTATGAGACGGTTGTTGTTTTTTTTTCTCTTTTCATTTCCTGTTCCTTTAAGACAGTTGTTTTGTCGGTGAATCTTGTGAGCTGTAATGGAGCTAAATTGTGTGACGTAACCTTTGTTTAATGTTGCTGTTGTCCCTGGTTTTATATGAGAAGAGGAAAAGATTGCTAGACACTAGGCTAATATATACAATGTAAAATGCCATAGGCTTGTGCTAATAATGTTAGCATATTGTATTGGCGGGGGGAAATGTGTCCAGATAAAGACAAGTATTTGTCTGTCAATGCTGCGATTTATAGTGAAGCCAATTTGTGTACTTGTGTTTGAAATTGTCTCTATTAAGCCATATTTAATGTGTTTTGAATCAACTGAACTTTACAGCACTTAAACCCAGTCCTCCACCGCCGACTAGTGTTTTGGAGGTGTAACTGCAGAGTGACACAGACACACCACCGCAGAAGTAAAAATAATGTGCAGATTTTTTTTCTTCCCACGACTAATCGATAGGGCTGGGCGGTATGACCTAAAATTCATATCACGGTATAAAGCGAATCCCTTCACGGTAACGGTATATATCGCGGTATAAATTTAAGTGTAAAAGTTATAATAGAAGTGTTTCTGAATGGGTTTTGTAGTCCCTTAACAAAGCTAAATTGATAAAAAAAAAACAACAACAACAAAAGCAAAAATATAATGTATTTTTTAGAGCATTTATTGTGCAGAATGCAGCTCTCAGAACTCAAAATTAAAACCCAGTACTCTATGGTGCAAAATGTTCCCTGGGATCTATATCAAAAGGTAATTTCCTTCTTTTAGCAAAATCCTAAATGACTGAGTTGTGTTTTTTCCACCTGGACCTTTATGTTTTGCCATTTCTCCTCTAATCATCACGCTGTAACCTGTGACAGGCTGCTATGATACCACAACTATCACACATTCACATATGGAGTTTTTTGTGGAGCCCCTAGCGTCACATAGGTTTACATTACCTCACTTACATCACTCCAACCTTACCAAGCCCGGTTGTACAGCTACTACCTTTTCATACATGAACAGAATAGTCACTACACGTACTTCAACCATCACGGTTGTGTTGAAAGACAAAAGAAAAAGCAGGAGAACATAGGTATCCGTCCGACCAGCGTTGGGTGCGCTTTCAACAGACTCAAATCATAACAAGCGCTGCTTGATGACGTTGCTGTTAAGCGACACAGTGTACACCATGTTAAAGGCACATTTCATATATTCGACTGTTTCAAGCTGATGGAAGGTTTTCTGGCTGTGGGACTGATTGGACAGCTGTGACTATGTGATGAAGCCTTTGAATGCAGAGATGACAAGCATGATGAAATGACCTGAGAAAGAACAAACACGTAGGGTTATTGTTTGTTTGTTTGTTTGTTTGTTTGTTTAAACTTGTGTGGTTTCCTTTTGTAAGAATTAAATGAGCAATGGCTACTTGAGAGATTTCCTTAAATATGTGTTAAATGAGCATTGGTAGAAGGAACCTGAGATTTGAGATTACAGTTTGCCAAACAGCAAATAAACAACAATTGCTTCCTTTAATTGCTTATGACACCGAGTAACTTAAAACTTGAAAGCATACAACCTGGCTCCCTGCTCGTGGGAGCTAATGGTACTGGCTGCTGCCCTCGAGGGGGGTGGAGTCACTGTGATGTCATGAAGGGCAATCTTAGATGTGGATGTCTCTGGCGAGGATCCCTAGATGCCGGAAGTTCTGTAGACATGGCGTTTCAAGGAGCGGCGTGGAGTTGGTACCTGGCTTGAGGCTGCAGTTGAAAGGAATTCCTTTTCTTATCAGGACACTCTGGAGGCTCCGGTTTGGATTGTGATGTGGAGAATGCTGTTGCGTGGAGGAGGCCACGCGATGGATCGTTGGGAACAGTTGGAGAACATGCACAAGCGGCTGTACCGATAGCGACCACAATTCTTGGCCCTTGTGGATGGAGGAGAGGATCGATCTGGAGTTGGAGAGAATTTGTACGACAGATGGACTGGAGGAGCTGGCGAGGCCAGAGTATGGAAGCCGCGGAACGCTTGCTGCTCTGTCTGGAAGTCTGTCTGTAGTCTGACTGCTGCAGGAATAACATGACTCAAGGATAATCGCTTTCTGGTGAATTTTGTCTGGATCAGAAGGACTGATCTGCAGTTCTGGTTGATTATTGGATAAAAAAAAAAAATAGCGTTTGTCTTACTTTTAGATTGAGATAAGCCTGTGGTTACTCGTGAAGCACATGGTCAGTCAGTGTGAGAAATGTGTCGAAGAGAGAGAGAATGCATCAGGTGTGCTTAAATACTTTTTGGCGGAAATGGGATGTGTTCGAGGCGTGGTCTGTGTTCCCGAACTTGGTTATAAAACTACATAATGCGAATTCCACACATCCCAGAAATCATTACCTTGTATAGTGGACAGCAGAGAAAGTAAACTGAGTAAGTTGTCCCTTCACTTTGTGTCACTGACCTTTATAATCCTTTAATGTCAGCACACCTCCTCTTTCTGTGCACGTTTACTCTGTAAGTATATCGTAGGTTTTGTGGGAGCCCTAAGTCCCTCATTTATCAACCAGTCTTCAGTAATCCTATCTATATGGTAATCAACACACACACACACACACACACACACACATACACACACACACACACACACAGTAGGCAATGTGTTCCACTGTGTGAGATTGGTGTTCCCATTGTATTTAAGTATTCCCACTTTATCACCTGTAGTCATTTCTTTATCCCTTGCTTACTTGCTTTGTCCCCTCGTCTTCCTCATGTGCCTCATCTCTTCTCTCTTGCCTTGCTTCTTTTCTCTCCTTTCTGTGAATGTGTAGTCACCATTGTTGAATGTTTTTCCTAAATCCAGTAACAAAGGTAACAATATTGTAACCATAGTTCTACCAGCAAATGTGGAGCCCTCTTTTGGACTCTATGAGTAATACTTTCTTTCAATCATGACCACATTTTTGCTCTCTGAAATTTGCATAAATGTAGCCAGCCAGTTTGTAATTGTAATTTGAGAGGGACAGTGCAAGTTAATGAACATCACCATACGACAATCAGGACGTGCCTACCTTAATATGCAGTTTGTGACACTCCTTGCCATCCTACGCTCGCTACAGCAAGTGGTGTAACCGTAACTGCTTATCCTGTTAGGGGTCGTGGGCGGGGGCTGGAGCTGTTGGGGAGGAGGCGAGGTACACCCTGGACAGGTCGCCAGACTATCACAGGGCTGATACAAACAGTCAGATAACCATTGATGCTCACATTCACACCACGGCCAAGTTTACCACCAAATCACTCAACCTGCATATCTGTGGGAAGAAGCTGTAGAAAACCCAAGCTGACTTGGGCACAACTTGCAAACTCCACAAAGAGGGCCTCACCCACCCCAAGGATTGAATCCCCCCACCCACGGTTTGAACCAGGAACCCTCTTGCTGTGACAATGCTAACCACTTTATCACTGTGCTGCCCTAATAGAAGATGGGTTACAACATTGTTACCTTCATTCTTTTTTACACGGGCTCCGCTCTCTACTGGACTCGATGGGTAGAGCACGTGGAGCCAGATTAATGAGCACCCTGTTGTGACATAACATTGACCCAGCCACACTGATCTTGTCAGGCTAGAGGTTAGTCACCTTGGCCTGCTCTTTATAAGATAGGCTGCCGCAGCAGAGAAGTAGGGGGCTGCAGCCAGGTCAGTGGGCAAATTGCTGATTGCTAAAGAGGGTATGGGATGGCGGAAAGTGTTGTGTGCTGATTTCTCTACTGTGGGCTCCACACATATTCAGGTAAACACATCCTGATTGGCCAGTTATGTTGTGCAAATTTCAGTTGGTGAATGCATGCTCATGTTTGGAGAGTAGTAGTCCAGTAGAGGGCTCCACCTGTGTGAGCTAGAACAATATGGGATCTCTTCTCATATCGTCAACATTCCAGTAAGCATTTTTAAATGTTTTATTTATCTACTGTCACTTCAAGTTTTTTTTGGTCACCGACATTCCAGATGAAATTTTCAAAGTATTTTCTTTACTTTTACATGGTGTTGTAAAAGGTGAGTATAGAAGCCAGCCTTTACTTCGTTTAACTCTGCTGACATGTTCCACTATTTTTTTTAATCTATACTATTTTTTTTAAAGAGTGACACACTTCTTTTTCTTTTTTTTTTTAATTTATTATTATTATTTTTTTTTAAAGATTTTTTTGGGGGGCATTTTAGCCTTTAATCGATAGGACAGACAAGTGTGAAAGGGGAAGAGAGCGAGGGAGTGACATGCAGCAAAGGGCCACAGGCTGGAGTCGAGCCCGGGCTGCTGTGGCAACAGCCTTGTACATGGGGGCCTGCTCTACCACTAAGCCACCGGCGCTGGGCGGCAGTAGCTCAGCCCATAGGGACTTGGGTTGGGAACCGAGGGTCGCCTGTTCAAGTCCCCGTCCGGACCGAAATATGGAGCGTGGACTGGAAGCTGGAGAGGTGCCCCTGAGCAAGGCACCCAACCCCCCAACTGCTCGGAGCGCCTGTCATGGGCAGCCCACCTTGACATCTCTCCACTTAGTGCATGTATAGGTCCTGTTTGTGCATGTGTGTGTTCGAACCTGTGTGTAATTGACAAATAGTGTGAAAAACTGAATTTCCCCTCGAGGATTAATAAAGTATATAAGATTAAAAAATTAAATTAAAATTACATCTTTTGAGCTCAGTTTTCAAAACTTTAGCTCTTGAGAATGGACTGAACGGATACAGTACATGTCAGATCTTACAAGAGTTTCACTGATGTAAAGATTGGAGTTTTATCAGTATCAACAGTTTTCATGTTGCTGAGTGAACTGTGTCTATCCCATGCATCCTGAATATGATTTTACTGCCTAAAATGGAGGACTCTTATAACTAACTGGTATGATAATGCACAAGAGAACAGAAGTTTCTGTGGTTATTTTGTGACAGCCTGGTGCTTGTGTGTAACATTAAATCAAAGTCACCACAGCGCATCTGGTGTGGGTAATTGCCCTATGTCAACATGCGTCAGTCAGATTAGTGAGTGCAGATGGAACACATACTTGCAGTCTTCAGGTGACTGTAAAAGGAGTTAATCAACTGAATCAGAAGGCCTTCATGCGGTATGCAAACTGCTGTGATGGCAGATGTTGGGAACAATTATATATTAATTAACTCCTTTCTTGATTTGCTCTGTAACATTCAGATATGCCTACTGGTTGAAAAATATAAAATTAAATTAAAACAAACAACCAAATCATGAGATGAAGGATATTATAGAGGTTTATGTAGGCGTGTCTCTGCCAGTTAAATTGGTCAAAATGACACATGCAACCTGAGCATTTATGTCCATAGTGGATGATTCCACACCTCATCTAATGCCAGTGTTTAGTGCCAATGCAGGACAAAGTTTTTATTTAGCAAGGTGGAATGAAACAGCTTTAATACATGGGACATGGATGCGGTGTAACACACATCTGCCGCAGCATAACGCTTCAGTTATAATCAACTGTAGCAGTTAATCTGACCACAGCCATGCTTGTCTGTGCAGGCACCATGTGGCTCTTCTCTAATGTGTACGCAGCTAGTCTATTTTTTTTTTCTCTGCAAACGGTTCCACAGCCCTTTAACATTCATTCATTCATCTTCTAACCGCTTCATCCTCTTGAGGGTCGCGGGGGGGCTGGAGCCTATCCCAGCTACATCGGGCGAGAGGCAGGGTACACCCTGGACAGGTCGCCAGACTATCGCAGGGCTGACACATAGAGACAAACAACCATTCACGCTCACATTCACACCTACGGACAATTTAGAGTTACCAATTAACCTAGTCCCCAATCTGCATGTCTTTGGACTGTGGGAGGAAGCCGGAGTGCCCGGAGAGAACCCACGCTGACACGGGGAGAACATGCAAACTCCACACAGAAGGGCTCCCACGCCCGGGATCGAACCGGCAACCCTCTTGCTGTGAGGCGAGAGGGCTAACCACCACACCACCGTGCCGCCCACTTTTATTTTAAAGTTAGAAAAATAAATGGTGATATACAGTATAGAACCATGGAAATAAATGAGCACAATCTGTTTAAAATGGATTAGCATGAATACCTTATTGTACCAGAGGCATTGTGATGCAGCTGAGCAATCTTTAAACACCTCGCTCAGCCCTGCCTACGTGACATGTCATGTTTGTACCCCAAGTATGTCAGCTGTAAGGGCGTGGGAGTGGGAGTGGTGGCAGGGTCCGACATTAACGGTTGCCCGAATGCCCGGGGCAAGTAAAAATAGCCGGCGGGCCAGCAGACCCTGCACAGACATGCCCGATCGGGCAAGCAGCACAGACTCAGATACACACACATACCGGACAGCCTCTCAGTCCTTACCCGCTAACGTTAGCTCATGTACAACACAGGTACCACACAGAAACTTTAACAAAGGGTCATAATGTGCTTCTAGTGACTGTCAAATCACCAGCGAAAGTTGTTTTAAATGTGGACACAGAGAGCAGCGCGATAGATAAGACAGAGATATTGGATAAAGGAGATACCCCACCATAGGCTTATCCAATGTTAAGAAAACGGTTATTCTTCCTGTCTCCTAAGTGGGCGTGGTTAGCTCTCCCTCCAATCAGAGCCTGTTCTCCCTCAAACCCCCCCTCCCTATCACCGTGTTGAACAGAGGCTCTGTGGATGTCTGTGGATGTCTGTGTATGCGGATCGAGAAGCAGGTGGAATGAAAATATGTTCTTCCTATTATCGCAGCCTATTGCTGCACAAATCTTGGGCATTTTTTATTTATTACTGGCGGTAAATAACTGTTTGTAAGCTAACTGTGATTTTACCGCCTGTTTATCAAGATCACAAGATCTCGCGAGAACTTGTTTTCTGAGACGGACAGGGCTCAAACAAAGTTAATTTTCTCTTGATCTGTGCGGATGAAAAATGCAGCTTTAGAATCAGAATGTTGGTAAGATGTGTGGCTTGTGGAAAACGAACCCAATATTTATTTTAGTGACTACAGGGCGAAAGAATTGACCATAAATTGTGATCACGTTCATTTTCCTCATTGCGACAATACATTCAGAGCTGCCGCAAGTCTCCTACGGGGGCGTGGCGCTGACGTCACTGAATCAGGAAGTGAGCTGAGTGCGGTATCTCGCTTTATCCAATATCTCTGGATAAGAACAGCATGCTGCCTGCTCTCATGGGACAAAGATCCTCTGAGAAGAAAGATGGTTCACTCTGCTCTGCCGCCAGGAACAAACTGGGAGGCAAAGATCCTCTCTGAGGAAGAGGGTTCACTTTGCTGCAGGGTTCACCAAAATGTTTTTTTGTTTTTTTTCTTTTAATAAATTGAACACACATTAAAGAACATGCAAGATCCTGTAGAGAATTAATACATATAATACAATACAATAAACACTGTCTAATTAAATGAAGGAAGAGGATTTTTTTTAAAGACAAATTAAATATTGGGGATTTATGTAAAAATACACAGAGACATATAAGCACTGCGGCTGCCCACTGCTCCCAGTGTATACAGTAGGATGGGTCAAATGCAGAGGTCAAATTTTTTTTCAATGTATGTAATGTGCTGAGAAAGGACAATAAATAATCTTCTTCTAATAATAATTTCTTAATAACTAGGAGATAACAAAAGAATAAAGAGATTTCAAAGACTAAATAAGGGACATGAATCAAAACAACAAGAAATGAGATATATCCCCAGTCATGCACACCCAGTTTTAATAAACTCAATACTGTTTTTCAACCCATATATTGTTTTGTCTTCATTCAATGTAGTTAGCACATATTGTTATTGCACCATTGGTTTTGGCCTTGGGGCCCCACATTCTGGCCGTGATGCCCCAATAAATTTATATTTATCAAAGGCCGAAGTGGCCTTGCCCTAGAAATATCTTAACTCCAGGCCTGTAATCGTGTATTTCCTCTCCTGTTTCTGTCCTCGGAGGGGCCAGTTGCAGTGTGCTGCTTTTTTATGTGCTGCTGCCTCCATTGGCTGAGCGTCTCTGCTGACGTAAGATAGAAGTCATGAGCGAAAATATGCACCACACAGCCAGAAAAAGAACCTCTTAGGCAGGGCAAGTAAGAATTTAGATGGGGCAAGTAGATTTGAGAAGTACTTGCCCGGCAGGGCAAGTAGGAAAAAACCTTAACGTCGGACCCTGGGTGGGCATGTAGCCTGTTTAAATTTCACTCAAGATATCCAAGTTTGTGTTCTGTCAATCAAGAGCTGTTGTCCCATTTGTTATTCCATATCATTCCAAATCAACTCTTGTTGTTTCCTACAATAAGAGACTGGCTACAATTAAAGGTATTATCCTCTTGTGGCAGAAGTGCCTCTGTAGTACCTATACCTATATTAGGTAATAATATAGGCATGATAGAGGGCAGTGTACATAGTGACAGCAGTGGGTGTGGAGGAACACACGCAATGAGTGAAATCAAAACTCCAGTCCAGCTCTCTTTTTTTCCATCATGGCATTATAGGCCTACATTATGACAGATATTCTGTTGGGTTTTTACTTTTACTACTCAACATCAGTGGTTTCTTTTTTAAGTGTGTTAAGAAAGTGATGTTAGCATTATGAACATACCATTCCCAGGTGTATCCAGCCTTTCTTCCTCATCTTCCTGACTGTTGCTTTCCTGAATGTTGTGCTCTTCCTCTGCTGTGCTGTCCAGAACAAATTTAGGATCCACACTGGGCTTGTCACGAAGACTTTTGTTGAAATACTCGTAGGCTGGGCAGCTTACTGTATGCGCTCAACCCCGCTCTCGTTGTTCCTATCCTTAATTCTTTGTACTTGGTTTTGAAATTTTTGATTTTTCGTTGGCATTGAAGCCACATTCTACAAAACCCCCGCTCCTCCATCCTGCGCGCTATGTCCTGATATATGGCTTTATTTCTGTATGTACCTTCTAATTTTTTCTGAACTGACAAATCCCCCCAGATAGCTATCAGGCACTTTATCTCCTTGTCCGTCCATGGTTTGTTGTTTTCCTCCATGCTTTTAACCCGTGGCTTGTAACTCCACAGGTGTCGCGAGGCAACGAGCGTCTCCCCAGATCTACGTTGTTGTTGTTGTTGTTGTTGTTGTTGTTGTTGTTGTTTGTGTTGTGCTGCAAGTGACTCAGTAGACACTTGGAAATCCTATTTGAGGGACCGAGACGTTCAGATTGAAATGGATCTGTAAAAATCCGATCGGAATCGCATTTGAAACTACCTCCGTATGTGGTTTGAATCAGATTTGGAAAAATCGCATCTCGTGTTTTTTTGCTGTCCAGACTGTTGGAAAATCAAGCTAGATACAATCTGGAAATGCTAAAAATCCGATTTGGAGTGGTAATCTGAACAAGGCCTTAGTGGCATACATCTTCCCATGTCTTGTTCTCCGTTTTTGGCATATTTGTCAAATCCATAACCCCCTACCCCATTTTATCCTTGGGTCTCTTATTCTGGTTCTTATTCCCAGTGTTATAACAGCCATTAAGGCTTTAGCTTCCAGGGTATGGAGAATGAGAAAAAGTGTGTGTGTGTGTGTGTGTGTGTGTGTGTGTGTGAGAATTAGCGTGAGGAAAGCTTGTAGGGAGGACAGGCTCTCTCTACTTTATGAAGGTTTACTTTTCAGAATGAATGACCAGCATTAAGCCTTGATTTCTACATAAAGAAAAGGCTGTTTTTTTTTTTTTTAGCAAAATCCCTCGTCATTGTGGTACACTTCCCATATCCCTACTGGGAGCACCCATTGACAGAATAGGCAATAACCAGTCAGAAGGAGCACCAAAGAGGAAATATCTTTCAGTGTGTTTAATTAATTTTATGAATGAATCTCCTTGGTTCCTGATCAATCTGACAAATGATTGGATTAACCCATTGGGTGCCATGGTAAACTTATGTCATTTGTCCCATAACTAACATTTGTAACATTTTGGTTAACTGCCTATTAAGCCCAGTGCACAAAGCAGGCTTTACACAGCAGCTTCATTACTTGCACTAAATATTATGATGTAAAAAAATAACTACTTGTTTAGAACCAGTTCTTGTATATATTTTGTGCAGACAATGGCCTCTAGTTTCGCAGAACGGGTGAGGTGGAGGCGCAGCGCACGTGCACTTCGCCAACTGAGTGTGGCCAGGCGGATTTTGCAAGTTTGGCACACCGTGCACCTGGCGCAGCTACTCGTCTTTCCCACCTCTGTCCCTCCTACCTGCGCAAGTCGGAAAGAGGGAGGAGAGAAGGCGTGGAGTGGGTTTTACACACACATTAGTTTGCAGCTGTGTTAATCAAATCAGGTTGGGTTTCCATTACGCGTGCCAAACGTGCCAAACGGTGCCAATCCCCTTTGATCTGACATCAGATGTGACGGGACAGTCGATATAGAGATACATTTATGTGCTGATTGCAGATAGTCGCATTGAATAGTGATTTTGTGGCTATTTATTGCATTGTTAATGTGCCTGACATTCTGGAGACCTGCCTGTGAGGTTTTGGTGATGTGTGCGCACTGTCAGCCAGTCAGCCAAACTTCTCCTTACACCGGCTGCGCTCCGCCTGCGCTGACAGTAGACCTGGTTTCAGCAGGCAACCTTTCAGCCTTCGGTGAAACCTATTGGCACAAAACTGTCACTGCGCCAAACTGGATCTGTCGACACCTCCCCCTGCTGCGCCGCCACACCCATCTCAGCGCACCTCGGTCTGCCAAACTACCAAACTGAGCGCGCCTCGGGTTGCGCTGCTCGAAACTTGCTCTGTGCAGGATTCGCCACCCTGCGCCACCCTGTGCTGCGCCGGGAAACTAGAGCCCAATGACTTTGTTTACATGCACAAAATAGTCCAGTTTTTGCCAATAGTCAGAGAAATACAATATTCCTGGTAAGCTGCTTACATTGCCAAAGAAAATGAATACTATGAAATAATATTCCTGTTTACGTGCAGCCATGCATACTCTGATTAATGTACCCTAACATGTCGTCTGTCAGGTTAAAATATGGAAATGTGGAATGGATGGAGCAGTCTGTGCCATTTTGCTTCTTTGCATCAAAATCTGATTTTTCTGGTGGTGGACTTGTTCCACTATGCGAACACAGCCTCTCTCTTTGATTCCTTCAGACCACCCTCTTGAAAAGGTTGGTGTTGCAATATTTGCACATATCCTAAAACTTGTGAATATCCGCTTTTTTCACAATTTTTAAAAGTTGGTGTGTTTCTCCTTCAAATCGAATATGAGAGCTTTTCTTTTGGGCATGCATCTCTACCACAGCCTTGCAAACTGTCGGCTAGTTGGTTTCTGTACAAACACAGAACTAAATTTAAAAGTTAAGAGGCCGTGTGTTGCAAACTACATTAAAATTGAGACGCAAATTTCGAATGTGCTGTATACATGTCAAAAGAATGCTCCTGTAACCCGAATGAGATCAGGATGTCCCACGTCTTGATCAGAAAATACTTCATTTCGAAAAAGGCCCAATTCAGAATATCCAAACAGGATATGGTGTTAACATGAGCGGTATGAAATTCAGAATACTGTCATATTTGAACTACCGCAAAACTTAATTAAATCAAAACTCAATTAAAAGCCTAGTCCCAATTAAACTGTGTAGCTACACATTTTGACAAATACATGCCTGTCTAAATGAGATGCCCGATCTGGTTGCCAATAGGGCTGCCAGTAACGATTATTTTCATTGTCGACTAATCTGTTGATTATTTCTTTGATTAGTCAACTAATCATTTCATCAAAGAATGTGTTAAAATGTTGAAAAATGTCGGTCTGTCTCGCCCAAACCCCAAAATTACGTCATCTAATGTCTTGTTTCATACTCACGCCAAAGGGTTTTAGTTCACTGTCACGGGAGAATGTGTAAAGCTGCCAGTATCTGAACGTAAAAAGCTGCAGTAAGAGTATTTTGGGATACTTTTATAGTACTTTTTTATGAAAAATGACTCAAACCGATTAGTCGACTACTAAAATAGTCACTGATTATTTTAATAGTCGATTAGTCATCGATTAGTCGACTAATCGTGGCAGCCCTAGTTGCCAAGCAGTTTTTATCCAAGTTCTTTGGATGTATAAAACCAGGTTGTTGGCTACCCACTTGAGCTAACATTAGTTAGCTGCTTAGATGGCATATAAGACAGTACTTATTAATTAATTAATTAATTTCAATTAGTTCATTTTTATGGAAACCCCTTTTGATTCTTTTGATGGAATATGAAGGAATATGAATAACTTACAGGGCAATCGATGAATGGACACATACACTGACTTTATGACAGCTTCAGAGGTCAATTGGCCGGTAAATCTGAATGAATTACTGTCTTCTTTGGTGCTTATACTGGAGTTTCAGCAAAATGAACTAAACAATTTAATTTTGGAGATTCTAGCCAAGCTAACAATATGTAGCATCTCCATATTGACAAAAGTTATAACAGGATAAAGTGGTGTTGTGTCGTATGCTGGAGACTGTAATCCTCGAATGCTATAAAATGAGTTTCGTAACTCTCTCCCTGATGCTGTCTCTAAGGGCTAGATCAAATAAATGATTCATAACTGATATGTTGTTTGAAGCCAAATTTTTAATTAAACAATTTGATTGTATTTCTCATCTTTGCTGAGGAATAGATTTGTGTGAAAAGAATTAAAAGCCTGTCCCATATAGATGCATGTCCCAAATCTAAGCCCGTTGAGTTCTGTTTAAGCAATAAATAGCCTGGGCTATTAATTGAAGTTTTACAGTAATAGAGGAATATTAGTGTGCATGTTAACAAAGTCTCTGAAGAGTACACCTCTGTGGTTGAGACAAATTTACCGGTAATCAAGGTACCAAAAATAAATGAGGGTCCCCTGGGAGTCTGGAGCTTTAGGGCAGTTAGCCCCTTACCCCCAGTTGGTATCTGGATGCGCACATTTAATGTATAAATAACAGTTAGGCTTGGCATTAAGGCCGGGTGATATCTCGATATTTTGGATACTGATATTTTTTAAAATGAGATGTGGAATGCGAAGCAATCGTTTACATTGATATGGTCCGTTGCTCCACGCTGTCTCGCCTGTTTGTCCACTCCGCAGCCGCAGCTTCTTTCTCCCTCTCTCTCTCTCTCTCTCTCTCACACACACACACACACACACACACACACATGCACATATGCACATTAGGTGCGTTACAGTAGGTTGATTTTATCCATGCGCACTCCTCTCGCAACTTTTCCACAAGTATTTACTTCCAACGAAAAAAGTAATCCTCTGTTCATTCATCCTGAAAAACAGATGAAACTGAAAAACGGAACATTCACTTCACTATCCACCTTTATTTTCTTGACTCCATGCAAGCTACCAGTCCTTGAGTGCCGTGTGTGCAAACAGAAGCTTGGTCTGCATGATGTTTGATTGCCGTGTCTGTGACCCGCAGCTTTTGTTTCGGAAATGGTCACTATCGCTAGTGTGCTCACTTGTATACATTTTATTTATGCAGATGTTATTTTATGCACTTCAAATGTGATCCTTCTGAGCTGCCAGATCAAACTCTCTGGTGGACCGCATACTGGAGTTTGCAATCAGTGGGGCTGGCTGAAACGGAAAGCATTGCGGTGGCGCCGCTGTCGTAGGACCACCGCCTTTTAAAACGGCCATTTATTTATTACGGAAAATATTGATATATATCTTATTTTGAAATTCCAGGTAAAGACATTGAGATATTGATTTTGTTCCATAGCGCCCACCCTGACTTGGCAATATATAAAGAGCTCTGTGAGCACTGGCTTTGGTTATGGCTAAAAAAAATAAACTTTATTATAGTTTAAATTGCTCTTGACCTCAAGTGGCTCAGAGACAACACCACTGGCCTGATATAAATGGTGGAAGGCAATGTGGAGGAAATATGCCAATCTGAGACAATACTATATTTGGACCCATGCACAAGCAGATTCAACATGCACGAGCAGTTTGGACGAGGCAGCGTACATTTCAGCGACAAATAGCAGTCAGCATAGGCCCAAAAGGGATTATTCCAGCAGGAAAGGTTCACAACAATGGGGAAAGTCTCAAAAGATGTGAGGCATGTATATATACTATAATTATAATAATTATATAATTATATACATTTGTGTGTTTCTCTGTCATGGTAATTTATTGTAATAATGTACATTTGTGTCTCAAGGTCTTGATGTGTCTGTTGGCAGGTGTTAATGTTCTGAGTGTGTAATGTAGGTTTTTGAATGTGTGTATTTTCATGTCTGACTTTGATGCTGTGACATGACAGCTGAATACATACAAAGAGACAGTAGTTTATGGACTGAGTGTGTGTTTGTATATGTGTGTAGTGTAGTTGTTGAGTGCTGTCACATTCCCTTCCTTGTTAAAGCTAATAAATTGGCACTAACAGATGCAGGAACCAGAGTCAGCTGCTCCTGGCTTGTTATCATGTCAGTCTGCCTGCCTAATGTAGCATAAAACCCAACAGTTGTGTTCTCATTAATCAATGGCGTTTTTCTCTGTCTTATTGTTAAGATTGCATTTATGACTGGAACAATCCACAGGTAAGCAGTAAGCATGGAGAGTGTTAGTATTGATTAATATTATTGAGCGAATATTCTCTGGCTCTGATGCTCAGGTCAAACCTTTAGAGCAATCCACTTTAAAATATTTAATGCTAACAGAAGGAAAAAAGGACAGTTTCTTTTCTCTGACAGCACTATATTCATAGAATTGTTTTTCATAGCAATACAAATGTCATCCAGATTTCTCACTAAAGGTATCACATCAGTGTTGCATAATTGCTACAGAGTCTTGCATCAATCCAAGCCACAATCTACACAGACAAATGATGGTGTCCAGAATCCTCCAGAAACCTTTTTCAAAAAGCTGCCAATGCGACCCTTACATTGGAAGATATCCTGTGTACAGAGTTGACATTTTGGTCCGAGGGTGGTGCTACAGGAAAGATAACTGTCATTCAGTGATTAAATACACAAAATATTCAGAATTTTGCCTGAATTTAAGATAATAAACCCATTGAGCAGTTTACATGGCTAGTGAAAATGAATATTTCACCAATATTCCCGTTTACATGTAGCCTAATACTGTATGTTTGTTGTTTATCACATCAAAATATAGAAGAGTAGAACAGCTGGAGCTGCTTGTCATTTTGCTTTTTTGAGTGAAAAGTTTCCTACTGGTAGTGGATTTGTTTGACCAAGGGAACATAGCCTTCCTTTTTTCTTCCTTCAACTACTGTCTTGTTGTGTCTTGTAGAGGTTGACGTTGTGATACTTAAAACGCAAAAACCTGATGATATCCAAGTCTTTCATAATGTTTAAATCTAAGTGTGTTTCTCTTTCCAACCAGAAATATGGGCTTTTCTTTGGGGCTTGCATCTTTATTAGCATATTTTAATAGATTGTCCAGTTTTATTTAGTGTTGTCAAGAGATTAAAAAAATGGAGAGATTAATTAATTATGATCTGTAATTAATTGATCTAATTAATCTCTTTTTTAATCTCATCTCAAAATTGCTGAGAAAAGCCCTCAACTTGAGGTATTTTCATTTAAATTCATTACATTATTATGGCAGATGATCAAAAGATTGATATATATTACAAAAAGTGGTTTTATAAAGTCATATTTATTGTTTTCAACAATAACACACTTGAACACAGATGCAGTACACCTAGCCATTACATTCTATTGTTTTTGAGATTAGTGCTGCAACCTTCAGTCTCGACCACCAGGGGGGTGCTCCTCTGTCATGACAGGTCAGCTTCATTAAAAGCATAGCTGCAGATTAACACAACAATAGATGTAAAAACACAGAGAAACAGTACATCTGTGACCAGTTCCCTAATTTTATTTTAACAGTTTTCTCAATTATTTTCCTCTTTTCCAGTTTCTCATTTTATTTCATGGAAGTGATCAATGTAAGTGCACTTGTCCTTTCAACTTAATAAAAAATAAAAGCTAACAAAATAAAAGACACCTGGTACATTTGTTACAGCTGTATCAGTTTATAGAACAGTTTTGAACAGTTAGAACAAGAGGCTGCACTGCAACGTGCAAATCACTCCTTCTCGTGGCTGCCTGCGCTTTCCCTGTCCTTGTGGCTGCAATTTGCGCTGTCTTCTCTTCTTCAAACTACAACACCCATAATTCATGTAGGAACTGCTGCAGCCAATGTGCAGCCAGTGGGAGCTGCATGACGACTCAACCACCGTGATCAGTTTTTAATGTTTTATCGGGCAATAACCACGTCAGACTCTGCTCTAGTGTAATTTTCGGTACAATCAGGGCAGGATTCAGGATTCAGGACAACTGCTTGGATTTCGGGACTGTCCCGAAATCCAAGCAGTTGTCCTGAATCCTGCCGTTAAATATGGCTGTAATTAATTATTCGCAATTAACGCCATAATTTGACACCCCTAGTTTTATTGCCACCCCAACCTGCCTCAACACAAGCACTCAGGACTGCTTCCTTGTTTAATGCTGTCAGCGCATTGGTCACATGATCACAACCTTTCAAATTGTGTGGGATATTTACAAATTTGGGTGCATTGCTTTTCTTAGGAAACCATATGCAAACTTTGTGAGAAGAGCCTGTCTCTATCTCAGCCTTGCAAACTGTTGGCAAGTTGGTTTGTGCACAGTGTATCCATGACAACATACAAAGGATCGTCGCTGATCAGTCAGTCAGTTCCCCACTTCTCTCATCCTCTTTTCCATTCTCATGCTCTCCGTTTTCCTGTGTCAATCTCTCAGTCCCCTCTTTCAAGGTTTTCAAGTTAAAAGTTTAGTTTTTATCCTTCTGAAGATGCTTTGACAGTTGAGAGGTTAGAGAAATTCTTTACTGTCCCCAGAAGAGGAAAGCTAAGAGACGGTGTTGGGATTCACTGGACCACAGATGATTTGTCATTTGTTAAAATCTAAACTAAAATGTGAAGGCTTTTCTTCTCTGCATGCTCTTAGTTCTTCAACAGATGATAATTATTTGACACCCATCTCCACAGGATGCACCACCTCACACCTCAGTGAGACCAGTCATCAAACTTGATTGGACAGGACTTTGACAGTGACATGCCCCTCTGTGATGTCACCAAGCAAACTTCAGGAGAGTTGTGCTCTCTCATAAGTCTTCCTCTTCATCCTGAGCTGTGGACCAGCCCAGAGGTGCTCTCTTTCCTCCTGGGCCTTGAGCAGCCCCGACAGGCGCTCTGTTTCTCCTGGGCTGGCAACAAGCTCAGACCTTTGCTCTTTGCCCCCGAACCACTAAAAGGAGAGCAATTGCTTACAGACTTGTGCTTTCTCCTGGACCATGACTTGCCCCCGCAATTGACTCGTTTAAAATAAAAAACGACCTTAGGACAACAGAGTGACAGTAACAAGTTGTTCCTTTTATTCCTTACAAATAAATTTTGCAGCTTACTCAATCAGTGCAAACAAGGGTTGCCTCCTTCGTCTGGCTCAAAGCCAAAGTGTTGCCATAGTGGCAAATTCCTTGATTTCGTCGAGACTAAATTGTCCGCCATTATCGACTCCCCATCACTATTAAACAAACTCCAGGCTACAGTAGAGGCGCATGCGCACTCGCACCTCCTAGCTCAGTCCCCGCCCCACCCCCTATCTCTCCTGCTTGCTGTGCGCTTGGTGAAGAGGCAGACACAGGTGCTCACAGACTTGGGCTTACAATAAGCAGAGCGGACTACGTGTAAAAATGTCCGTGAAAAATCCCCGCGATGTGAAAAATACATGCCGAACAGTCTTTTGTGTGACACTGGTGTGCGGAGCGAAGTCCGCACGGTCGTGATTTGCGCGCACAGGGCTTGCGGACATCCACTTTTACCGGGCGGACCTCAGCGGCGTCCGTTCCGCGTATGTTCTGCCTGAGTATGCGGTCTGGTCGGTCTCAAAAAATAAAACCCGGTCCAAGACGGAGTACCGGACCGAATTGGTATTACAGAGAGCCGACCCAACCCTACTCACGGCAGACAAACCTGAACCAGAGAAGTTGGAGGTGCCAACTTAAGGTTTGCAACTAACTTTCCAGCAACAAGGAGAACCAAGTTGAGTTAGCACCCCAACGTCTAACTCTGCAAGGACCCTGAGCGAC
The DNA here is from genome assembly GCF_011397635.1 of Epinephelus fuscoguttatus. NCBI lineage: Eukaryota > Metazoa > Chordata > Actinopteri > Perciformes > Serranidae > Epinephelus > Epinephelus fuscoguttatus. The sequence goes on along the minus strand of NC_064756.1, from coordinate 43,221,666 downwards.
CGGTTTCCTCGGGTCTACACCTTCGGAACAAGGACACAACAAAGACTGCTTCTGGAACCACAGCTCTTTCAAGCCTTCCTCTGCTGGCTAACAAAGCAGCACACCACAAAGCGACTCTTTCTTCCATCCATGTAAGGATTGGTAATGTAACAACTGGGGATAGCTTTATCACAGCTGTACAGGCTAAGCAAGACTGTTTAACTTGTTGAATGTGATTAAATGCGGTTTACCAAGTTATTGTTGTGATTGTTTGCAGTTAGGTTATTGGTTAGTTGGCTTCGCCAAAGCTAAGTAATGTTAGTTTGCTAATGCTGTTGACAGACAACGTCTTGCATGCAAATAAGCATCCCTTGCACTAATCCAGACTTTATGCAACACATATCACATTCACAGACTCATTTACAAACAGGCTTTTGACAGAGCTACACCCAAGATGCAAATCAAAGTTCCCGCTTCTTTTCTTTTGTCTTTGTCCTAACCACACGGTCAGACAAAACCTCCCCCGATCTGAAGCCAGCTTTGATTTGGCCATCTTTTTTTGCTGTCTGTTTAATGTTGCACAAGAGTGAACTAATAGTCAACCTCTGCTACGTAAAGCACTGGTACTTTAATTGGTCCCAACAAATGGTGCCACTGTGTAAAACATAGCACTGGTGCCACAACAAAAAGTATCCCCTCTTTTACAGTATCACTATGATAATTTACAACATTAATGGTGCCCCTTGGTGAGGCCTAATATTCTAGTTTACTACATTATTGGTGCCTCCATGTGACGCCCAGTATTGTTCCCAACAACGGGAAAGATGACGAGGTCTCATTTTAAAAAATGGTATAAAACAAGCTTTTAACTGCAGTTCATTTGTGAAAGAAAGGCTACACGTAGTATTACATTGTAAATATATTTTTTCATGGTATGAAGAACTGTTTCGAAATGGCTCATATGGTTTTACATCATACATGCTGGCTGTGAACCCTTATGATGCTCTATGTAGACTTAAAAATGCCAGATACATCACTCTGAGAAGTGGTGGGTGTTCTGTTAGTGAGACAGGCTAGACAGGTGGAATTTTACTGTTTCATTCACTTTTCTTCAAAGCATTTTGAGCTTTTATGTTTTTGAGTGATGTTATTATCTGGCATGAAAAAAATTCAAGTCTGACAGAAAATGTGCATTCCTTTCAGTTAAATGCACAGCATCATATCATATGAAAAATATTTCTTTGTCTTTATTTCTGCTGTTTGATGAAGTGGCAAAGTCACCAACTGTCTGTTTCCAGCTCCAAAGTCTTTTAACTACAAAGCCTGCAGCTCATTATCAGCCTCTCAAAAGTCTAAGTGATTGGCTCTATGCAGAGTGTGATCTTTGTGTCACAATGCTGTGGATTACCTTAAGGGTCAGGTTATGCAAGAAAAGAACTAGCTGGTGCGAATTGTTATCTTGAGGGCATTTGTAGTTTTGCACTTGGTCGAACACAAAAAAACAAAAAACAAATAGTTCTGTACTTAGTTTCTCACCTCCACACAGCTGGCTAATCACCACTTGAAATGGGTGTGAAGGTCAGATTGTTGGTTTCAGACTGTGGCCTCCAACTCTGATTAAGAGTGATCCCCAGTGTTGGATTATACAGCCTCCACAATCCCCCTGTGGCCACCAATGAACACTGGAGATGAACCACATTGGCTGGCTTTGAGAGTCAGACCAGTTGCGTTATCAACTGAGAGGGGGCAGTATTAAATGTTCCATACTTTGGTCACTAGCTGACAGAGCACTTGGCTTACCTTCAGCCTGCTCAGAGTTACATTTCCATATTTGATTTTCTGTGTGATGCCCTCAAAAACTAAACCCAATTCTGGCAGAGCTCAACACTGGAAATAAGATGCTAAAATTGTTGCCATATTTCTTATTCAGAAACAATGCAATATCTATAAAACATCTTAAGTACTGCTGATACATTTAACCACATCTCATTTTACAGCAAATTAATTTATGTTTGGTTAAAAACTACATTTGTTACATTTTATTAGTGTTGATTATACATGCAGTCAGTTGCTGTGATAAATTTCTTAGTGAGTACTATATTGACAGAAAAGGCTGATGCATTGCATGTGAGCTCCTGATGCTCAGCACCCAAATACTTCCCAAACCTTTCCAGCATGGGAAGGTGGGCATTTCAAACATGGCTCTGTTTACATGAAGTAAAGGCGTAATGCACCTCCCTGTTAGACTAGAACAGATAAAAACGTAAATTGAATAACACTAGTTTTAGCAGTGTCAAACACGTCTCGTTATTTAGTACCTGGATGCTATGTATTACCACCCTGGCCAATAGTTATTACTTTACTAGTCAAAGATATCATTAGTTGACAAAAATATTTACTTAGTTGTCATCTGCCCTCTCGACCCTGCTGGTCTTGGTTGTCTTTTCCAGTTCATTTTAGGGATGCTGAAGAGGGTCATTATCCCAACATCCAGTGATTAATGATGTATTCAAGCATTTTCATTCCAACTTGATTGTTTAACAGACATAGACTCAGATATTACATACATATAGACATGACACTCATCATCACGCTTGTTTCAGTAACTCTCTTCACCTCCCTTCTTTACCTCCATCTGCTCTTCATCGATTTTACATCTGCTTTTAACTGTATTCAGCCCCATATCTTAGCCGAGCGTCTTTTAAACTATAATATCGATAGGGGTCTGATTTACTGGTTGTTAGATTTTTTAACTGTCAGGTCACGACGTGTGAGGGTCAATGGTGTCTTGTCTGATGCTCTCTTCTCCTCCACTGGCTCACCTCAGGGATGCGTTCTCTCGCCACTCTTATTTGTGCTATACACGAATTTATGTCAGAGTTCACATGAGAAGTGTCATATTATAAAGTCTGCCGATGATTTGGTGATTGTGTCCCTCCTTAGTCATGTCGACCCTAAGCCTGGCCCCGTAGTGGAGGAATTCATTCAGTGGTGCAAGTCGTCTTTCCTTCTCATTAATGTTTCCAAAACTAAGGAAATGATGAGCGATTTTGGGAAGTCCAGTGCAGCCACCACTCCCCTGTTGATCAGCGACCAAGTAGAGAGGGTCCAGCAGTACAAATACCTCAGTACGGTGATTGACGACAGGCTGTCCTTTGAACATCAGGTCGATGCCGTGTGCAAAAAAGCCAACCAGCGCATGTACTTTTTATGCAAGCTCAGGAACTTGAATATAGACACTAGGTTCATGAAAATGTTTTATGTCTGTTTTATTGAATCTGTTCTTACATTTGCTTTTATCTGTTGGTTCGAGTTAGTCAGCTTGAAGAACCGCAACAGACTTCAGGGCATTGTCAAAGTGTGCAGTAAAATTGCTGGTACTCCATTGACAAACATCTCTCTTTTACATAAAACTAGGTCCCTGAGGACCCCAGTCCGACCCCAGTCATCCCCTACCATCAGAATTCCAACTGCTCCCATCTGGACGCAGATTTTGTATGCCTAGATGTAGGACAGGCAGATTTAAAAAGTCCTGGGTTCCAGTGGCCATTGGCCTTTTAAGTAATGGATGATTTTTAGTCTTTTTTTAAGCCATTTTAAGGTGTATTGCACGCACTGTGGTCACTTTACCTTTTTATGTTTTTTACTATTTTTTGTTATTCTCTGTTATATTTTGTGGATTGCTTATTCGAACTCTAATTGTCATTGTTATTTCTATTGTTCTGCTGCTTGCAGCACCACAAATTGCCCCTTGGGGACAATAAAGATATCTTGAACCTTACCTTTTTAAAGCCTACTTTTTGATTCAAGCAGCAAGGTACCAGCCTTGTAACATTGTAAATACTTAAAAATCACTGTATTTGATAAGTAACTTCTACTTCTCTTTCTCTTTCCTCCTCTCCCCTTCTCTCATTTCATGTAATTAAAACAAGCCATCGTATCTGACATCCACAACTAATTACCATGTCATTTTGCTCATTTGGCTTACTGGCACCATAGTTTGTGTGTGTGTGTGTGTGTGTGTGTGTGTGTGTGTGTGTGTGAAATTTTCTAATTGTTTTCTCTACTGTTTTCTGTCTCAGGTCTGATCACCACAACCTCCAGGAAACTGGATCGTGAACAACAAACAGAACATGTTTTAGAGGTGAGAGCATAGTCTGTGTGTGTTTGTGTGTGTACAGTTACAGGCTTGACCACTGACTGTATAAAATAATGGGCGTGGCCACCGTAACGTCATGTATTAATTTGTGGACTCCCTGCATTTTTTCACCATCTTGGATTTTTGAGCCAGAGGTGACGATATTTGTATGAGAGGGTGGAGATAACGCTAATGTTAGCTGCTAGCTTGGTTAGCATGCTTAATTGTTATAATGGTAATCCTAATTTTTGCTAGAGAAAAAGAAAATTTCTTGGCGGAAAAACTGAATATCCGATGCCATACAAAGCCTTTTAGTACAACCAAACGCTGAACAAGACTTTTTTAGGCAACCAAAACGTTACAGTTAACTTTGAAGAACTGAAAACACACTGAAATAGCTACAGCTGCCAAAGAAGTGTTGATAATAGTGCCAAACATATTTTAAATGATAAGCAGTCCTATATGTATTGCTTAAAGACCTACAGTGATGAAAGGCAAAGCAAAGCAAGCCTACTTTATTTATCAAGCACATTACAGCAACAAGGCATGCAAAGCATCGAAAACATGAGACATGAGATGAGAAGTGCAGATGCTCCTTTCTTTGGAAATGAATGTGACACAGTTGGCAATGTACATGGTGTGCTTAGCCTATGAATTTGTGCCCCAATCCAGAGGCTGACAGGATTCAGATGAGAACAAATCGGCTCTCCCATCTTCTCTGCTCCTCTACCCTCACACACACACGCACACACACACACACACACACACACACACTCACACTGTGGACACACTGTCCCCTTTGCTCTTTGCTTTTCTCAGTGACGTTTGTATTAGCTTGGTAATAGAGCTAGTGTGAAGATGGTGTGTCTATTAGACAATAATGGGAACATGTCTCTGCTCTGCTCTACCCTGATTGGAGACAAATAGCACCACTGGCTTTTACATGACATGTAGAACTTTAGTGTGTGAGTTGGTGCCCGCTCTCTGTATGCTGTATGTTTTGTGTGTGTGTGTGTGTGTGTGTGTGTGTGTGTGTGTGTTGGCTCTAACCAAACATGTTATATTTTGAATATGTGTTGATTGTCAAAAAATATATATGAAATCTCCTGGAATTGTTCCCCAAGATTTCGAGGGTTCTAATATTCCACATATGTCCTGGGTAGTGCTGCACGATTAATCTAATCGCAATCGCGATGTCAGGCTGTGTGATTACATAACCGCATTAAAGGCTGCGATTTGCGTTTTAATGTAAATAAATGTTAACATGTGTGCCTGTGAACGTGACTGCCTTTCCTGTAGCGTGTGGAGTTTGTTGACATCACGCCCACAAGCTATCTTGGTGCATGCAGCCGGCGTGCAGCAATGACCAACACAGATGCTGAAGAAGAGCATGAGCTCGACCAAGAACAGCCTGAGTTGGTGGCGGAAAAAACGAAACGTATATTATTACATGGCGATACTTTGGATTCAGGTACGGCGACATTGAACAGACGTGCTGTGTAAAAGTTTAAAAGTTAAAGTCGCCAAGTCCCGCGGCAACACGATCAATCTATGTCAACACTTGAGACAGCACAGCACAGGGAAAAGTAGGAAGAGTGCATGTGAGAGAAAGCTGAGCCGTGTAACGTTGAAGACAAAGAGACAACTGAAAGCCGCCAGAGCCTCATAAAACAACATCCAAGCACAGTTGAGCAAACATTTGTAAGTGTCACAGGGAAATCATGGACTCCATAACAAATGAAAAATTGAGCAATTTTGCTCGGGTTCGGCCCACTTGACATGCTGCTGTGTTGTGCTATGGCATGCTGGAATTTGTCATTTATGTGACAATGCCTGAATGCAACACAGGCTTGCTCCACTGTGTGTACAGTTCCGTGCTGCGCTGCTGTGTGAGCAGCGTGTTTGACTGTGCTCAGTCTGTTGATGGTCACTGACACACTGTCTGTCCATAACAATAACTATGTCAGGTCACTGCCCCCCTGATATAATGTAGGGGAAACACTGAATCAAGCAAAAAGACTCATGATACCATTTATTTATTATATTGTATATTGTAATTATATTGTAATCGCAATCGCAATCGCAAATCGCGATATTGTCCACCATAATCGCAATCGTACGTTTTTATCAAATCGTGCAGCACTAGTCCTAGGGTTCACTAGCCTGGCCTCCGAGTTGCATGGCTGTGATTGCCAGCTTGGTCGCTTCCCTGACCTGCTCCTCCATGAGAGCAACAGGCAGAGAAACAACAATAGCCACTGGGTTTTCACTGAGTCCCATCTTTTTCCCGATCAACGGACCCAGTTGGTAAATTAAACTTTTACCAAACCCCATAGGAAGGATGGCAAACACATCCTTTTTTTCAAGAAAAGCTTTCAGTGCAACCGTTTGTTATGCTTTTAAAGAAAATATACATTCTATTTCATTCAACACATTTACCATAGCAGTTTCAAAATCAGTACGCATGTTGGTTGTTTATGAAATGCATTCACTCCACTCCTTGTCCTTCCTATTCTGATGACGTACCCGCCTCAAAGTAATAAACGGTTGTGATTGGCCTGATCAGCTTTAACCGATGCCAGAATGCGCCTTAATGATTGCATGGCCAGACTGATCTGCGGAGCGAAATAGAATATGAGCTTGAGAGATTAGAATGGTTTCACCAGGCTAGAGGTTCACAGCTATACTTTATGGACATACTATAGAGCCAGACTAGTAAACACCTGAGTTTGTGTCCCAGTTCAGGGTCTGTTTCCTTGAGGGGATGCAGTTCATGAAAGTGCAGCCCTCAGAGGACTAATGCTAGTATGTCGAACCCACATCTCCTTCTCAAATGATTCTGTCTACAGATGACCAAAAAGTCATCAATAGTCCCTAGCTCTAGTGTTACAGAATTAATCACTAGGACAGTACACTGGAACAGACAACAAGTGGTAAGTTTGATGATGAAATTTTACATTAAAACATGATGAACAGTTTGCATGAGGTTAATGGTAAATGATGACCTCCATCTATAATGTGTGTAAATTGTGCAGTAACATATTTAGCAGCGATTGATGACCCCCTAGGGACAAACACCTGGAGCCAGGAGCTTAAAACTCTGTGTAGATTAAAATGATTAAAATTGTGTTTTCACATAAATGCAGAAATTTCTATATGTATTCTTTACCTCAGACTTATAAAGCCGTGTGTATGTCTGATTTTGTTTTATAAATCTTAATCATGCTGAACACACAAACCTAATTTCCACACCCACAGTTCACCATAAATGGATGTAGAAATGCCTTTAAACATCAGTTTTCATATTGATACTTGTGCCCCTCCACCACTCATCAGACCTGTTAATGAGAAATATGGTAAGAAAGAAAGTGCAATTTCACCGACCTGTCTCACATTGGTGGGGTTCTTCTTCTTCAACCCTTAGATGCATGACCTACACTCTTCCATGAGTGGGGTCAAAAATGACCCCAATTAGAATGAATGTGTTTTGTGCTGTAAACTTAAAGCTCCAGTAGGCAACATTGTTTTGGTATAATTGAGTAAAAATTTTATAATATCCTCTAAGCATAATGTAAATCAAGTGGTCTGAGACAAACAGTAGGTTTCTGCACCTCACCATGGCTCTGTGTTCAGCCTCTAAAGAATCAGTATCGTGTCGATGTGCATCAACCAATCAAAGGTCAGCTCAGACCACTGCGTTCCTATTGGCTGTTCTACTGCATATGCGCGTTCCCGTGCCGCTGGCAGAAGGGGAGAGCAGGCGGCAATGGCGAACAGTGCACCAGGTAAAATAGCTATTCCAGCATTGGCTACAACTGCCTACATGGCTAAACAGCCCAAAAAAAGGAAGACAGAACTTGGTTACCTGGAGCCCCGGAGAGAGGGGAAGGGTGAGGTGGGGCCGGGCCCGGCTGGAGGGTGTGAGGGTCGGCCATGGGAGCGGAGCCGAGGGCTCTCCGCGGAGAGGGAGAGCCGAGCCTTGGGGATATGTGCGGGGCGGGCTGCTGCGCGGTGAGGGAGAGCCGAGGCTCGGGAGTATGTGCGGGGCCGCGAGGGAGGGATGGGGAGGGCTGCTGCGCGGTGAGGGAGAGCCGAGGCTCCCAGAGAGGGAGAAATAGAACCAAGTAGGATAAAATACTCGCATGCTCGTCTGGTAGGAGGGGCTCAGGGCGGAGACAAACGAAACCTAACTCAGATGAGACTCAAAAATCAACCGTTTTCAGGCTTTCTACCTACTGCAGCTTTAAGAAATTTCTTTCATTTTGGTTAAAGATGATAATTTTTATTATATTTTGATCAACAAAAGAATTATGTCATGTTTGACATGTTCATTTATCACTTTTTATTAACATTTTATCACAAAACAGCTTTTAAAAAAAATCAAAAAAGGTAAACATCCAAAAATGATCCCAATTCGAATCAACACGTTTAATACAATATTTCTTCATTTTGGTTTTAAAATGATGATTCTTATTATATTTTGGTCAACAATGATTTCATGTTTTACATGTTCATTTATCAACTTCTTTCATTTGATCACAAAAAACGTCAACATTCATTGTTTGTGTGTCCGTCTGTCTGTGTATGCACATCCACACACATGAACACACATGCGCGTCTTCTCTCTTCTCACTGTGAGCAGCTGTTACAAACTACTTGCGTCTGGCTGTGAGCACTGCACACAGGGTCACTGCATTTCCAACAACTATTGCTGGCTTTGTTTCTTGGACACATCTTACACCTCTTTCTCTTCTGTTGGTCCTGTCTGCTTCTCTCCTGTGGCTGGATTGTAGCTTTTGTCATTCCACACCTTCCCATTGCTTCAGTGATGTAGGTTGGTAGGCATGGGATACCTTCCAGTCGACTTCTCATGTAAGGTGTCACAAGCTCATTTGAGAGCTCTGTGAGAAAGTGCAGGTGATACCTCTGTAGAATTCTGGGTGCTGAGCTTTGAAAATGTCTACAAATTACTACTTTGTAGTGACCTCCTCCCATTACTGCTTTGTGTTGGCGCAGTGCACCTGCGCTTCGCCAACTGGGTGTGGCCAGGCGGATTTTGCAAGTTTGGTACACCATGCATGCTGGCGCAACTAATCCTCTTTCCCACTTCTGTCCCTCCTACCCGTGCAAGTCAGAAAGAGGGACAAGAGAAGGCGTGGTATGGGTTTTACACAGCTGATTGACATCACACCAATCAAATGAGCCCCTCTCCTCGCCGTTAAATACGCCGCGCGAAGGCGTAATGAGAGTTTACTCAATTCGCCATGGCAGAAGAGAGCAGCAGCGTCAGATGGCCAAACTCGCAGTGTTCGAATATATAGAACTGCGAGCAGACCTCCACGGGCTGATGATGCAAAGGTAGCCTGGGAGGAGGTCACCACAATTGTAAATCAATGTTGCGTTTCTCTCGTGCGCTCTCTTTCTCTCTTGCAGTCTCACTCTGTTTCTTTTCTTCTGACTTTTCTAAGATGACAGATGCTGAATATATACTCCCTATCTGATGCTGTGGCTGTTTGTGGTTGGCTGAGAGGGATGTGAACTCATTAGTTTGCAGCTGTGTTAATCAAATCAGGTTGGGTTTCCATTACGCGTGCCAAACGTGCCAAATGGTGCCAATCTCCTTTCGTCTGACATCAGATGTGACGGGACAGTCGATAAAGAGATACATTTATGTGCTGATTGCAGACAGTTGCATTGAATAGTGGTTTCTGTGGGTATTTATTGTATTGTTAATGTGCCTGACATTCTGGAAACCTGCCTGTGAGGTTTTGGTGATGTGTGCGCACTGTCCGCCGGTCAGCCAAACTTCGACTTACACTGGCTGCGCTCCGCCTGTGCTGACAGTAGACTTGGTATCAGCTGGCGAGCTTTTAGTGCACCTTCGGCGAAGCCTTTTGGCACGAAACTGTCACTGCGCCAAGCTGGATCTGTCGACACCTCCCCCTGCTGCGCCGCCACACCCATCTCAGCGCACCTTGGTCTGCCAAACTACCAAACTGAGCACGCCTTGGGTTGCACTGCTTGAAACTAGCTCTGCGCAGGGTTCGCCACCCTGCGCCGCGCCGGGAAACTAGAGGCCCAAGTATTTATGGTCACGTTGTTTCTTTAAGCCACTGGCATGAGACTCACTTCAGAGTTTTGATTCATTCGCCATTGCCTGTGGCTCTCTCTCCCTCTCAGAGACACACACACAAAAAGACTCACAAACATGATACGTCACGCACACTCCTCTGACTATCCAGACCACTTTCTCCTGAGTGATAGTGTTCGCAGGCAAGGTGTGTTTCTCATGTGTAGGGCCACAGAGCGCAATTACTTACTTACATTTTGTGACCATGGAGCACCACTGTGACTTGTGGACTGAAGAGCTGCTTGTTTGTTTCCATCTTACAGTAAATACATCATCACATTTAATGGTAACAGTTTAACTTAATGAGATTAACAATAGTGTGAGCAGAGGAAGCATGTGTCTTTGTACCTGTAGAGTTTCAGTTCACAACTATTTACATTTTGTGACCATGGAACACCAGTGCGACTTGCTTGTATCATTAATATATGAACTGGAGAGCTGTTATTGTGTTTCCAGCTCACAGTGGAAAAAATCCTCATGTTCACGGGCAAAGCTGCAACAGTTTAACTTTGTGCTAACTGCTAACATCTGAGTGTTGACCAGAAGCTTCAAGTTCACAGCAAAAACATCGAGACTTCAGGCTTGGGCAGAGCCTGGTGCTTCAAAATAGAAGCACCAGTGGTTCCGGTTTGATTTATTTAATTATAATAGTACGTTATTTAACTTGATTATAACAGTATTTTATTTTAGCTTTATTATGACAGTACTTAATTTTGCTTTATTATGACATTAGCTACTTTATTTAACTTTGTTGTAGCTGTAGTTTATTTGATAATTTTGTTTTTAGTAGTCAGCAGTACTTTGGAGAAGATTTTACAATCCTTCATTATGTATTGTGTGTAGCGATACAGCATAAAAATATTGCAATGTTATGTTTAAGCCATAGCGCCCAGTCCTAGTCATAAATAACTTTATAAATGTGCCTTTGATTGGCATTTTACAAAACACTGTGTAGCTTTGCAAAAATAACACACTGACATTGGCAAACAGCCTAAAAACAATGTTATCCACCTTTCAACTTAGATTCAGTATCCTCCTTATCATTTCACCTAAAACTATCTCAGCTTGAACCATGTGCTTGACTGATCTGAAGAATGCGTGAGGTGCACACATTCTCACTGCACATTCTTCCAGTAAATACCAGTTTATGTGTGGGTGTATGGATGGCTTGTGTGTGTGTGCATCATTATGCATCTGGGCCCTGATAAAGACAATTAACTCTATGTTGCCACACATAATGAGTTTACCAGGTCCCAAACTCACCATTGAACAAGTGGTCAGCATGCAATGGCTTTTAGATCTCAAAACAGAACAACTGTGCTTTTTATATTTGGTCAGATTTCCCACAATAGTCCTCATCACTACATTAGAAGAGCCTGAGTCTGTTATAATCATCATTGGTAGCTATGCAGTCTCTATTATCACCATTTACAGCCTCTTAGTCTGGCAGCTAAATTTGTTATATTTTCACTTGATGTAAAAAAAAAAAAAAAAAAAAAAAAGATCAAAGTTGTAATTGAATAATTTTGTGTCAGTCAAAAAAAATTACTTGACTTAATCATCTTTCAGCACTAAGAATCTGTTTGAGTTCTCAAGGACAGTGGGTGAACAGCTGTGTAATGAAACATTGATTTTTCTCTATCAGCTGACATATGGCTACATTTTAGAATGGATTTAATGTCTTTTTTCCCTCCTCAGTTAGAGCACACGTAATAGACTGCAGTCAAGTGTGTCTGGATGTTCAAAGTGTTGCCGTCAATTATCTTTGTTGAATTTGATTTATTAATCAAACCACACTATGAACTTTTTTTTTTTATTTCTTTCTAAAAGTTTTGAAATTGCACTGTGAAAAAAAATACATGACAGACATTCCTACCGACCTGCTTCTCTGCTCTTCTGGCACCATGTTTTCATTGTTGTTTGGACTAGGGATGTCACGATTATAGATTTTCTTGGTACGATTACTGTCAGAGAAATAATCACGGTTTTACGATTATCACGATTATTATGCATTAATTAATTTCACACTATGAATGTGTAAAATCACATGAACACTCCTTATAGATCTTTAAGTTTCATTTATTTCCATGTGCTCCTGCTTTTTCTTTTATCTCTCAACACAACAGTGATGGTTTTAAGTACGTGTGGCGACTATTTTGTTCATGTATGAAAATATAGTAGCCGAACAACCGGGCTTGGTAAAGTGTTTTTAAGTTCATGTAAAAATAAATGGCGAACATTTGTGAAATCCCACACTCGTGTGGACGTGAGTTTCTGTCTGTCGTCTCACTCCAAAGAGCTACACGGACCCAAAACCATTACAACCTCACGCTGTGCGCACACAAACTGCAAAACTATCCATTGAGATGAGCCTTAGCTTGTCACGTTGCACTGTAAGCCCATCTCGTATCATACCACTACGCCATTAATTGCAAATGACACGCTAACATATAATTTTTGAATTCAGTGTTACATTAGATAAATTGAGATTGACGTACAGTATATTAACCCAGTCATTGTGCATTTACCTTTACTTGTGCATGTAAAGCCGGGTGGTTGTCCCGCAGGTGTTATATCATGTTGCTCTTGTTTGATCCTTTGGCTGTGACTTTTTTGCAGCATGTTTTACAAACTGGAAAGCCGTCGTCAACAATGACCCCTTGGTCATTTGCGATAGCCAAAATGATCCCACACGGCTGACTTTATCCGTTCTTTGGGGGGGAATAAGTCTTTTTCATCCATACTTCATCACTCGGAGACGCCGCTTGTGTAACTTTGTTTTCGTTCCGTGCGAGTTGCGTGAACCTACTGTATATGGTTCCGTGTCGTGGCATAATCTTTGGAGAGTGACGGTGTTGAGGAATCTTTACGAATAATTAACCATGGCATTTAAAATCGCGGTTAATAGTGAAATAAAGTAATCGTGACATCCCTAGTTTGGACTGCTTGTAGCATAATGTAACGATGTCTTCGCAAGTGGACAATATGATGGCACAAAAGACAGAAGTCTTAGTTTTCTGCTGTGAAGAAAAAGGTACTAGCTAGTTTTAATTTTAGATCACAACAATCTCCCACGGCCATGATGGGATAATACTGTGGTGCATTTTTACCATTTTTTGGACTACTTGTAGCATAATGACATCATTACATGCGGACAATGTAATGGTTCAAAAGACAGATGCCTTTCCTCTCTGTTGCAAAAAGAATGCATGCTCTTGCTCTTAGTTTTTATTTTAGATTGATTTTAAACAGGATCATAAAAACAATAACTCTCTGCAGCTGCCCATGGAGATCTGTTTTCAGAGGATTAAGGAAAGGAAATTACAAAGACTTACATGAATTTATTGGAAACTTACCGTAACCACTACTTGCCTAACCCTAACCTCAACCACTGATCCCAAATCAGGCTTTTGTCCCCAGTTACCTAGTCTTTAGTCTGAAATTTAGTCTGTAAAACTTCAGATAATAGTGACAAATGTCCATCATGGTGTGACATATTTTAAGTGGAAATCTTTAGATGTCTTGCTGATCAAGTGATTGTCAAGTGGTCAACTCGCCAAGTCAGGAGTATCATGTCACCAGACCTAGTTACCTTCAGAGAGTCAATAGAAAAAAAAAAGGTAATTTTCTATGTTCCAATTGAAAGAAGAGCACCTAAAAGCACCATTAATTAGGTCTCTATGAGGTTAGACTAACTGATTTGGAATTGACCCTTTGCTAAGTCCCGCCCCCAGACACAGACTGGCCAATCATAACGTAGTATCGGGCCGGCTCAGACCAGGGTCCGACAACAACACAGTGCTCTAATGCAGTCGTTTCAGATTTCCTTCATTGTGTTGCATTGCACATTGTGTATTAATGATACTCGTTACCTGGGGAGGTTGGAAAAAGATATACGTTTCTTCCCTGTTCCAAAACCAAAATCAAACCCTGTAAAGTGTAGGGTTAGCTAGCTACTCAAGATATAGCCTACTGAATGTATACACATGCTGCTTTTGCTTTTTAATGATTATAACAGTGAAAAAAAGGCCGACCCTGCTGTACAGGAACCAGTGAAGGGAAGCAGGGAAACTTTCATATTCAACCAGCTGTGTGTCAACGCATTGTGTGCAGATGAACGTTGATGAACGATGAACTTCTTCCGCAGCCCCCCCACAGTCCAGCTGCCAGTCTGGGTGCTGGGAGTGGCACGGGTGCTAAGCTGAAAGGCCCGAACATACTCGGGCGTACTATTAAGCGGAGCGGACTCCGCGAGGAATGTCCGCAGTCATTCGGGCTTTCATAGTCGAGCACACTTCCGCAGTGTAGTTTCCTGTAAAAATGAAAAATCCCCGTGATGTGAAAAATACATGCCGAGCAGTCACTGGTGCGCGGAGTGGAGTCTGCACGGCCGTAAAATCTGAGCTTTGCGCGCACAGGGCTTGCGGTCGTCCACTTTGAGTCCGCACGGACCTCCGCGGAGTCCGTTCCGCCCGAGTATGTTCGGGCCTTTACACTGTTCATCTGCACACACTGTGATGCCACACAGCTAGTTCAATATCAGCAAAGTTTCCCTTTATATTCATTGTCTTCTGTGGCAATCAGCAGTGATGTGGTGGTTCACTTTTACTCTGTGATCTGTAGGCTTTAGCTTCAATCTTTGTTTTGTTACCTTGATTTCGTTGCTGTGTCAGTCTGACATCCTGAATATATCCTTCAAATACATATTGTAGACCCTTCTGTCTGCTTTTGTCTGAAATTGCTTTTTTGTTTTTCCAAAAATTTGAGAGTAGGCTGTTTCTCCAGGGAGTGCAGTTAGCGACAGTGGGAGTGCCATGCCAGTCTAGCTCTGAAACTGAAAGTTTGTCAGACTTAGCAACAGTAACTAAGGGGGGCGGGCCTTAGCGAAGGGTGAATTCAACCTAGCTATTGGGTCCTCCAAGGAACATTCTGTCATGGGTCATATCTTTGAAGGATCCAGTCCCTAAATAGAAACACATTTTCTTCATGTGTATTTGTATTGAATCTCTTACTGCCCCTGCAGGTGCTGGTGTCAGATGGTGGTCCTAGTCCCAGGCAGAGTACAGTGTGGGTGATGGTACAAGTCCTGGATGAAAATGACAACAAGCCCACATTTCCCGAGAAGGTCTACCAGGTCAAGCTTCCAGAGAGAGAGCGGAGAAAGAAGGGCGAGCCCATCTATCGGGTGTTTGCCTACGACCGTGATGAAGGGCCCAACAGCGACCTCTCCTACAGCATTGTCGACGGAAACGAAGACGGGAAGTTCTTCATCGACCCCAAGACTGCAGTTGTATCTTCACGCAAGGCCTTCACTGCTGGGAGTTATGACATCCTGACTGTACGCCAAGCTACATCAATTATTAAGCATGTCGGCAGGTTTTAGGCCAGTCAGTTTAATTTTCTTGATGCAAAGTGTTAGCCTGTGTCTAGACTGCAAACGTCAGTTCTACATATACGCTCCCTCAGGATCCTGTGTTCCCCAACTCTGTAGAACAAAATGGGAACCTGGCAAAGATTTTCCCCAGCTCTATATTTGTTTAATATGATATGAGTTAGGTAAGGGGTCTTAGTCTAGGTTAGGTTTGGGCAGGTGTTAAAAAACTGGTTTGTTTGGACTGGTCCGGTCCCAATTTTACCAGGTGTCACCACTCCCAAATGGAACATTATAACACCATGTCTCAAGACCAAATGAGCGTCACTACTGTTCATTTGCATCACAAAACTTCAGAGCTCCCTGTCCACAGTGAATCCATTAAATATGCCTTTCTGTTAGGCTCCTACATGTAAACATACAACATAAATATGAACTGTTTGCTCAAGATCAGACTGGAGGTGTAACCACATAAAAGATGATTGAGTAGCCTACTTGCTATCTTCTTACTCTGTAACGTCACTTTTTTAAACAGAAAACACGTTTTATATTGTGATAAATTAATGGAAATGACATACAATATGGGTAACAGTAAGTAGCCTCACTTGTTATCGGGGAGGATCTCCAGCCAGCCTCCACCTTATTTAGGTTTTGATTGTGAAATATGAGGGTATCCTGTAGATAATTCCTCATTTCAACTCCATGAATCAGCTGTTCCTCACTACATTATTATTATTACAGGACTCTCAAAGCAAATGACAGATACAAATATAAACACGGCATCCGACAAAAGTTCAGTTCAAATACAAAATGTTGCCGTATTAGTTTTCTTGTCATGTCTCCTCTCGTCCCCCCAAAACACATGAACTTTGTTATAAACACCGCATGTGCCACTCTGCCCCACCCATCTCCTGAAATTTTGTCTACTTCATGTTGCCAACGCCAGCCTCGGCTCACAACCTGTCAGACACTAGTGGCAATTATATAAACATAATATTATGTTGACCACATTGTCATATTGCTTATTATTAATGCAATACATGTTGGATTTAGTGCTGTGGTGCCGTCAGGACAAATCGCCAATTTAGACTACTTTTGCATTTGCTAGAACCTGCCATAATGACAAATGCCGGATCAGCCAGTTTGCATAAAATCAAACCAATTTAAACTCATACACTGGACCGGACCTGTAAAATCGGAAATCAAGCCAACTCTAGTCTAGATAATAGCTACTCTTTTTGTGTTTTTTATTTTATTTTTTTATTTTATTGTTTTAACTTAATTTAACAACTAAATTTAAATATATTTCTGCAATCAAAAACCAACAACTGACTTCAAACAAACAGCTGTTTTGCAACATGCAAATGTGTGGAGAAAGATTCCCAAACACATTTCAGCCCCAAATTTAAAATAATATCAATTGGTCCTGCGCTTAATTAACCAATTTAAAGAGAAAAAAGAAAGAGAGAACAAAAGATGAAAAGGGAGAAAAATAATTATTTAACATGTACGTTCACACCAGAAACTTCCAAAGAGGCAAAGTCAAAAATAGTGTCAAAAATATTTGTGGCAGCTTTGGTCGCTCTCGTCGCTCATCACGTGAATAATTGAACGTTCGATCGTGCTTGTCAATTTAAAGGAGCCGCAAGTGGACTACTGGCTTGAAAGCAGCATAGTTGCTGCTTGCTGTTGTCCAGTCAAAAAGCTCATAGTTGGCCTACAGAAAGTTTGTTTGGTCACTGAAAACAGAAAACGTATGTCATCCCATTCAAACCAAGCAAGGAGGACTTGCATGCTACATCGCAACATTAACCTGCAATTCTCTCCTCTGTTACTTACATTACACACTTTAAAACTCACCAGACCAACCAACTACCTCCGCGACACTGTCTCAAGCCTCATTCTTTTTATTTTGAACAGAGCTCCAGCAATCAACTATTGCTCTCTCCAAAGGTAGGGATTAAGTGGATAATATTTATTAAATCCTTTAACTTAAAACAAATCAAATTTGAAGTGAACACAGCATGAGGATAAATGTGTGTTAACAGGCACATATTGAACTGGGGAAAATCAAACTCTGGGAACATAGATAAGCTCCTTTTTAGTCTGCACAGAGCCAGTGCAGACAGCTGCATAGTTTATAAGGAGTGTGTTTCTGTTTTGTGAGCTGTGCAAGTGACAAATGCATCTGATACGGTTGCGGTCTCGACACAGGGTTAGGCATGCATGGATTTTGTGTTTAATTTGGCATTAAAATCAGCTCAGCACATGAAAGAAACCTGCCCGATGCCCAACATGTTCTCATCCCATCTCGTTAAATATTGCCGCTTTGTCGTTGGACCTACACATATAGATATGACGCTAGGTACCCTCCTGTGTTTGTTTTGGATGATCACAGACGGCGTCTCTATTTACACTTGTTACATGCATTGTGTCGTTTTAAAACACACTTCCGTTTTCACAGGAAATGTGCAGTTTCTGCTTGTTAGATGCATCTTTGCCAAAATGTACTTACAATGTAAGTAAAACACTTAGGGCCGAATTCACAAAGAATGAACTGTGGCTGCTGATAGCACTTTGAACTGCACTTCATTTGCACCCGCAGTTTGCTCCGTCTTAACGTCCTATTCACAAAGGATATTGGCTAATGATATACCAGCGCAAACACGCCCACTAAGTTTGGCAGCTGAGTGCAGTTTGCTCCTGATTGCAATAAGCCACACACGGCAAAGTATAAATGCTGGCTTTGCGCCAAGAACACCATGGCAGAACAATGGCAGACTTTGTTTGCAAAGTACTGAATACTGTATACCCTCATGTAGTGATGTCTGCTGGTCAGTCAGTCTAACAGTGTCGGATGGGTTGAGGCTGTGGATTTGACCAAGTTTGACCACTTTATCACTATTCCCTCTCACTTGTAGCTGTTTTTTCGTTATTTTTTGAATTTAATATGAATTATGGAACCGTTTTTGTTCACATTTGTTTCCCCCGTTTCATAAAATAAATTATTGAAAGTTGCTTTTGAAGTGCGTGACAGAAGTGCGTTTTGAGAACAACCGCAGACTGTCACCTGTTCAACGCACCAATATCTTCGGATGCCATTAAAGTAATAATGATTATAATAATAATATCAAAATATTATTTACAAACTGATTTAACATACGATCACTGCTGCCATGATCACTGGAAAGTCTGGGCGAGAGGCTTCCACAGAGGAGCGTCCAGTTTGCACCAGCTTTCTAAAGATGTATTTACTTCACTCAAACTGTGTGTGGCTATTAGCGCTGGTGTTAGTGAATTAGACATTGTTTATCAATGAGGCTCATTTGCATAGAAAGGTAAAAGAAAGAAAGGTAATATATGCATATTACCTCATTTCAATACGTACAAATAACACCGGAGCACCGAGACACAATCTGCTTGGCAGCGCAGTTAGTGGAGCATTTCACCTTCTGCGCGTGCTTTGTGAATTAGACCGTATCTGTTTGCTCCATTTTTACCGGTTTAGCGGCCGCAAAAGCCACGCAATCCTTTTGTGAATTCAGCCCTTAGTTTTTTGGTTGATACCTCAGGGTTAGGCAACAAAAGCACGTGGTTAGGTTTAGATAAAACATCATCCAGGGGCACTGAAAGCTGTAGCCTTGCTGTGTGTCAACCACTTTGTGATTATTGAGGCTTAAAAAGAGTGTCGCAATCAAGCTCATTCATTAATTCAGTTGCATACTTGAATATTGAATTTTGCTAAATATTTTTAATAAATGAGGACAAAAATAAATTTAAAAAATCAATAAATAAAATAGAGAATTGGAGGAGCTGGAATACATAGAACATACATAGAATACATAGTATCACATGGCATCTTGCAAATCTTTCGTCAAGTTAAAACATGTTCAGTTCAACACATGCACCTTTGTCTCAGATTGTGCCACCTGTAAAGTAAATTCATCCCAGTATCCTACAAAATATGTACACATTGGACAGTTTAGCACCTCACTATTTACATCCAATGCCAACATTCACTGTCAGTGAAGGATGTAGTGTATCCTTTATGTAGCGAGGCACAATATGAGGGTGTAAAGGTCAGGGTGATGGATGAATATGTAGTGCATGCAAGAGACTGTTTACATCCCATAACACAGTTGTAATAAATGTTCACTTTTCTTAACTGTAACCAGGCTGTAGCTTAATCAATCAATCAATCAATCAATCAATCAATCAATCAGTCAATCAATTTTATTTATAAAGCCCAATATCACAAATCACAATTTGCCTCACAGGGCTTTACAGCATACAACATCCCTCTGTCCTTATGACCCTCACAGCGGATAAGGAAAAACTCCCCCCAAAAAAACCCTTTAACGGGGAAAAAACGTTAGAAACCTCAAGAAGAGCAACTGAGGAGGGATCCCTCTTCCAGGACGGACAGACGTGCAATAGATGTCGTACAGAACAGATCAACATAATACATTAACAGTAATCCGTATGCAGGGCGTCGGTAGCATAGTGGATAGTGCTGGCGCCCCATGTACAGAGGCATTGCCTTGCTGCAGCGGCTGCGGGTTCGAATCCGGCTTGCGGCCCTTTGCTGCATGTCAGTCCCCACTCTTTCTCTGTCTCCCCATTTCACTCACTGTCCTATCATTAAAGGCAAAAAGCCCATAAAAATAATCTTAAAAAAAAAAAAAAAACAGTAATCTGTATGACACAATGAGACAGAGAGAGAGAGAGAGAGAGATGCAGGACAGATGGTAATGACAGTGGCCTACAACAACATTAATGAAAGTAATGATATTATAATAATATTATAATAGATTATAATCTTTAACATGAAGATATTATAGAGAGTAAGACTGTCTTTGGCATTGGACCTGATCTGGGTTTTTACCTAATCCCCTAGTATTGACACACTAGTTTGGGGTTGGCCCTCACATTGCATCTAAATGGGAATTGCAGTACTCAGAACAATCTATGCATTGTTGTTTTCTGTGTAACCACAAGCTATTCCTGCATGACTGACTCTTTTGTGAGCCTTTTTCCTAGTTCACAATCTAACTTTTATGCTTGTCTACTCAGATCAAAGCAACAGACAACGGGCGTCCTCAGAAATCCTCAACAGCTCGCCTGCACATTGAGTGGATTCGTCGACCTCCTCCCTCTACTCTCCAACTGCTTTTTGACGAGCCGTTCTACAATTTCACTGTCATGGAAAATGACAAGGTGGCAGAGATCGTGGGTGTGGTGTCCCTGCAGCAGAGCTCCGCCCCCTTGTGGTTTGACATCACAGGTAAAATCTCCCTGTAGGTGAGGACGATCCTCTGTCAGCCAGTGGAGAGCTTTGTATAGAGTGAGGTAGGGTGTGCACAGGCTCAGTGCATGGTCTATGTTGGGCTGACAGTGTGTTGGTGTATGTTTGAGGTGCAGCTCAGGTACTGTGGCCTTGCTGCATGATCTGTTACGCTCTGCCCATCCCAGTCACCATGGTGACAGCTTCTCCAGCTGTCAGGTCTGTATACCCTGTAGGAGATAAAGTATTAACAACAGTTGGCAGTCTATGGACAACTAATATGAATCAAGAGAGACGCTTTTCTTAAAGGGACTTTCCCTTAAAGTTATTTAGTGCTATTTATAAGTATTAGTCATAACATATTTATGACTTTCATAATATGTCTGCTAAGAGGAATCACTGGTTCACTCTGAGTAAAGAACATTGTGACAGATTTTAAAGCTAGTGTGACATTCCCCTATAAATTGGAAATGCCCAACATGGCACACTTAAATCCTTTTGATCCGTCAAAGTTCACTTTCACCCACTTGAAAGGCTTAACAAGATTATGTCATGCCCAGCACGCTAAGCTCAATTTTTATGCATTATGTATGGTGACGATTCTGGTGTGGTAAAAGTGATTTGATAATTCTAATAGTTAGTACTTCTGATGGTAATTCTATTAGTTTTTAATGCCATTCAATACTATATTTATACTGACAGTTCTCCAGCCGTGATGCATGCGCTCTTTACCTCTAGTCAGGCAACACTATATGGACAACACCGACCAGGAAGGACTGCAGTTCCCACAATGCACCATCCATCTTTCTTTTTGTTGTCACTGAGCAGTGACAGTCAGTGTGTATCCAGCTGGAGATACCTTCTGGCTCGTGCTTCTGGCTCTCCATAGCACTGTCCATCTCCTCTCTCTCTTTCTCTCTTTCTCATAAAGCCTCTGTCCATCCCTCTCCCTGTCTGCATACATCCTTTCTCACTTCTTCATTCATGATTTTTCAGTGTGTACAGCCTTTCTCTGGGATCATATCTACATCTTATCTTTCCATTGGTTAATATTAATGAGGCAATATGAATCAACAACTTTGTTTATATTTATTAAAAATCCCAGGGGGGACTGACAGGTCAGCGAGAACAAGAAAGAGACTGTGCATGACGCATAATGCATTCTGCAGATCTAAGTGATATTGTAATTATATGTATTTATTTAAACATTTGTATTAATGAATAATAAATACAATCAATACATAAATAATGCAAAGCCTCATATGTATTTATAGTATATAGAAATAGATAACATATATATAAGTGCAATTTTAGGAATTTGAGGAACAAGTTTATATGCATATTACTAGTTAAAGGTATCAGAATATAAGGATTTGATATGGTACACTCTTTGTGGCACATGCCTTTAGAAAAAGGTCAAAGCATCAAGTATAAGATTAGATCAATGCAACTGGAATTACCTTGTTAGGTTAGGGCAGTGTCAGTGATGAATGTCAGTCATGGTAATAAAACCATAGCCCTTTTTACACAGAGATAGTGTTATAGGGCTTCTACAAACTCCCTTCTTTATGTCTCCTCCGCATATTTACACAGAACCAAACAACGGCGACATTGTCCAACTCCAGTGTGTGATTATGCACTGCATCGCGGCATTGCAGAATGAGAAGAGGCATGACGCTTAACACAACACCGTTTGCCTCATGTATGACATGTAACATGTCAGTAGTGCTTTCTTAACAATAACAATGGCATTAATGTGTCAGTAACAATCATATACTGTCCCTGTTATATGGCAGCTAATGTCGTCCTCTGCTTGGAGGGCAAGGAGCTCCTGAATCTCTTTGTTTTCCCAATTTACGGATATTTACGGCCGCTGTTCTTCTTTGTGTTAGCTGCTAACAGCTACTTTAAATCTACCATGGTGGGTCACACTCTTAACACATTGTCAAATCGTCACACACGTGCCACCCGTGATCCTGTCTTGCAGGCTGTCCAGTTTATGTAGACACTGCTTTGGCACTGTTCCTACCTCCCATGGTGGCTTAAATTTGAGACCAATCTCCACCCCTTTTCCACGATCGTACGTTATATACAGAACAGCGAGGTGGCATAAAGCCATGATATTCCCACCCTGAACAGGTAGTGTAAAAGGGGCTCATGAGATGTGAACAGTGGTCCCCCCTTGTCAAAGTCAGGCACTTGTATGTTTGAGCAGCCACCCTTGCGTCCCTCCTAAGAGGTTATTTGGAACCAAAAATATCATGCAACTTTTCCTTTGCTTCTGCAAGAGACCACAAGAGGTCCTTGTGAGGAAAATGTTAAGGGGAAAATTCCCTACCATTTATGTGGATGTCCAACAAGTGTTAATGGTAAATGTACTTAAGATAAGACAAGACACACCTTTATTGCTCCCACAATTGAGAAATTCCAGTGTTACAGCAGTCAAGGGGACAGAGTCAGATTAAAGATTTCAAAATTTAAAAACTTAAAAAAAATAGGCATACAAAAAATACAAGAGACAGCAATAAATAACAAACAATAATATACAAATATAACAAATACTTGATGGAAGCAATAAATTCTTCAATGCATGCTATGTTGACTGTGAAAACAGTCTGCAGCTGCAAAATCTGTTGTTCTTCCTGCATTCAGCATTGTCATTTCATGTGATATTGACGGAGCTCAATGCAGGAAGAACTACGGGCTATTTCAGCTTGGACATCTATCCAGAAATAGAACTTCTCCGTTCTCTTTGCTTGTATTGCAAGTGAAAAAACAGCAAATATGGCATCTCAAAATATGTATGCAGAGAATCGAAGAGGATACATTTTACAGTGTTTGGCTGACTCGTATATTCAGCCATATTTATTTGAGCAGGAGCCAAAGAAATGCAGTGGAGAGAGGGATATGGCTGGCAGGGAGCCTCCAGACCCTGAGCTGCCGAGAGCAAACAGCAACTGCTGGTGCCTTTACTCAAACTGCCCTCTGCGTGGGCAGTTTTTGTTGGTTGTTGTCACCGGCGTCAGCCCCGAGAGAGCCCTTGTGCGTGCATGAAAGTTTTACTCCTTACTTGGACAGAGGTGTTTTTTAGACTCTCTTCAGGATCCTGAAGACAAACTGGAAAAGACAACCAAGACCAACAGGGTCTAATGCTAAAGAAATAGCTACAGGCTATGGTGATGATACCCAGTGACAGAGAACAAAGCTCTCTTAGTCAATACAGCATGCAGTGAGGAATTTATTGCTTCAGCTGACTACATTTACCATCAACACTGACTGGACATCCACAGAGAAGGTGATGAATTTTTCCTTTAACATAGGTTGTTTTAAGCATTTGAACAAATTACCAATACTATTTCTGTTGAAGACATTCTTTAAATTCAGTCCAACCATGTTCAGTTGGCTCTGCTGCCTTTAACTTTCACCTGGCACTCTTCCAAATGTGAAGACTGCAGAGGAAAAGCTGACTCTCAACAACTCTTGGTTGTACCCTGGGAACAGGCCAGTGTCAGATTATCTTTCCTAACAATCTTTTGAACGTGCTGCAGAATCATCTCACAGCAGACAGGCATTATTAAAGCTGTGATCATGAGAAGCAGCTGTGAGATTGTTATATTGACCTCATTAATTCATTGTTATATTCAGATTGTAGAAAAGAAAAGATCTTTGTTTCAATGTCATGAAATAGTCTGGATTGCAAGAAACATTTTTGTTAATGTTAAATGTTTTGTTGACGACAAAATCACAAAACTGGTTGCTTGTGATAAGAAAGCACATTTTAATGAATAATATCTAATGATAGTAAACCTTCATGTCAAATAATATTAATAAATACTTTTATTAAATGTCCATTAGATATTGCTTGTCAGCAGCTTTAATTCACACTTGTTAGCATAAGTGTTGTTAAAACCCACAAGTACAAAATGTTCTTCAGAGAATCAGAGAATATTTCCTGTTGGAATGTTTTTTAATACAGTGGCTGACAAGGAAACATTAAAAGCAGGAAAGGACATGACGTCAGTAACAGTGTTCAAGTTTTGCATTGGAGACAGAGTTTGGTGCCGCTTCTATTGAAGTTAATGGGGCAAGCACAGCAAATCCCACAATAACCCATCATATCTTTGTTGACTGACCTTTAAAGGGAAATTTCGGTTTATTTCAACCCGTCTCCTGTCTTCCTAAATTTGTTTCAAGTGACTAGTGACATAGAAATAATAGTTAGCATGTTAGCCGTTAGCCTAGATACAGCCGTAGCATCAGACCTGTTAAAACATAAGTGAACGGGCATACCTTCAAGTGCAAAGTTAGTCCACTAAACAAGCTTTTTTTCCCACAAAGACCACCTCATATCATTAGGATAAATGTCAGAGAACATATAGAAAACGACATGTAAACGTGTTGTCTTACCTTACCGGTGTGCTGCCATGTTTGTTTATCCCTCTAGCTCTGCTTTCCAAAGTGCGGCCAAAATATCGCGAGAACAAGCAGCGATCTCATAGTGTGCCTGAACAAGCAGCAACGGCTGGAAGGCAGAATCGGACAGTAGCCTGAAAAGTTCATTCATTTATTTTATGAAAGATTTATAGAATAATGGCTAACTTTTTGCCAGACTTCGACTTTGTGGAGGTGGAATTTGATTTTGCAGAGTTTGATGGCCGCCCTTATTTATTTGAGCCAGAATACACTGACGAAGAGCTTCGTGAAATTGAAGAACGGAGGAGGAGGAGAGAGAGAGGCGCAACAGGTAACGTTAGAGGACGAGAGAGGAGGAATGGCTGCTGCGTAGCTCTGGAGATTGGTGGTGTAATGTTACCTGTGAATGCTGTGCCCCAGTGCCCACAGAAGAGGAATGCCTCTGTTGCAAGGAATGGGACCAGTTGCAGCCTTATTTTCAAGGTCTGGATGTGACCGAGGACGAGACACCTCCACCTGGAGTAGTGTCCAGCTGGGCTTTATCTAGAGCTGGCGAGATATATTTCAGCGGCGCTTTGGAAAGCAGAGTTAGACAAACATGGCACCACACCGGTAAGGTAAGATAACACGTTTACATGTCGTTCTGACATTTATCCTAACGATATGAGGCGGTCTTTGTGGAAAAAAAAGCTTGTTTAGTGGACTAACTTTGCACTTGAAGGTATGCCTGTTCACTTACATTTTAACAGGTCTGACGCTACGGCTGTATCTAGGCTAACAGCTAACATGCTAACTATTATTTCTATGTCACTAGTCACTTGAAACAAATTTAGGACGATAGGAGACGGGTTGAAATAAACCAAAATTTCCCTTTAATTTTCGGGTTTAGGTTTAGGGAAGATAAATAGACTAGCGTCAAAAATGGCTGCAGCTCCCCCTCCTCGGCCCCTGCCTTGAGGACTGTGAGTATTACTATGAGTGGGAGAAGTGAATTCATTTAGACTGACATATTCACCTTGGCACAGCCAGGTTTCAGTGAGACGAGTAAATCAGTATGATTATCTGATATTAATTTGTTCACTAACACTGCTTTAGATGCCTGCTGTTTGAAAGTTCACATTTAATTCTCCTGTTTTGTCTTTCTGTCACAGGAAATGTGTTCATTTTCATTAGGTTTTTATGTACAACTCTTTTTTTAACTAGTTTAGATTTAAATAATTTAGGTGGTCGGGGGACAGACACTGTTTTAATAACGTAACTGCCCTAGAAGCTCAGAGAAGTGTTTAAGATTGCAACTCTGATTCCTGGTCTCAACTCTGGATCGTCAGGGTTTGGAATAACTAATAAACTCTAGAAATGAGAGCGGCTCCATCCAAAGTGGTATGACTGCTGTCTCCTAATCAGACCAAGTTTTCCCCAGAAAGTTTGCCAATTATCCACGAAGCCCACATTGTTTGCTTCTCATCTGTAAGCACATACACAGATTTGGTCAGGGTCAAGGCACTGCAATACATTGTCAGGAGATGGCGCTAATTGCCAAATTGTATCAGCCTCTGTAAATCTGGATCTTTATCACTTAAAGGGATAGTGCACCCAAAAATGAAAATTCACCAATTATCTAATCACCCATATGCAGATTGAGGCTCAGGTGAAGTTTTAGAGTCCTCACAACACTTGCGGAGATCCAAGGGGAGAGGGGGCAACTCCACCCAATGGAGGCTTGAGGCTCCTGAGATTCAAACATCCAAAAACACATAATTGAAACCATAGAATATCTCTATACTGCTCGTCTGTAAATAAAAAGTTGTTTGGAAAAACAAAATTTGAAAGCATGTGAACACACATGAACGCGGTGCCCATGTCTCACAGTCTTGCGTGCAAGCGCGCACACGTGAGAGAGGCAGTTAGAGCTGCAGGCTACAATGAGGCTAAAAACAGAGTTCAAATGACGTTTTTTCCAAATAACTTTTTATGTCGAGGCTTCAGGACACTTGGATCACTACAGACGAGCAGTATGGAGATATTTTGTGCTTTCAATTATGTGTTTTTGGTGGTGGTACTAAACTCTGGTTCCAGTGCAAAATTCAAACGCTGTCATTGATGTTATGTCCTTTCCTTCTTTTATAGTTTCCTTGGTGGCTGACAGGAAGTGAGCAGGGACCCAAAGCGGTTGCCACAGCAACAGAATAGCAATGAAATGGTCTATACCAATAATTTGATAGAGGTTCAGCTCATCAGTATCAGTTGCTGTCTCTGTCCTTTCTCACTAGTCCATCTCCACATCTTCTTTGCTCATCATGTCATCCTCCTGTCCTCCTCCTTTGAGCCTGTCTGTCCTTCCTGTCTCACCTTCGTTCTCCTCTCTCTCCTCAATGCTTCATGCCTGGAAGGTCCCAGGTCTTTCCGTGAGATGTTCTATATTCTGCAGAGCGCTTGTGGCAGGAACTGTTCCTCAGAAGGTATCTCGTTTCCAACTTCCACTATCGCTGTTAGCTGTCCTCTCTCTACTTCCTGTCCTTTTTTCCCCTTTCCTTTTCCTTTACTTGTCTTTTTTGTTGACGCTCATCATTCACCCCTGTGCTTCTCATTGGTGCTGCTGACATATTCCTGTGAATGGTTGGTTGGAGGCAGTTAGCCAAAGGGAAAAACCCACACAGAGGCTCAACCTGAGTGGATGTGCAGACCTATGTGTTATTGTGTTTGTCCTGTGTCAGTGAGTGTGTGTGTGACTGTGTGTGTGTGTGTGTGTGTGTGTGTGTTTCACATTAATGGACTACACTGCAGCCAAGGTTCATTGAAGGATGAAGGTTTGGTAAAAAGGTATCACAACCTTTTTATCTGCTCCCATGGCAACAACCGCGGGGGTTACCTCGGTGACAGCTCTGTCTAATGACCTGCTGTTAGCAGCACCTGTACACACACTCCTTATGGAATTAATGCATGCCTTCATGCAGCACCTTTCAAAGGCAGGTTCACACATGTACACAAGTCTCCCACTATCTGTTGACCCATTAGCTAAACTAATGGCTGTGCTCCATTGTTGGGCAGCGGCGTTGGGACTGAGAAGGCACAACACATCCTCCAGCACCCTGCAGGAGCACCAGAGATCCAGAGCCCAGAAACCAGTGCCAAACATCAATGCTAGCAGTGTATGATGCTGAAGCGTCCATCTGTTTAATCCACACCAACTCTAAGTTGAGATGTGTGGATCTTGCACTTTGCTGAGCCGTCAGCATAATAATAATAATAATAAAAAAAAACTTTGACACAGAGTGCATAAAAACACAAGCGTATCTGCTGGTGTCCTCAGGGTTAGAGAGAGACAAAGAGAAAGCAATCGAGGCTAAGCACTTCACCAGGGAGACAAACATTATAGATGGATGAGAAGAGAAGGCTGAGAATCTGTGTGATAGAAAAGAGTGCTTAAATATTCCACACATGCACTCACAGAAGTATACACACACCCAGATTTAAAATACAGAATACATACAGGACAGCATGTACACACCACATCATTACATTATATAACATACAAACATATACCAGTGCTCCATTTATAGCAGAGGCTGTTGTGCTCCACCCAGCAGGCTGAGCCAGACAGAAACACAGACAGACTGCAGTGATCAGACTGGACACAGACAGGCCCCAACACCTATACACACACACATCCAGCTGCACTTAGAAATACAAACATTTGTACACATCTTTAATCTTTATATAGCCATGGGAAATAGTGTTCATTAAAACTGGATATTGGGACACTTTATTTGAAGTAGTTGTTCACAGTTTAATCACCATTTTACTGAAGGTTAATGTTGGTTCTGTATGAGCTGGCTGTTAAACCCTTTGAACCAGATTTACATGATTTGCATAAAAAGTCACAGCCATCTTCTCTGCTCATAACTCAGTTCTAAAGAGTCAGACACCATACAAATAATGCTGCACAACTTCAGACCTTGCCTCATAAGCACTGTATTCAGACCTTTTTTCATCAGTGATAAATGAATTTAGTTGATAGGTGTCTATATGGGGCATGGTCACAGTGCAAGCAGGTACTGTGTAGTAACTAATGAGGTTAAATGCTGCAGATTCACAAAAATACACAAATGTAAGCAAAATGAAGAGGGCAAGCTCAAGTCTATATGGTAAATTATACTCACGGACTGCATCATCCATAGCACTAGTGCAGTGCCTGTTTAAAGCGTGTCTGTTTGGAACAGACTCTAGCATTGCTGCTTGTAGCATTCTACAGACGCACTCATCCAAACAACTTCACATTTGTCACTGCACTTCCTAGGATCCTGAACAATACATCCATCATGACATGGTTGCATTCCCTAGCAATGCTAGAGTATACACATTGTTTGCCAGCAGCTAAACATATGACACCAGGGTATTTATGGGAACAAAAGCATTCAATCAGAAAAATACATTGCTGATGCTAAAATGTTTGAGTTTGACACAATGGGCTCTAGTTTCCCGGCGCAGTGCAGGGCGGCGCAGGGTGCAGACCCCGCGCAGAGCTAGTTTCAAGTAGCGCAACCTGAGGTGCGCTCAGTTTGGTAGTTTGGCAGACCGAGGTGCACTGAGATGGGTGTGGCGGCGCATCGGGGGGGGAACTGCCCATTGGTCCGACATCCCATTGTTCCGACCATATTAAACGCATTGTTCTGAAGTCCGTTCCGAAATCATCATGATGCCCTGTGGTTAAGGTCTGGTTAGGTTTAGGCACAAAAACCACTTGGTTAGTGTTAGGAAAAGGTCGTGGTGTGGGTTAAAATGAAAAAGAAAGTGACAAACACATAAGCTGTGAGCCTGCTTCGCCTCAAGCCTTTCCCAGCTGACCCAGAGCCGGTCACGGTGCACCATCAAGGTAGAAATATGCCCGCTGGGAGCCGTTCGGCACCGTGGACCGTCGGACTAATGGGATGTCGGACCAATGGGCTGTCGGACCAATGACATGGACCCCAGCAGGGGGAGGTGTCGACAGGTCCAGCTTGGCGCAGTGACAGTTTCGTGCCAAAAGGCTTCGCTGAAGGTGTGCTAAAAGCTCGCCAGCTGAAACCAGGCCTACTGTCAGTGCAGGCGGAGTGCAGCTGGTGTAAGCTGAAGTTTGGCTGACCGGAGGACAGTACGCACACATCACCAAAACCTCACAGGCAGGTTTCTGGAATGTCAGGCACATTAACAATGCAATAAATACCCAAAAAAAACACTATTCAGTGCAACTATCTGCAATCAGCACACAAATGTATCTCTATATCGACTGTCCCGTCACATCTGATGTCAGATGTGATCATATCGCAGCAGTGCCTGGACAGCGTGACGTGTGTGGTTGTGCTGCTGCCGTGGTCCTGCCAGATGCCTCCTGCTGCTGCTGCAGTAGCCAGAACCATAACTATAATATTATTACTTTCAATAATGTTGTTGTAAGCTACTGTCATTACCTGCATCTCTCTCTCTCTCTCTCTCTCTCTCTGTCTCATTGTGTCATGTGGATTACTGTTAATTTGTTATGCTGATCTGTTCTGTACGACATCTATTGCACGTCTGTCCGTCCTGGAAGAGGGATCCCTCCTCAGTTGCTCTTCCTGAGGTTTCTACCGTTTTTTTTTCCCCGTTAAAGGGTTTTTTTGGGGAGTTTTTCCTTATCCGCTGTGAGGGTCATAAGGACAGAGGGATGTCGTATGCTGTAAAGCCCTGTGAGGCAAATTGTGATTTGTGATATTGGGCTTTATAAATAAAATTGATTGATTGATTGATTGAGATGAAAGGAGATTGGCACCGTTTGGCACGCGTAATGGAAACCCAACCTGATTTGATTAAACAGCTGCAAACTAATGAGTTCACATCCCTCTCAGCCAACCACAAACAGCCACAGCATCAGATAGGGAGTATATATTCAGCATCTGTCATCTTAGAAAAGAAGAAAAGAAACAGAGTGAGACTGCGAGAGAGAAACGCAACATTGATTTGCGTTGCATTGAATTGTGGTGACCTCCTCCCAGGCTACCTTTACATCATCAGCCCATGGAGGTCTGCTCGCAGTTCCGTATATTCGGACACTGCGAGCTTGGACCTCCCAGACCAAAACATCAGTTTCCTCCTGGGAGAAGTTTGGCTGTCTGACGCTGCTGCTCTCTTCTGCCTTGGCGAATTGAGTAAACTCTCATTACGCCTTCGCACGGTGCATTTAAGGGCGAGGAGAGGGGCTCATTTGATTGGTGTGATGTGTGTATAACCCACTCCACACCTTCTCTCCTCCCTCTTTCCGACTTGCGCAGGTAGGAGATACGGAGGTGGGAAAGAGGAGTAGCTGCGCCAGGTGCACGGTGTGCCAAATCCGCCTGGCCACACCCAGTTGGCGAAATGCAAGTGCGCTGAGCCCCCGCCTCGCCCGGTCTGCGAAACTAGAGCCCAATGTAACATTACCAGCCTCTCTTTCATCATCTTTTCTTGAATGTACTGTAGCAAGCGACATAGAGCAAACTGTACCCAACATTCTGTTTGGTGATGTAAAGCCCAGTTCAGACCAATGAATTGCGATGAGATGAAAGCATTTTAGAATGTTGCAGAGAAAAGTTGCAGCAGTGTGAACTGGCTGGTCTGAGTTTGACTCATGCTGGCTAATGGTGTCACCTGCAGCTCAGCTGTTTAAATTGCTTACAGGTAGTTTTAGAATGTAAGGCATGTTTCAACAGTCAACTGGCTTGTAGTGAAGTCTGCTCGTCAAGACAAAATGATTGTAGATGGCTTGTTTGCTTGCTGCTGCAGGTGCGCCAATTCAGCATGTTGAATTGGGGTGGCGACAGCGGAGCCCATCAGTGAATGAAATCACTCTGATTGGCAGTTCAGCTCAGCACATGAGAAGAGAAGAAGAAGTGAGGAAAGTAGACAAACAGCTAAAGTTGCAAGAGAGTGAGAAACTTGTTCCATAAGGTCAGATTACTCTTCTTTAGCCAGTGAGCTTAAGCAGAAACGTTTCCTGATGGGTTGTGTTATTGTTCACTGGTGCACGGTAAATTTGCTCTGTTCTTTCAAAATTGGATTGTGTTGTTAATGTGCTAACTGGCTAACAGGCATTAAGATGCTCATCTGGTTTCTGTTTTTGAATGATGATTACAGACCACAGCCGTATGCTGGTGTGGAGAGTTGTTTCCTGTCACGCAGATGCAGAATCTACATGCTGGTTGAATGTTGGCTGTAGTCTTTGCAGTGTGGCCTTTTTAGGCTGAGACACAGTGACGTCAGGCAAGGCAGTGGGGGGCCTTTGTCGCTGCCAGTTCTTTGAATTTGGTTGGGTGTGTCTGGGCCTTAAAATGTAAATGGACTTAGTAGCCTAACTGAGAAATGTTAAAAAGAGCAATATATGACAGCTTAAGTGTGCAGTGACTTTTCCACGAGCTTGTACTGTAACAAGGGGAAGATAAAAATGAGCAAAAGAAAGCCTTTAAGGGTTTAGAATGTGGTTTCTGTTTTATTTTCTTTTTGTTTAGGTATAAGAATAATAAATCACTCTCTGTGATATTAAAAAAAATGGTTCTGTAGAGAAAAGCCTTGCTTCGTGTCTTGGCATTTTAGTATCTGCCTCATTCTTTATTTTCTCACGTCAGTCTGAGACTTGATTCTAATTCGCTGGACAAGAATGTTTGAAAGAAGGTAGAAAATATTGTCACTTAAAAAACTCCAGTCCAGAGTCAGCAGGGTGAAAGAGCTTAACTCTGTGATCACACTGAATTATTTCTTCTTTGTCTCTGCTTTCTGTCACTGAAGTTCAACAGCAGGGGGAGGTGAGACTTCACGATGCTTTGTGGTGAGACAACTATCCAGTTGAGCCAGTGAATATAAACCTGGCTTTAGACAGGCAGTGGAAACCAATTTTAGAACAGAGCAGAGGGTTTTTTTGCTTCCCCCATTTAGTGGAGTGTTGGATTTTCTCTCTCTGTAATTTGACGTCAGCAGAGGTAGGACTCTGCCAAACCTTCATATTCTTTATGTCCTAAAGGAGAATGTTTAGGTTGGATTAGACATGGCTGTTTGAAGCTGTCCATCATTAATATTTTTGGTGCACACAACAAACAGCGCAGCCCATGTTACCATATACATACTGCAAACTCACTAACTTAAAAAAAAACAAAAAACATATATTTTTCCACATGTACTTTTCTCTGTCTGTTTGAATACTGTTGTGCTCACTAGGGCTTTCTCATATCTAGGTAAATAATTAGCCAAAGCAGTCCCAGTCCTTCTGACAGTTGAGAAGACAAACTTATTCTTCCTGGGGAACAGCCCAGTCACTAGAATAAAATATTGGCATTGTACCTTTTTTTTTTTTTTTACAAACAATAGATATGTTACATTTCTAAGTTTCAAACATATCATATAAATATTTTAATCAGGAGAGACTTGTTTTTATGGTAAAAGAATATTTATTAACATGTGAACGCATGAATAAGAATGTGGAAAGTCTTTGGTGATTAGACCCCGTAGAGATGGTTTGATTTAAGGAGGGTGATGAATCCATAGTCGAATAGGGAACCCCCCGGGGTCTAAACGCTGGTGGTGGTAGAGGTGGTGAAGATAAGATGAGAGGAGGATGGAGAAGTGCTGATGATCTGGATGGTGGAGGAATGAGTCTTTGAGAGCTTGTCCTGGACCCCTGGATACGATGGATAGAAGTAAATGCGCTGGAGGAGGGTGCAAAGATTCTGTCTAAAATCATGGCTGGCATCAGCAGAAGAGAGAGCAGATTTAAAATTTTGCAGTGGCATCCTGATTGGCTGAGAAATCATGGCAAAGTGTGATTGGATAACTAGAGGAGTGAACCCCCATAGTCAGTTGATTAGAGGGAGTAGTGAGAGTGGGATGGAGAGAAATGTGAAAGGATGAGCACAAAGAAGGTCTTCCTGATTGAACTTACGCTGAGCTTCATTTCTAAAGTGACGTAGTATATGAACTTTGTAATCAGGGGGTGAAGGGGATGATGAGTGGTGTGATTCAACTGTGTGGACGTATAGCTAGCAAGCTAGCTTTCTAGCTGGTTTAACGTTAGCTACTATGATTACACCACTGGCTGGAGCAAGACTAGCTGTTAGCTAGCTAGCTGATAACTCCATGGCACTGGCAATTTCTTGCCAATTCTTGTCCTTGTCTTTCTTGTTGTGATACGACTTGGCGGAGACATTATATAAACACTCGTGGGTTTCCCACAGTTCTACGAGCTGGTCCTCCATTTCCGACGTCCACCTGACTTTGTACTTTGGGTCGGCCATGCTTACTTCTTTATTTACTATGTCTGCTTCCGTGTTCCTCAGTCAGCTTGCTTCTTGATTGGCTACCTTCCGTTTCACGTCACAATTCATGGAGTCAGGACTCTAGAGTCCTCGGCTTTCCCCACATAAATATTGAACAAGTTTAATATTTACAGTTGTCGGCCCCGACCCTTTTCCGAGCAGATTATCGGGACAAATTGACTCTTAACACAACTCACACCACAGGATAATCTTATAGGATAATCTTATGAGACATAAGATAATCGGGCGTTTGCCATCCTTGGTTGGGAAGGGGGAAAATCGGGACAAAATCAGCCCGATTATCTTTATGTGTGTACCCCGCTTTAGGGGTTGCAAGGGATGTGGAACCTATCCCAGCTGATTTTGGGTAAGAGGTGGGGTACACCCTGGACAGGTCGCCAGACTATCACAGGTCTGACACATAAAGACAGCAAAACATTCACGCTCACATTCACACCTACAGGCAATTTAGAGTCATTTAGTGTCATTTAGAGTAATTTAGAATTTAGTGTCTTTGGACTGTGGGAGGAAGCCAGAGTACCTGGCTAAAACCCATGCTGACATAGGAGGAACATGCATACTCTGCACAGAGGGGCTTCACCCACTTGCTGTGAGTCAACAGTGCTAACTCCCCTCTTGTCGGTCTACAACAACTGAAGGAGTGTCTTGATTGAGTGTACAACTTCGGTCCAGTGGATTATTCATTTTGTCTCGACATTGAATAGATGAGACCAGATTACACCATTGATCTTGCAATCGAAGTTTTAACCCATCAGATGCTTCATCTGTGAGCAGTGGAAGTGTAAGGGGCTGGCCCAGGAGTGTGTTTTTACAGCTATTTCAGCTGAGCTTCTTTATTGCGTTGCTGTGATCGAAGAGATGGGCTGAAATATCACTGAACTGGGAGGAAGCTGAGCTGTGGGCTTCTTTAAATGGGCTCAACAAACAGACAGAGGACATGAAGGCACGTGTTGCAGGGCTTACACACAAACCACACACACATAAATGCACACACAGAAAGCCTTGGCTGAGTGGTGGCGGGCTGAGGTCTTAGCTGATGCTGTGCTGAGGTCATGGATTTATTAGGCAGAGACGCCACCGAGGAATCCCTTTGAGTCTGCCACATACACACACACACACACACACACACACACACACACACACACACACACACACACACACACACACACACACAAACACACTGTCATGATCACAGACACACACCAACATAGACATCCATTCAGGCACGTAGACAACAGATCATGGCTGACTTTTTTTTCTACATCATACACAGAACAGCCAGTCCAGCACAGATTAAATGAAGCTTTTAATTTAGTGTGGGTGGTGAGATGAGAATTAAGATGTTTGCATGGTAACCACCACAGCTCCACCCACAGAGCAGCTTTATCTCTTCCTCCAGAGTTACTGTGGTAGGAGAATCTATCCTCATAACAAGATGGATCCCTACTTAAAATATCAAATTACTCAGTACATTTCTTACAGAGCTTCCACACAGGGATGCTACAAAGGTGCTATATTGACCATTAAAAGCAGTCAGCTGAGCTTTTGACCACTAATGGCTTTATGTCATAACGGATCCTGCTTTGTTTCTCGTTGAGGCTTTATGAGCATGCAAGCAAAGATGCATATATAAAAATGTATTATATTTTATTATATATTTTCAAACTGGTAGAAAAGATTTCCGCACACTTATACCTATGCAGTATTTATTGTTGAGCTTTCGGTCTATCAGACCTTTATCAGAGCATACACGAGGCAACAATGGACAGGCAGGTAAAAGTAACCAATCTCAGTCTAATCACTGGTAGTATGCAACACATCTATTCACAACCCTGCTCCACCCCCTGGCAGATGTAGTTTTCAAGTACTGAATGGAGAACTGTTAGGCATACACATGGAAGCCATACTTGTCTTGTCATACAAACTAGAATACAAAAAAGGGATGGAACACAGTGAATACAGGAAAACATATAGTTTTACAAAGCACTTTAAAACAGTATCAAACAATTACAATTTCATCACATAGTAAATAGGCCTTTGAGAGGCCATGATTAATCAGAGGTCCCCAAATCTATAAAACACACAATTCAAAACAGAGTGGAAGAAAGGGTATTAGGAGAGAACCATCATTAATCATCGACCCCAAATTCTATGTAAAATGGAAAAACACCTTAGATTACAGCATAACACTAATATCAAAATCATTATTGAAGCCTGTAGGCTGAAGTGCATCTAAAGGGTCAATCCAGAAAGGCTCCCTTTGACATATCTTTCTTTCTGTATCTTCTCCCCTTGGCAATATACTATTTAGATAGATGTATAATAGAATAGATATGGAGAGAGAGTTGTAAATAATAAGGGGACAGTCAGCGTTGCGACACAGTTGTAGGGGATTTGAATGGTAAAATGTAAGGGGTGTAACAGTCCACAAAATTCACTGTTTAGTTTGATATAACACAGTGGTGACACGGTTCAGTATTGTATATGTTTTTGATACAGCAAAAAAGTAGAAATGCCAGAGAAATTTTCTTGATTTTAAAATTTTAAATGTATCAAAACTAACACAATTTGGGCTTTTTTTGTGTAAAGCAGGAATTATGGTCTGGCTCTTTCAGTCTGATGAATACATAAATAAACATCTCCGTTAAACACAAGCTAGACAGCTGCCACTAACCTAACCTAGCCTTTCAGTCTCTCTGGCTGAATTGGCTGCCAGCAGTTACTGGCCACTGCTGTGGGTGTGCGCTTTGTGCTAATGTTTACTGCTGTTAGCTGCCGAACGAGAGGCTATAGGAACATAGGGGCTCTCATTTCCTGGTTCGGAGGATGTGTATGCCATGACTGTGAGTGCTGCTGGCTTAGCTGCTAAGAGGAGTTTGTGGCCATGCTTGGGCTCGTGCTTGGGCTCGGGGGTCGTGTATGTTAATTTGCTACTGGGTTAGTTGCTAAGGGGAGTCTGTGGCTGTGCGGTCGCTTGTTCTTTGGCTTAGTGTATTTTTATCCACCATTCTCTCTCACCGCTGCGCTCAGAATTCACAGCGAAACCAAAGTGGCTCCAAACACCAGACCTGTAGGTTATCAGAGGATCTTCTGCTTCTGGTCTGGTAATGGTGTTACTAACCATCTTGCAATGAGCTAGCTGAGCATAGCTGCCTCTCAGTGTGTCTCACTGGAGTAGAATGTTCTGGTTTGGGGGTGGGAGGGGCAGACATCATGTTGCCTATTCTGTCGTGTGGGCTGTCTTGTTGAGAGCATTATATTAAACACAGTTTAAACTGTAGATTTTATTTTCCAAATGTAATAGGATAGTTCAATGTATTGCTCAGTTTGTAATGTGTACTGAACCAAAAGCCTCATATGGAACGGTTCAATGCAAATACATGTATTGTTACACCTCTATAAAACGCCCAACATGCTAAAGCACATTTTCAGCATCCCTCTCTTTCTCCCCACTGCTTTTAAGAGCCTTTAGATACAAAAGCAGAACTGGACACATTGCAGACATTGTCAGTGTGTGAATGGAAACACATTGAACAAAATAACGCACAGTACGACATCACCCACATGTGCAGGTCACCAGTACCCTTTATAACGTAGCCTATACTGAAATGGAAAGACACAAAAACCTATTTTTTTTCTATTGACACACTGGTGGAAGTGGAGTGGCGTGGATCAGTGTGGACAATTTATTTTGGGTGGTAAACATTATGTGACAGTGCGAATGTAGTAATATTAATATTAATATTAATATTGTTACTTTATAAAATGAAACGTTACCCCCAATGCTGCTGGTTTCCCCTTTGACATTTAATTAGTGGGCTGAGAGGATCTTTTGGCCCTCAGAGTGCTAATGCTGAAATAAATGCCACCTGATCATACGCACACAAACATAGGAAACATATGTTGAATCTGTACATGCCATATGTTTCAAATGTATTTACTGTGTGCACAGTATAGACAGTAATAGGAACACACACACACACACACACACACACAGAGGGTTTGTGTTGTTCAAGCAGCTTGCATGGCCAATGCTCACGCTTCATCCTGTTGCTGTGATCTTGTGCTTTTGACTGTCAGTTTGCAGGAGTGTGTAGATATGGTGTGTGTGTGTGTGTGTGTGTGTGGGGGGGGGGGGGGGCTTAACCCTGTCAGCAGCCATCCCTCCCTCATCTATACCATCACACATTTTAAGGAAAACCAATAAGGGGTATAAGGGGCATATGTGCAGCAATGGTCTCCAGTCATGTGCTGTTCAGTGTGCCGTTCAACTGGCCTGACTGAGAGTTTACAGGCTGTATGCAAAAGAGCAAATTAATGACTATATCTGTCATATTTAGATAAATGTTAGGACATTTCAGCACATGGTTGCACATGAATGAAAACCATTTGTCCATGAATAAAACTGTCTGGTTTATGTGTGTGTGTGATTCACATATTCATCATAGCTTGGTGTGTTTTCAGAGTATGTCTGTATGATTGACACTGCGTGCATCTTCCTTCTCCTATCTGACCGTTCTCCTGTGGAGCAGGTGGAAACAGCGACAGTGTGTTTGACGTTGAGAAGGCTGTGGGCACCATTATCATCGCCAAGCCTCTGGATGCCGAACAGCGCTCTTTCTACAACCTAACGGTGCAGGCCACAGACAGCACCAACACTGCATACACACAGGTACAGCATCATCTCTCTTTCATTAACCGTTCATTGTTTGATGGTTTACAGTTCTACCTTGGAACTGATTTTGGAGTAACTTCAAATTCTTATGCACCAACTGCCAAAGAGCAATATTATGTGCCCATGTGGGTTTGTAGAGGAGCGGAATTGGTGGCTTATACAGTGCCTTGCAGACATATTAACCCAATTTTGGTCCCTCATTCAAGAATGCTGATCGATTGAGAAAAAAAGTTCTACACGTTATCTCTAGGTTAACTAAATCAGCTACAGTGCACTGTTTGCACTCTCCCTGGTAGTGTTGTGTGTCCACCAAAGCATTTTTTTATGTCACAGAGCTCCACATAAACACTTGCCCATGCAAGTTAACTCTGTGTTCAGGCAAGTGGAATGCCTCAAGTGAAAATAAATGTGATGTCCACTGTGATTATCTGAAAATAAACTTTGCAGTGTAGAGCTGAGAACATCCAGCTGAGCTGCGTCTCACCATTAAGCGCTGAACGGGATTGATGAGAAAAATATGACATACTTGTTTTGGGATTCACTGGAACACAGATGATTTGTCATTTGTGTAGATCTTAACTGGTCATGTAAAAGTTTCTCCTTTGGGTTTTGCCATCTGTAATGGTGGCTTAGACCGCATGTTCTTTGTTCACCAAACATAGGACAGCACTCATCTGTCCACCAGTCCACCAGTCTTGAAACTTGTTGGACACTACTGCCATAGTGACAAGTGACCCTGTGATGTCACAAGCCAAACTTTCTGCTCTCCATCAGGCTCTCTGCTGCTTTTTCTCCTGAGCCTCTGACAGGCTCTCTGCTCCTAAACCTATGAAGAGGTAGGACATCACACAGGAGGGCCTGGTACGCCCTTCCCCCGTTCTCTCACTCATGCTCAAAGCAGGAGCTGCGGCTTTGCTCTGAATGTGGCCTGCTCCCAGCAGACACAGATCCTGAAGACCAGAAGTTAGTGTGCCAAACACAAGGTGTTCAACAAACTTTCCAGGGACAAGGAGAGCCAAGTTGAGTTTGTACCCAAACGTCTAACTCTGCAAGGACACTGAGCAAGTCTCCTCGGATCTGCACCTTTGGAACAAGGACACAGCAAGGACTGCATCTGGAACCACAGCTCTTTCCAGCCTATTACTACTGGCTAACAAAAGCACGCCACAGCATCTCTTTTTCCCTCCATCCATTCAAGATTGGCAATGCAACAAGTGGGCATAGCATTATTACAGTTGTACAGGTTAAGCAAGACTGCTTAACCTTTCACAACTGTGATTTAATGCTGTTCATTGAGTAGTTCATTTTGTAGTTAGGTGATGTCAGTTGCTTATGCTTTACACAGACAGAGTCTTGCATGCAACTTAACATCCTCTATACAGACCCAGACCTTTTGCAACACGTCGCATACGCTCACTTACAGATTGGTTTTTAACATAACAACAACAACCCAAAGAGGAGACTTGCTTAATCTCCTTTGTCTTTGTCCTGACTGACCACATGGTCAGACAAAACCTTCCCCAATCTGAAGCCACCTCTGCTATGTCAAAAACTCCAAAATCCCTGAGCCTTTACTATTGATACTGTAGTTTTGGTTATGGTTATTAATTTAGTTATTCATCAAAATTCCAAATTGATAGTTTAGTAAACTTTATAAGACTGATATCATCAACTGGCTATCATGTTTCCCTTTTTGAGAATGGTGCCCCACGAGGTGATTTCAGGTAAATTAAGTCACACTATTTAACATAATTAATAATAATTATTAATAATAATTAATTATTTCTGATAGCCATTTTGATACTTTAATTGGAGATCTGTTACAAGGTCAGGTCCCAACAAATGCTGCCCGGCATCAAGGCTTAGATCACAACACTGGACACTATAGAAGTTAACTTTGGGGTTGACGATGTCATGTACAACATAACATTACTATTGTAAAATATATCTGTAACACTGCATGGAAGAGAGAGACTTACTTTTTTTAAGCCCAGAGGCTAACAATAGCCATCATGCCACTCCAACAAGGGCTTTCCTTTCAAAAGCTTTGTAAAGCAGCTTTGAACTGCAGTGTCTTTTTGGACACTGGACACACAGTAAAAAGAATCCATAATGTTAAATCTGAAACTGAATGTCTTCTGTGAATATCTATCTTTTTTTCTGATTGAAGAGTTGAACAATGTTTAACTTTTTGTAAAAAGCTGCATTTGTCATTGTCACCAGCTGTCCAATCACAGTGGAGAAGTGGCGTGACAAATATCACAAAGACCAGCCGTCATATTGGACAGCTACAACTGCTGAGCAACAACTGTCATTTTAGGCTCAGAAAAGAAATGCTTTAGTGGACACACGCTCTTATTAAAGTAGCACCAGCTATTGTCCGACCGGTGAGAACTGGGTCAGACTCAACCACAAGGTGGTAGCCCTACAAATCAAAAAAAAAAAGAGAAAATTGGGACACTCAACACCCTATTATTGGGGCTGCAGAATGTTAAGAACTCAGACAACTACTGCAATTACAAATTGGGCTTCATATCCTATGCAAGAATATTAACTGTACAGTCCCCCCAGAAAATTGCGATCTTGCGATTGCAATAATTAACGCAACGAAAGTCTGCAATATTTGTGGGGGCTTACAATTTTTCAAAAGTCCCGCGATTTCTCTGCGTTTTTCCGCACGACCGGAAGTCGTCACGCATGCAACGTCATTTGAAACGTCATCAGACGCGTCATCAAATGCGCTAAAGGCATTGCAGTGTGGAGAAACGCTCTGAATTGACATAAGAATTTCCACTGTTTAAATGCATACAATATGTGTTGAATGTATTAAAATGTGATTACAGATGTAGCTTACATGTTGTTTTACAGTCACATTGTGTGGTTTGAGAGCTGCAATATTCACTCAGGATTTTTTGTCCATGTTTTGAAACTAATTAAATAAAACCAAAAAAGAGAACTATAAAAAACATTTGCAGCTATTTTTGTAATATTCAGTATGATTATTATTGCAAGTGATTACATACACTTATTTTTTTGGAGATAGTCATTTAAAAAAAAAAAAAAAATCTCATTTTGTCATTAGCCGCAATATTTGTCATTTACCACAGTTTTTGTCATTTGCCGCAATTTCCTACAAAAAATCACATAAAAATGCCGCAATTTTTATTGCAATTTTTTGACAAAGATGGCCGCAAATTCTAGGTTTTTTTGCCGCGAGATCCTGGAGGGACTGACTGTGTATTCTATAGGGATTATTTATGTTGTATTTTTAGGAATATCCAACATCGAGGTTTTAGAAAATGCATCCATATAATATGCTCTCTGTTAATATTGTCTACACTATTCCATGTTTCTCCCTTCTAATGTGGACCCTCATGGGGATTAAGAAAAGGAGTTGAAAATATGTAATAGCGTAACAAGCAGAAAGGATTCCTCAGATTAGTTTCAGTGCAGCACATGGGCTCGTGTACTGTATGCTCACTTCCAGCTGCTGTCAAAAATACTGTTTCAATAAAACCAGGAAAATGACATTTGAGTCATTTCAGTGCTAAGAATTTAGATTAGATTTTAACTTACAAGATGGGTTGGATGGGATTGTTGGAAATAGGGTTAGTGTGGGATATGAGAAGACACACTGTACATAGACACAAATACACAGACACACAAACACATGTTCACATACACAGCATATGATATTAGCATTTTTATAGAGCGTGAGCAGTTGTTGTGACATGAGGAATGAGTGAGATGCCTATTACCAGCCTGCCCTTAATTGTATGTAACTGTATGTATCATATGTGTAACTTTAAGTATCATATTTCCAGGCTGGTGTCTTCTAGAATGAAATTGGTTTCTTTTACAGAAATAGACTTTCCTTTCTGCTGCATTGTAAAACGATGCTTGTTGAGGCAACTTTTTATCAGTTTTAGACTATTGAAATATTTTATACGTGCACGCCTCTGCTGCAACTTTGAAGCCCCTGGAGTCTTTTTCAGTCTGCTTTAAGATTCATCACTGGAGAAAGTTATGACACCCATCACTGTAACCTGTATACTAAGTTTGGGTGGCCCTCTCTCAGTGTGAGACAGGAAAGACACTGGGTTTTATTTATTTATAAAGCTCTTACCGGTCTTTTACTTACTAACATTACCTCAACACTTTTGTTTAATGTGGGCTCTTATCAAACTCGGTCCAGTGATTGGATTACGG
Organism: Epinephelus fuscoguttatus; assembly: GCF_011397635.1. Taxonomy (NCBI): domain Eukaryota; kingdom Metazoa; phylum Chordata; class Actinopteri; order Perciformes; family Serranidae; genus Epinephelus; species Epinephelus fuscoguttatus. Next base: position 43,178,153 of record NC_064756.1, on the reverse strand, counting down.
TGCAGGTGCCAGCTTTTTTTTACCAAACTTGGAAAATCCAGTTTGTCATATTGTCCACCTGCAACGTGGAACAACATGCACAACCATTTAAAGCTTTCCTCATTTTTATCCTTAGGACAATTTAAATTTTAACTTTATCACATTTTACTTCTAGATGTTCCTGTTTTACCTGATTAAAGGTTTTACATTTTTACTGTTTTTATTCATTATTGCTGCTTTTATTTCTTTCCTTTTACATTTTTACTTGTGGCTTTTATTGTTTTAACTTCTTGTTGCCACTTTTATATAAGTTTGTCTTCGGCTTTTCTGTGTCTAAGTGCTTTTATGTTTTTTTACTCAGCTACATTGTAAATGAGATCTCTACCTCAGTGTATTTCCGAGTTAAAATAAAGGAAATAATAATAATAATAATAATAATAACTGATGATGATAATAATAATAATAACTTATAATCATTATTATTATCATTATAATAATTGTATAATAATTGGTATCCCATGATACCATGAAACCGTTATATTTTCTGAGATGGTTATAGTACCATGAAAATATCATTGCAACCCTAGTAATGGCATAGCAGCAAGAATATGTATTGCATTGTTGTGTTTGTATCACATTGTAAATTACATTAAAAAAGAGAGAGAGAGAGAGAACCGCTTGCTCTGTATAATTAAATGTAGATCAAAACCATGTGTGGGGTGCTCATGGAGAATGCAAAACAACAGGATACATAGGAAGGCAATCCAGGCACTCTAACAATATGTAGGAAAACGAGGAAGGAAGTATTAAAAAGCCCTTATTGTAGTAAGTAAAGTAACTTACAGAACTGATCAAGATTGGGTCTCTAATTGATAGGGATGATAAATATCTCAAAGATGATTATAATACCCCAGACAAACTATATGACATACATGCCATCTCTGGCGTTTCCTCCCTCTCTCCTTGCTAGATTTAACAGTACCATGAGTAACTGTTTATGGGCGGGTAAGAAGCCCACTTTCAGTAAAAGAAATTGTATGCATCTGTGAAGGAGGGTGGTCTGGGATGCCCAAAATTGATTGGTACCATTATGCCTTTTCACTCAGTCAGTTATCAAAATTAAATCTGTCAAAGACCTGTGCTCTTGCTTGGGTTGCAATTGAAAAGAGGCTGGAGGAGCCCTTCTCGATGCAAGCTTTCCTTCCTCAGTTAGAAGGGGATATACCTCAAAGAAACCCTGTGTTGATATTTGCTTGAGCCAGCTGGAGAAGAGCTCATCAGATATTTAACATAAATCTCTATTATACCAGAGGATCTTCAGTTTGGTATAATAAGTCATTAAGAATTGATAAAAAAAATCTATCATGTGGGAAAACTGGGTAAGAGCAGGAAGACTTTCATGATTGAAAAAAAAACATCTACTCTCCTTTGAACAGTTGGTTTCTAAATTTAACATATCCAGAAAGGATTTTTGGAAGTTTATTTAAATAAAGAGTTGTATAACAACAGCAGAAAGAAAAAAAATATTGCCCCTGTTACTTGCATTCAGGAGCTATGGTGAACAAGCTGGAAGCATAGAGGGGGGACATCTAGGTTTTATAACAAGCTCAGAAAATGTCATTCCCCAAACTATGAGGGTGTTAAGCATACATGGGAAAAGGATCTTGGAATATCTATAGACGGGGAAGTTTGGAAGCAGTACAAGTCTTGGTACTCCATAGCCCAAGACATGCAGACATAATTAATCTCATTTAGAATAATAAATAGGAATTATTGGGAACCATCAAAAATGGCAAAGCTGGGGCTTAGGAAGGATCATAGCTGTTGGAGATGCAACAAAGAAAGGGGCATGTTAGTCCATATGTTTTATGAATGTGAAATGGTGTGTGACTTCTGGTCAGCTGTTGTGAAATGTAATAACAATATACTGGAAACAGACCTCATTGAGGGTCCAGCATTATGTATACTTGGCATCTTACCAATGGAGACAAACCTGTCCTCAAAAGTATGTTCCTGGGTGAAACTAGACCTCATCACAGGGAACACGATAGTGCTGAGACATTGGAAGTCAAAAGACAGAAACAGCCTCAAAGAATGGAGTGATGAGCTGGCGAGGATAGCTTCTTTTGAGAAGCTTACTCATAAAGTTAATAATAGTGTAAAGGTTTTCAGAAATATTTGAGGTCCCTATCTGGAGATGTTCATTAAAGATTATTAACGTGCCCAAGGATATATAGGTCCTGTCCTTGCTCTGTGTGCTTCAATGTCTTTATGCAAAGTGGAAGAACATAACAAACAATATGATGTGGTGTAAATGGCTATAATGTAAATTACCCGCCAGCCTGTGTGACACACTGCCAAAAAGAATGTAGATGTCCTTTTCTTTTTTCCTTATTTCTTCCTTTAAAGGTTAATTTTCATCTATCCAAATACCAAAGTACAGTAACCCTTAAATCAGTGAAAACAGGAGGGATTTTTCTTGTTGTTGTTAAACAGTTGCTTTATTATAATTCAAACTTCAAACCATTTTTAATGGAATTAGGCATAAAAAGATTTTTAAAAAAAAGATTAAAATGAGATTTTCCATTCAGTTGCATTTTTTTTTCAATACTGTAGATGTGCAAATGCAAATGGTATGATAACCGTCAGTTTTTATACCACAGCATATCTAAAACCAGTGTACCAGTGCAACCCTAGCCATTACAGTATTTAAGATAAGAGAAGCCTATATTGATCCCCAGAGGGAAATTTCTGGCTCAGCTCAGTTCCCCTGTACTACAGAACTACAGAGGCAGTCTTGCTGCAGCCTGACATCTGTTTCATCCTATTCCATACCTCTTTTGTGCTGCTCTGTCCCATCTTGGCCTCAGTCTTCCCCCTGTAGCTGTTCTTCTCTCAGTTTCCTCTTTAGCTCCTTTTGGACAGGCCAGAGTTCCTTACAATCCCTTGCAATAAAAGCCCACTTCTGCCTGCAGGGAAGGTCTTTGATCTCTTTATTAATCTGTGGTTTGTTTGGGAAGCAGCAGACCAAGGGTACAATGTTGTCCTCACAGAAACAGATGTTATCTGTTATGCAGTGAGAGAGACCCTCAGTATCATCCATGTAGTCCTCCTGGAACAGTTCCCAGTCTGTGACATGGAAATACTCCTGGAGGGTCTCCTCAGTGTCCTTAGACCAGACCTTCACAGTCCTTGTGCTGGCCATCTGTTGCCTCACTAGTGGCTTGTAGTTGGCTTCAAGGTGTATCAGGTTGTGGTCATGTTCTCTGAGAGGGGGGAGGGGAAAAGAACTTTCTGCCCCCTTCACATCAGCCCTTTTTTACACAGCAATACCGCAATATTGCTGCAATGAAGATCCTTCATTAGTGCAGCTTTGCTTATTTGCACAGGACCAAAATACACCAGCAAAATGCCACCCAACTGTGTGATTTTGTATAGCATACCAGCATTCCAGAAGCAAAAGAGGTGTGGAGGGAGTGATGTGTAACACAACAGTGTCTCCCCAGTATGCAGACATTTATTGCTGTTCTTCTTCTTTGAGTTTGCTGCTAACTAGCTTAAAAAATGCCCAGATGGAAATGTTGATAGGAGCACCGTTCTCTGCAATTGTGACCATTGTGTCCAAAATCCAGCAGCTTTACTATGACAAATTAGCCAAAATAAATTTTAATTGGACATTTTTAAATGCTTTCATGGCTAAAATTGATGCATGCTATTAATGTAGATCAGTAAATCACAGAGCATGTAATTAATTAGATTATTTTTTTTAATCGCTTGACAGCCCTTTAAAAACCCCACAAAGTTTAAATGACACCTCTACGACACAGTGTCACAACTTCCTAAAGTAAAATCTCCACAAAAAATTAAACTGGAGATGATCTCAGGTAAGGAGTTTCCAGATCTCATTGTCTCCCCAGTAGTGCTTTTTAAATCTCGCAGTGCTGGGTCGCACATATGAACTGTCAAAATGTCACACCTGTCCTGTCTTGCTGGGTCACACTTTTTAAGATGTTGATTTGGTCGCTGTGGTTAAAGGTAGAACAACTCTGTCTTTCTGTGTAAATCCCATCTATACAGAACAGCAAGGCAGACTAACAGTGCAATATTCCCATCTTGAGCAGGCAGTGTAAAGGGGCTATTGACATATGAGATGTTCAGGATTTTTTCCCCTTGTTGCACAGTTTACATATAATTTCAAGTTTGCCAGGACAGGAGACAGGGAGACATAATTGAAATCCCCACTGATTTTTATGAGGGCACTGGGATGTTGTCTGAAGTCTTGCAGTGATGGTGTAGGTGATGTCATTTGCACACGCTGCTAAAGAAGATGGTGGAATGTCACCAATCACAACAATAATGTGCGAGAACTCCAGGGCAGATAGTAAAGTCACAATCATACCTCCATCAGTTCAATATCAGAAGTGCTAATGCATTCCTTAAGGTAAATGTTCCAAATTGCACCACTGATGGTATTTTCATTTAAAAACCTGGATTTATATGGTAAAATACAGAATCAGACTCCAAGCATAACTGTTAAATCAGCAGTACTAATATCATTTTACAGCCATAGTAGAAAAAATTCTACCATAATCATGACAGTGAAATTCTACCAACCACATCTACCAGTTTTTACTATAAAATCCACAGCTCTTTTTTTTAGAGACATAGTTGGCAAGACCTCCTCCTATCCTCTGACTGCTCAGTTTTCCTGTCTGCCCCTACTAGCATGAAGCTGGCTAGTTCAAGCAGGCTGTCTGGTATATATTCCCATGCCACCAAGTCTCTGTGAAGGAGAGAAAACGGCACTCTCTGTCAGCACTCTGGCCATTCACCAAGATGGTTAGTTCATCTGCCTTGTTGGCGAGAGTGCCTCTGTATCCTTTCTCTGACCTTCACCGCAGCTCTCATTCTGCAGAGGCTTCCTTCTCAGTCAGAGTTCCCCCAATGAAATCTGACAGTTGAAACTACACCAAACCTTTTCTAACCTTTCTAATTTTAATTGAGTCAGCTTTATCCTAATCATTAAAACTGAGTATTTAATTTAAAGCTTTTTATAGGTTGCTTTTGAGCCTATTTAAGGGCAAAAGATCAAAAAAAAGATCATTTAGAAATGCTTAACTGTCCTATCGATTAAAGGCAAAATGGCCCAAAAAAATATCTTTTTTTTTAAAAAAAAAAAGAAAAGAAAGAAAAAACATCAAGTCTGGCTTTGCATTTATATGGGAAGCGAAGACTGGGCTCTTGGGTCAAAGTCCACGTTTGTTGGACCAATCTACCACCCCTCCCACCCACCCTATGTGGACTTTCAAGCGCCCTAAGACACTTTGTTTTCAAACTGATGCCATTTGGCGGCATTCTAAACTGACACTGCCTGACAACGTATAATACCACTGCAAAATTCACTGACCAAGCAGCAGTATTTGATGACTTCGGAATGCTAACAGGTTGCGTTATCATGTTCAGTGTGTTTCTATTCGTATAGGCCTACCTACAATGTCTACAACATATCCTGTTTTGCTTTTGCATCCCAAGGCTGTTAGAAAGCAGACGGGATAAGAAGCTGTGCTTGTTTTTGCCTCGTCTAGGTGAACAGCACATCTGTGTGATGCCATTAAATTATATTAGTATGTTGGATGTTTTTCCTTTCACATTCCGTACAATGATGGAGCAACCCCGACACACTGTCCCACAACTCTGTCTCCATTGCGGTTGTAGCTAACTTGCACACTGGGAACTGGCAAGTGGGTCCAGCTCTGGTGTATTGATTTGCACTCTTCATACATAGTGACCAAGTTGCACACCAGTCCCTGTGCTAACGCAAGGCAATTTGTTTACTTAAAAAGGTATAAGCTGTTTAATTGTTCTAAACCATCATGCTATTATCAATATAAGCAGGGGATTTGAATACAAAGTGCTAACCACTGTATGTGAATGCATGAATGGGTCAGACCTGCGCAGCGCTGGGTTTGAAATGTAATAAACTGGAGCTTCTGTGCTTTGATTACCTGCTGTGAACATCAGCCTCATCCATTTATATTGCCTAGACATTCATCTCACATCATTTTGGTGAAAGTAATGCAAAATAGTAATATCAGAAGGTAACTTATCACTTTCAAATGAAAGTAACTAGTAATATATAATATATTACATTTTGACAGTGACTTGCACAACACTGCATATTGATGAGGTCTTTAAATGGCTGGAAACCCTATCCGTAACAGTAACATGCTCATTAAAGTAATTTCTGGGATCTGGGAACATGGTTGCATTAATAAAACACAATCAGACTGGTTAAGAAACTCGAGCAGTAAGATGATCAGATAGGTTGGAAACAGGCCATCAGTCTGTTCATATTATTTTAACCACTTTATTTGCAGAAAGCACACCTAAAATGTTGGTAACAGTCTCTCATTGTACAGAAAAACCTTGTGCACACAACAAAGGTAAGAGGGGCTGGACAAGGTCGAGGCAGGAAGTGAGTCTGTAAAATGTGATGGATGTTTACAGCAGACAGTTTGGGCAATAAACTTACCACTCACCTTAATTTGATTTCCCCCCTTTACTGACTTGTAGTTTGCAATTAAAGTAATTCACTTAACTGCAGGATACTGGAAGGGATGACTGTTAATAAAAATAATTATTATATTTATGATTTATAATTAATAATAGTGACTTGACTTCAATAATTTGGGAACCAAAAGGTTAATAACCATATTGTCTTTTGTTGGATGCATCTGTACAATCCAGTCCAATATATTTATCTTTGATAAATCTTAGAAAGCCTATAATGTGTCTAGACGCTGTGTTAGAGAAGTGTTCATTTAACTCTGTAGTCACTGTTGAGGTTGATAGTCTGTGGCGGTGTTAAACTGGAATGCAGCTGTCAATAAAATGCAATTTAATACAGGACAGCTAGATGCATCCTCCAAAAAAACCTAGGGCTATCAAAACAACACGTAAATTTTAAATTTAAAAAATCAACACTGATTAATCACGTTTGATGGTGCCCCTTGTCCTGGTGCGTCAATGAAGGCCACAGTGGCTTTGTTACATTATGGAGGCAGACGAGATGATGCTGCCCTGACTGGAACATTTAGCCTACATTTAAAAAACGCCCAGATGGAACTGTTGATAGGAGCACCGTTCTCTGCAGTTGTGACCATTGTCTCCAAAATCCAGCAGCTTTATTATGACAAATCTGCCAAAATTAATTTAAATTGAAAATTTTTAAGTGCTTTCACAGCAAAAATTGATGCATTCATATTTTTTTTAAGTGCTTGACAGCTCTTAAATAAACACAAAGTTTAAATGACACCTCTATGACACAGTGTCACAACTTCCTTAAGTAAAATCTTGACAGAAATTTCTACTGGTGTCTCAGGTTATAAAGCTGCCTGTTTTTTGTTGTCTTGCCTTTCATCCTATCTGAACACAACATATTCTTTACATATTTGTTTTGAGGGTTGTTTTTTTTTACTGTGTCGCACTGTGTTGTATCCTCATAAAACGGTTCGAATGATATCTTACAAATTAGTGCTCCTACCAGTTGGGTTTCGGAAAACAATTATGGTTGGGCTGTGTCACGTTACATACGTCACATTATGCAGAGTAACAAAATGTAAGATAACGTAACATGAGGTAACATAAAGGAAACTCAAGTAACGTAACATAACGTGACATCATGTGACAACATAACATGAGGTTACGTACTTCCTCCTTTGATCCCGACAGCCTACATCGCATAGGTCGTGTGATCACAGCCTCCTGGCTCACAATTACATGGGTTATATACATACAAATTATAGTGCGTTACTTTTTGTAGGTATAAGTACGAACAGTGGGTAAGAACAGCCTGCGCACATATACTCCCTGTTCACATACAGATACAGAGACACACACACACACCTGTATGATGGGAGGAAGGCTCCCAGATGGAGAGTCAGCATGGCATCATGCCGCCAGGGAATGTCTCCACAGTTGAGCAACAGAAGGCCGACTGCTGCAGCATGGTTTAAATTTAGATCCTTGCCTGGCAGCAATCAACTCAACTCCTGTCTCTGTTTCCCTCTGCTTCTCTTCATGTTTTCTCTGGATAGGAATCAGTACAAATCTCAGGCTCCTTTTTCTGGATGTCTGCATGTTGTCACTTTCCTCCCCCACTAAGTCCTACTCTTGGTCCTGCTATTTTGTACTTTGTAATCTGTGCAGACTTTACTTGGTATATTTTGGCAACGGTACAGTCAGCACAGTGGCTCGGTGGTTAACACTGTCACCTCACAGCAAGAAGTTCCTGTGTTTTAATCTTAGCTCTTGATCTTTTGTTTTCTCTAAGGGTTTGGAACTTTCTGCCTATATTTCTGTTGGTTTTCTACCACACAAAAAAGCTTGCAGGTTATACCTTATATAAAGCTCAAATTGTAGTTTGTGTTCACATAGCTGCAAGTTTCTTCATGAAATTATGTCAACTGCCCATGTCTGCGGGGTTTACCCAGACATCTTGCCAGATGCCTGTGTGCTACCAGAAAATTTAGGCCCACAGCTATTTTCATAGCTTTTCTTCATCCCTATCAGTGATAATAATAATGTACTCACCAAGTTGCTAAGATCTTGAAACTTGCAACATCGCTAAAGATATGTGATGGGTAAAGAAACATGAGTAGTCATTCAGACAGGTTGGTTACCTCAAGTTTGGCTAACCCCCAGGTATGGTGTAGGAGCCATGGATACATACCTTAGTGGTGTATTTCCCTGGTAACTTTATTTACCCTCCCCCTGGTTTGCTATTTTTCATGCCTGCTTTCATGTCTCTCTGGATTTGTTGTTTTTGTGTTAAAGTATACCCCCTATGTTGGTGAAGGGATTTTGAAACTTATTAAGCCATTACTCTTGGCTTATAGTAAATGGGTCATAGTAGAGCTATGGAACCTCCACAGGTAGCAGCTGTAGCTACACTGTAGTGACATGTACAGTAGCTACCATGAGGAGAGCACAAGAATTATGATTGGTTCAGCTTGGTCTGCTTTTGTTTTCTCCTCCACATTTCTGATGCTCATGGAGGTTGTAAAAAGTGAAGACAATGTTAAGAACATCTCAGTAATCGTCTTTTCAGCAACAAGTAAACAAAAACATCTCCACTAGAAACCTTTTGCTTACCTTATTGCTACTGTATTTCACGGCAAAAGTTAAGTATTTTACAGCAAAGTCAGACTGTTGTCTCCTACTCTAATGAGGCAAAATGAAGAAGTTATCTGAGTGTAACTCCAGTTCTCTAAGGAAATCACTCTTCTGTATCTCACAAAGTGAATAAAAGAATGTAAACACAGTTGGAGATTTCAGTGTGAGAAATCAGACTTAAAATCTAAACTTATAGCAGAGATGTCTATGGCAGGACCGCCTTTAACCCCTTGCATCAACTATAAACCAAGTTTAAGACAATGAATTTTGGGTTTTCTTATCATTTGTCACCATTTTCTACATGCATTCCTTGCAACAGCCTGCTCATCACTCTACCCAGAGCTACCTCCTCTCCCGCCTACCATGTGAGTTTCTGTCATTAGACACATTAGTCCTGACTTCTTTTCCCCATGCTAAGCAAGTCACTGTAGCAGCAGCTTGTTACCTACTGCCCCTGGCTTCCAGCCTTGGCCTCTTACCTGAACCAGGGTTGGCATGCTGCCACCCTTGTCCCAAAACCCTAAAGTGGGCAGAAACTGTTCCACAATAACTAGATACATAAGGACTCATCAAACATTTCTGGTAAGGAAGTTTTGTATCTCCTCCTAAAAATTGAATCAAGGGAGTTTTTAAGCAGCATTGGGACTATGAGGTAGGTTTTTAAGAGTCAGAAATCTCAGTACCCTGCCAAGTCCTTGCAAATAAACCAGCAGGTGATATATTTTGGCCCTTACGGCACAATGGGGCTGGTAAAACCTTATTTAATACTTGATATATTTCAATAATCAATTTGGGAGTTTGTGCCTTCATAAAGCCAGTGTTTACTTTCTTCTTATCCATGTTGTCTTTGCTCAATCTTACCGCCACAGCCAAGTTTCCCCACAGGCTTTGATAAATTAAATCTACTCTCAATTTCATTTCCTGCCTCTCTGTGTCTTCTGTCTGGTTCCCAACCTGTCTGTCTCTGCCTCTCCTCCTACGTTTTCCTGACTCAAGCTGGGCTTCATCACCAGTCATCTGTGACTCAGGAACTTTCCATGAGTCATGACACACACCAACCACAAACACGCTGCATGACTTCTCTGCAGTCTTCACCATGGCACAAATTCAACTGTGTTCATTATTTTTTAGCATACGCTCTGTTACATAATTCCAATGACATGAACGATAGTCAAGTGCAGTGATAGGAGTATTGTTGTCAAGATTTCTTGTATTTTAACACCATTAATTTGTGTCAAAGTTCATAAAAGTTGACATGTACATGAAAGCATCATAGAAATTCACATTTCCTTTGCAAGTGAATACACTGATTGCCAGTAATGCTGAAATTGAAAAGTGGCTGATGGTATGCCACCAGTGATTCATATGCCGATAGTATATGCCAGTCCGCAGCGGCATTGGCCCGTCCCTCAGCGGCTTAAGCCTATCCCTCAGCTGCATAAGCCAATCCCAGGGTCAGTATGCTGCTCGTGTTCCACCAGCACACACAGTTTTCAGATGTTTGGAAACTATGTGGACGTGAAACATGAGCAGCATACCACTCCCAGAACTGAACGATGTCACCGAGGGGTTGAAATATGCCGCTAAACCTGTAGTGGCATAACATCATCTACTTTTTGATCTTGGCACAACTGCTGTTTGCAGCAATCCCATTGATAGAAACTGATTTTGATCTGTAATTTTACTGTAATGAACTTTTCAAAGAAGCTAAATTAGTTGTGCACATCAGGAACTGGTCAAACTCAAAAGCAAAAAAACTGAAAAGACACCTTCATTCTGTTGTTTCTTGCTACAGAAATATGTGAATCAACTTAACCACATTCGTTAATAGGCATTGTTACTTGTATAATAATAGCAAAGAAACTGATAGACTTCCATTCCCTCAACCTGTCTGTCCAGTGTTATGTTTCTGGAAAGGTCTCAGTTATGAGGACAGAAAAACTAAGGTCCCTGAGAACTGATTCCCTAACACTGTCTCCTACAAATAAGGTTCATATACAGCTAATTTGCATTAGTATATGTTTTCTAGGAAATGTAATGCTACCCAAAGGTATTGTTTTCAGCATAAGGAGGAAACCTTTATATTAAAAATATTGCAAAAATGATCAGTCAATGATCTTTTCTTTCCTCCCTCTCTTCTCTTTCTGTTTGTCAATTCCACTCATGTTTCAGGTTCACATCACTGTTATGGACAACAACGACAACGCTCCCATCTTCTCCCAACCTACCTATGATGTCACCATTTCTGAAGACACACCACCTGACACTGAGGTGGTCCAGGTTCTGGCATCAGACCGTGATGAACATCACAAGCTGACCTACTCTTTGCAGAGCTCCATAGACCCCAGTAGCATGCGTCTTTTCCGCATTCATCCTTCCCTGGGCACCATCTACACTGCTCAGAGACTGGACCATGAAGCCTGTGCCCAGCACATCCTCACTGTCATTGTAAGTCTTTGTCTCTGCCAGTTACCTATATTTAGGATCTTGTGCTAACAGCTGAGACTCTCTGAACACCTCAGTTTCCACTGAGAAGGTCCAGTCTTGTCTGCATTGTTGTGTTAATAGAATTATAGTCTCATCTTGAGGTCATTTGGTTATTGATCCGGATAGTCTCCAGGCTGGTAAGTGCAACAGGCAATTATAGCTGCAAGCTATAATTAGTTGACACACTGCAGAACAGGGGAATCACCAAAAATACTCCGGAATTTCTATTCCTGTGCAGTCGAGAGAATCCTAACGTGAACATGACTGCCTGTTACTGAAACAGGACCAGGACCACAAGGCCCTGCAAAGAGTAGTTGATTCAGCTGAACATACAACAGGCACTGCTCTACCTTGCCTAAAGGATGTTTACACCAGGCGCTGCAAAAATAAGGCCAGGAAAGTCGTTAAGATCCCAGCCTCTTTCTGCTGAGGTCAAGAAGATGAAACCAGTTACACCAGGCTGGCACTTAGAGGGGGCGGCACGGTGGTGTGGTGGTTAGCACTGTCGCCTCACAGCAAGAGGGTTGCCGGTTCGATCACGGGCGTGGGAGCCCTTCTGTGCGGAGTTTGCATGTTCTCCCCGTGTCAGCATGCGTTCTCTCCGGGCACTCCGGCTTCCTCCCACAGTCCAAAGACATGCAGATTGGGGACTAGGTTAATTGGTAACTCTAAATTGTCCATAGGTGTGAATGTGAGCGTGAATGGTTGTTTGTCTCTATGTGTCAGCCCTGCGATAGTCTGGCGACCTGTCCAGGGTGTACCCTGCCTCTCGCCGGGTACACTCCCCCCCCCCCGCGACCCTCAAGAGGATGAAGCAGTTAGAAGATGAATGAATGAATGAATGAATGAATGAATGAATGAAGGAATGGCACTTAGAGGCTCAGGGAGAGATTCTACCCTCAGACCACAAGAATATAAATGAAGACACTGTTTAAGACTGTCCATTCATTATTACAGTCCTTTTTTAATACACAAATTACATTACATTACATTTCACTGAAATTGTATGTTATTTAATGTGATGTCAATATGTACCTCTTTGGGCTCACAGTATAGGTTTTGATATGTTTTCAGCATAGCACGGAAAACAAAAGAAGCACAGAAGATACAATTTTGTTTATATGTTATATTTTTCCATAATTCTTAGTGTAAAAAGGTGGCCCATGGGCAATAAAAAAAATAATCAAATATCAAATGTCACTACCATTAATTGTAACAAAAGATTTAACCTGGCTGTTTTGAATATTAAAAAAATTGTAGATATTTGTCCATCAAGACAAGCACAGCACATCATGTACTGATTATTAAAGCATGCAGTGCAGTTTAAAACCCAGTTTAGAAGCTCTCTGCTATCCGGGAGGCCTCTCCATTGGTGGCAAGACTGCCAGGGCATTAGATAATTCCTAGATGACAGCAGCTTTTGCCTGTCTTTATGTTTCACATGTAAAGGAACATAATAGAGGGGCTCAGTCCCTGTAATAGATGCATACTGTGAAGCTTTCGCAAATAGTTTAATCTTGTGTAAGCTTGATTGTTTGTGTTTACTTATAAGAGCCATAGCAGGGAAAACAAAAGAAATAGGGAGAGTAACATTTCATTACATGCTATTTATTTTTGCCATAAATCCTAATGTAGAAAACAGTGGCATATGGACCATAGCATAGGAAAAACCAAATGTCAATATCTCAGTATTGTTCAAAAGACTCTAACCTGCATATTTAGAGTGAACAACAATTGTTGTACAGTTGTCCAACTGCCAAAAGTTTAGAATTTTTTTTTGCATATGCCAGGATCTAATTGTGGTGTATCATGCTAATTTGACAGCAATTATTTGCTACACATGGTGTACTGTACCAAAGAAATTAGTGCATCAAACCAAGGATGGCTTCATAAATATAATTTTAATTACAAGATATGTTGTACAGTATATATAGTTGCATTTTAATTTGTAATCATTCAAGACTAATTAAAGCTCTTTAATATCTAGTGGTCTAAGGCACTAAAGCGCTAATATACTGTTATCATACTAAAGAAAGGTGATTTGTTTCATTTGACAAACACCTGGAAAGTGCAAGGATTTTATTATGTAGTTTTAGTGGTGTACATAAGCTGCCACATTAACTCCTTCTCACTGTCTAGTGCTGCTTTTTTCTAAGGATATTGATTTTCTAAAAAACACATTCAGACAGTACATCAAGGTTAATTGAGTCTTTTACTGAATTACCCAGTGTTTTCATCAGGGAATGTTTTGATTTAATTTTAAAGGCTGTCTTAAAATCAAGAAACTTATTGAGTGTGAATGGTAGAAGCATTTTCTAATTCTTTATTTGGCATTCTATGACTTTTTAATTGTTCTTTATTGCATTCATACTGTGATTTTTAACTTATTCTTATTTCACCAACTTCTTCTGTATGTTTTTTGGTCTAGTCTGGTTAACTAGTTCTGCATACTTTTAGCTACAGAAGCTGTTCAAATGTCAAAATGATAACTATGTAAAGATATTTAAGCTTTAAGCTACTTTTTTATACTCGTTAAAAAAATCAGCTTATATATATATATATATATATATATATATATATATATATATATATATATATATATATCTTCAAACATACTCCAATTTGACCAACTATTTATTATTAACTTCAACTATTTCCGCATACTTTCATCTACAGAAACCATTAAAACTTTAAATGGTTATGGACTTTGATTTATTAAATGTACACTCAGCTTTTTGATACGCTTTACAGTTTTTTAATTATTGGATTTTAAGTAATCTGTTTTCAGTCCTTTTCTAAACTTATAATGAGTGTGTATTGGACAGAATGTTCAGAGCTAGAGTGGATGACAACACAACTGGGTTGTAAAAACAAAAACATATATATATATATATATATATATATATATATATATATATATATATATATATATATATATCGAAAACATGGTCCCAGTCCCACAATTTACACTCTTCATGCACAATTTTATTGTCAAAATATAGATGGATAGATAGATAGGTTTTTCAGCAGTGCAATGCATTTGAGCTTTCAGATTTTTCGGGCAGTTTGTTTCATATTTCTGCATTTTCAGCAATGCTTTGAGATGCATTTCAGTTGTCAGCATTCACATGTATTTTCCTCTAGTAGTGCATTTTCTAGTTGATTATCGGCCTTGAATGGTCAGAACAAGATGATCCCTTTTAAAGTAGAAATTTCCAGTATCTACACATCATCAGAGGAGAGGAAAGAGAATCATTTTAGACTGATTTGCATATCCAATAGTAGACTACTCTTATCAAAAATGTGAAAGTTGGGGAAATACATGTGGCAAAGGAAAGTGGAAAAGTGAGAGTTCTGAGACCTGTACTATGAAGCAGGATTTGGAGTTAGAGAGGTAACTTAGGGGTTAACTCTGGGTTTTCACTACTATGAAGCTGGTTCTCTTTTTACTGGGATAAATCAACTCACGCTGAACAGTTAACCTTCTCCAGAGCAGGTTAACCTCAGGGTATCGGATCACAACCTGTCAACATCCAAAAATCTGACCAATCAGATC
This sequence comes from Epinephelus fuscoguttatus, assembly GCF_011397635.1. NCBI lineage: Eukaryota > Metazoa > Chordata > Actinopteri > Perciformes > Serranidae > Epinephelus > Epinephelus fuscoguttatus. Next base: position 43,162,957 of record NC_064756.1, on the reverse strand, counting down.
ACTGAAGAACAAAGTATCAATGAATGAAAGTCCAGGGTGACAGGTAAAAAAAAAGAGGAGCCTATAGAGGTCAGAGGTCAGTTAGAGGTCAGTAGGACCATTTAATATTTCCAGGGCTTTATTTCCACTGGTTTTAAAACAGAGCTTCTAACAAACAGAGAGATCGATTACAACACTAAACAGGATTTTAGCGCTATTTGAAATTATTAAGTTTATTTTAGTCCACAGTGATCGCTGACAGTGGTGCTACTTTTTTTCCATCACTGCAGCTCAAAATAACATGAGACACATTTGTGATGGGAACTGGGATAAAAACAGATATTTTATTAGTAAAATAATCCACACACTGTTTATTGGCTCCCGTTATTATAAATGTAACATTTCGGTCAGATACACCTCATTGGTCATTAACTACTTTTCCACTCGATAGTTCAGTAGCAGAAACAGTCTGGTGGTACTTGAAAGTTTTTAAGTGACATATTCACTCAGAGTTGTTTCATCATCAACCAAGCTCAGTGATACCTGCACATAATTTAAGTCTCGGAGGAATTTTTGACAGTGTTTTCAATGTTTCTAGATTTTCCACTTTAAGAACACACAGTCTTGTTTTTATCCCATGCCACCGACATTTTACTGTCTCGTAATTGCAGACATTACTGTTATCGTTTCATCACATATCATATGAAGCAGTCTACTTCATTCATGGTTCTGATGATGACGCTCGCAATAAACACCCCCGCCCCTTTCACATGAACATGCTCGTGGCTGGATGGGAAAAGTCAGAGTTGGCTGAACTAGTTAATAACCAGCTTCGTAGTACCGGTTATCCAGACGGCCAATTTTAGGGTTAGTCAAACCAGATAGCGAGAAGGTATCCTGGGTAAGTTGAACTGGCTTCGTAGTACAGGCCTCTGGTCTACTGATATTTTGCCTTTTGTTTTTGTGTTTGTTGTATTTGGTCAATGATGTCACTGGGCACATTTGAGATTTTACTATTTTGATGATCATCAGATATTACTCTGTTCATAGTGAACATAAAGGATGATTTTTTGTGGTTTGTTTCTTTTCTTCGTAGGTGAAAGACCAAGAGTTCCCATACAGAAAGAACCTAGCTCGTGTACTAATAGAAGTGGAAGATATAAATGACCATGTACCCATCTTTACCAGTGCTCTGTATGAAGGCTCAGTCTATGAGTCAGCAGCAGTGGGATCAGCTGTGGTCCAGGTCACTGCCCTGGACAAAGACAAAGGCGAGAATGCAGAGCTACACTACTCCATTGAAGCAGGTAGGCACCTCTGAAAGTTAGAAATTTGCTCTTTTATGCTACAATATTTAATACATTATTGCCCTTAAAATAACTACCCAATTAATAACAATGTTTTTTTGATTTTTCAACAGGGAACACTGGAAATGCATTCCATATTGAGCCAGTTTTGGGTATCATCACTGTTGCACGTGACCTGGACTTGTCAAGCATAGGACATTATGTTCTCACTGTAAGAGTCACTGACAATGGCTCCCCTCCACTGTCCACCACCACTGTAGTGCGAATTGCGGTCACCCTCTCTGACAACGCCGGCCCAAAGTTCCCTCAGCCTGAGTACCAGGCTGAAATCACAGAGAACGCTGTTATTGGGACCTCCGTCACCACAGTCAGTGCAGTTAGCCAGTCCACCCTCACTTATGACATCAAGCACGGCAACACAGAGCGTGTTTTTCAGATAAATCAGTACAGTGGAGTGATTACTACTCAAAAGCCTTTAGACTATGAGATGACAGCATTGTACACCTTGATAGTCCAGGCTGCCAACATGGCTGGCATGGCCTCCAATGCTACTCTGTTAATCCAGGTAGTGGATGAGAATGATAACCCACCAGTTTTTCAGCAGCTACACTATCATGGCAGCATCAGCGAGGCAGCACCAGTCAACAGTGTGGTCTTGAACTCAGATGATTCACCTCTGGTAATCAAGGCCACTGATGCTGACCGCAACCAAAATGCTCTATTGGTTTACCAGATAGTTGAGGACACTGCCAAAATGTTCTTCACTGTAGACTCAGGAACTGGCTCTATCAGAACCATTGCTAATCTAGACCATGAGACATTTGCCACCTTCCACTTCCATGTTCATGTGAGGGACAATGGCAGGCCACAGCTAACAGCAGACAGTCCAACTGAGGTCACAATACAAGTGATTGACACAAATGATTCACCACCTCGCTTCACCCAGAATGCATATGAAACAGTTTTGTTACTCCCCACCTATGTGGGAGTAGAGACTTTGCAGGTTTTAGCCACAGACCCTGACAAAGATGCCACTACAGAGCTCACCTACTCTCTGACAGATGGAGTGCTGGAGCACTTTGCCATCAAACCTTCCAGTGGAGTCATCACAGTTAAACACAACAACTTCTCCAAAGAACGTTTTCGTTTTAGTGTCAAAGTTTCAGATGGGAAATTCTCCAGCACAGCTTTGGTGACCATTCTTGTCCGAGAGGCTCTGGACTCTGGTCTCAGCTTCACTCATAGCCTTTATTCTTCATCTATTCAAGAGAATGTATCAAATATCACCAAAGTGGCTGTGGTCAATGCTGTGGGAAACCGTCTCAATGAACCACTGAAGTACACCCTGTTGAATGCTGGCACACGCTTCAGAATCCGTCCAACTTCTGGCGTAATCCAAACCACAGGTATACCGTTTGACCGTGAAGAGCAAGAGTTCTATGAACTGGTTGTTGAGGCAAGAAGGGAGCATGACCGTCTGCACGTGGCCAGAGTTATGGTTAGAGTCCAAGTTGAAGACATAAATGATAATGCCCCTGTGTTTGTTGGACTTCCTTATTATGCAGCTGTTCAAGTAGAAGCTGAGCCAGGATCACCCATTTTCAGGGTCATGGCAGTAGATGGTGACAAAGGGATTAATGGAGAGGTATCTTACTATCTCAAGGACGACCATGGTCACTTTGAGATCAACCGGCAGACAGGTGGTCTCAGCCTTAAGAGGGCTTTTGAGTCTGACTTGTCCAATGTGGAATACCAGATGGTGATATATGCAAGAGATGGTGGTTATCCACCTCTCTCATCTAATATAGAGTTCCCTATCACAGTGGTCAACAAAGCCATGCCTGTCTTTGACAAATCATTTTATTCTGTTTCTGTGAATGAGGATGTGGCTGTGCACACACCTATCCTTGGCATAAATGCCACTAGTCCTGAAGGTCAAAATATCATTTACACTATTGTTGATGGAGACCCGTCTCTTCAGTTTGACATTGGTTTTGATACTGGGGTCATAAGTGTAATCCACTCTTTGGACTATGAAGCAGTATCATCTTACCACCTGACCATCAGAGCCACAGACTATCTGACTGGTGCCCGTGCTGAGGTTGATGTAGATGTGGTTATCCAGGATGTAAATGATAACCCACCTATCTTCCAGAAAATGTCTTACAGGGTTGTTTTGTCTGAAACAGCCATGATTGGAACTCCAGCACTTCAAGTTATTGCCACTGACAAAGACTCAGAGAAGAACAATGTTGTTCGTTACCAAATTTTCTCAGATGTGCATAACAGCACAGACTACTTTCACATTGATAGCAGCAGTGGATTAATCCTGACAGCACGTATGCTAGACCATGAACTTGTCCAGGAGTATGACTTCATTGTCAGGGCCACTGATAATGGCTTCCCACCATTGAGTAATGAAGTATCAGTCATAGTTGTGGTGAATGACATGAACGACAATCCTCCAGTTTTCAATCAGCTACTCTATGAGGCATATGTGAATGAGTTAGCACCTAGGGGTCACTTTGTAACTTGTGTACAGGCCTCAGATGCTGACAGCTCGGATTTTGACAAGATGGAATACAGCATTTTGTCAGGGAATGAAAGAATGAACTTTGTGATGGACAAAAAGACAGGAATTATCACATTGTCCAGCCACCGTAAGCAAAGAATGGAGCCTACCTATAGCCTCAATGTTTCTGTATCTGACGGGGTGTTCACCAGCACTGCACAAGTTCATGTTAAGGTGTTGGGGGCCAACCTGTACAGTCCAGTGTTTGGACAGAATATGTATGAGGCAGAGTTAAGAGAGAATTCTGCTGTCGGAACCAAAGTTATACAAGTAAGTGCTATTGAAATCAACTGATTTTTTTTCTGATGTATAATTTCCCAGAAATAAAATTGATACCATATTGTGAGTATACACTACAGATATCTGTATTGACTTACACATTTATTTATTTATTTTTATCTCAGGTGAAGGCAACAGATGCAGATCCTGGAATGTTCGGACACATCACTTATTCTTTTGTTAATGATGTGGGAAAGGACCAATTTAGCATTGATGCAAATGGTCAAATCACCACTGTGGAAAAGCTTGATCGTGAGGACCCGGCCAATAAGGACATCATTCTGACAGTGGCAGCCCACGACTCAGGTGGACGTGTTTCTTACTGTACAGCACAAGTTACTCTGTTGGATGATAATGATAATGTACCTCGCTTCCGTGCTACAGAGTACCGAGCTTCAGTCAAATCTGATGTGGCTAAAGGTTTTTTGGTGACACAGATTCAGGCTTATGATCCTGATGATGGCAGTAATGCAAAAGTGACATATTCACTCTACAGTGAGGCACATGTTCCTGTGGTGGACATTTTGGAGATAGACCCAGACAATGGTTGGATGGTGACTAAAGGCAGCTTTAGCCACTTGAGGAACTCTGTATTATCATTTTTTGTGAAGGCTGTGGATGGAGGAAATCCAGTCCGGCACTCTCTAGTGTCTGTCTACATCCATGTTCTTTCCCCAGATGCCTTCATTCCTTCATTTAGCCAACATCAATACTTATTTAGCTTGCCAGAGGACACCCCCATAGGTTCAGCCATAGGGACAGTGCGCCTCAACACTTTTCCTGGATATGCCTCGCTCTCTGCTACCTTTGCTCTGGTCAACGGAGAGACTGGAGAAAACAACCAAGATGGGGTGTTTGTGGTGGAAAAGGATACAGGTGTGATCAAGCTTGATAAGCCCTTGGACCATGATGTGATAAAAGCATACCATTTCAAAGTCACTACCACTATAAAACAGGCTAAGCTGGATTCTGTGACCTCTGTTGAAGTTGAAGTCAAAGTGTTGGATCTAAATGACAACAAACCAGCATTTGAGGCTGACTCTTATGAGGCCACAGTTATGGAAGGCATGCCAGTTGGAACCAGAATCATTCAAGTCCAAGCACTAGACCCAGACTCAGGGGCCAATGGCCAGGTAACATACAGTCTTGGGGCATTAATCCAGTCAGAAGAGGATTCAGACATGTCAGTTGGCACCTTTAGCATTGACAGCAACACAGGCTGGATCTCCACATGCAAGGACCTGGACCATGAGACCAATCCATCCTACACATTCACAGTGGTAGCCTCAGACCTTGGGGAGACCCTGTCTCTTTCCAGTACCACCACTGTGACTGTAGCAGTGTCAGATATTAATGACAACCCGCCCAGGTTCTTGGAACAACACTACTTTGGTTCAGTTCAGGAGAGTGACCCGCCAGGCGAGGTAGTGGCTGTGTTGAACACAAGAGATGATGACAGCTCTGCCGTTAACCGTCAAGTCAGCTACCATATCACTGGTGAGTACCACTGTGTATGACATTACAACTGTATCGGCAGACAAGAACGTTACTATCAGACAATTCTACAAAACCCTGGATCATGTCCACTTAGTTTTTTTTATGCAATGCTAATGTTTTTATAGGTTTTGCTTCCCACAATAGCCGTGCATGACAACTTTATGGTATAGTTTTGGAGAAGTATTGTCATTATGTCATATGAACTATAGTTAAGAAATGGTTTAGGGTGGGCAACTAAAACAGTTGGTTATGGTTAGGGACAGGTCATAGCTATTGATGACGAATGGAAATTGCAGGTGTTTAATGGGATGTAACCCCTGGTGTACTGCATGAAAAATATGACACCCACATGCTCATCATCCACCCTGATCTCAACACCCTTAATTTTTGCTTTGCTACATGGAGAGCACACAATTTACTGCATTAGTACTGAACTTTGGTGTTGGGTATATAAATCATGAGGTGCAGAATTGTCTAATATGGACTGAATTCCTATGGATACTGGGCTGTGTATTGTGGCCTATCTGCCTGCAATTACAGATGGCTGAAAACCACTGTGTGTGTCTCTGTCTTGCCCAATGGTTTGCTCAAGATACAATAGTCATCAGACTTAAAAGTATTCCATAACTCTGAGCCCTAACCATTGCTACATCCATGAATAAACATGAGGGGAGAAGTTGTACACTAAACTAGAAATTAGGGATGCACCGAATATTCGGTAACCAAATATATTCGGCCGACTATTGCAAAAAAACACACATTCGGTGGAATAAGTGAAAAGCAAGGCCAAATAATAGCGGCGTGTTTTGATGATGCAATCAAACAGCGCGCTGTGACGGATGGATTAAAATGTCGGCAGTGTGCCGATATTTCAAAGTGTTGGAGAGTGATAGAAGAAAAGTGGTTTGCAAAGAATGTAATACTGAACTATCTAGAGTAGTGTTGCAGGGTATCCTGGTATCAACGGTAGACCACGGTACTTAACACCAAGGTACATATGATACCATAATGTTGGAATACCGTAGTACTACGGTACCTCAGGTACCACTACTGTGGGATAAGTTCAAAGTCTAATTGCAAAAGGGTGAGTGTCCATGCGCCGTCCAATAACGGCGCGCTGGCCACCTGGCACTCGATATGCCGCTGCAGTAGTTTGTATCCAGTGACATTTCAGGTATTAGCTGAGCTGTTGAGTATCCTTAAGCAGTGAAAGTTATTATTAAGTTATTTTTGTTTATATATGTTACAGTGATTTGTTTTCTACCACAGAGCTCTACGGTGCGAGCATTTTGCTCACATTTGCGACTAAAAATAGTTTTGTGCGAGCAAAAGAAATCATTCAGGAGCATGCTGTGCAAGTACAGATTTCAACCAGCACAGGGCTTGACGCTAACTTTTTTTCCCAAGTTGAAAAAGTAAGGAGTGCACAAAGAACTTTAGGGGCACAATGTAAATTGATCAAATAATGTGTTTTCCGTAATAAACGTGATGCAAAAAGACATTTACAAGCAAAATTATTTAATGAATTTGTATACAAAATGTACAGAAAGGTAAAATCATCAAGTTTTGAAAAAGTAGGCCTATTGCAATTTAATTTTGTCTTTAATTTTATTATCTTATATTAGGGGTGTAACGGTACACAAAAATCACGGTTCGGTACGTACCTCGGTACACAAGTCACGGTTCGTTTTTTTTTTTTTTTCGGTACAGTAATGAAAAAAATAGACAACTATTAAATATGTTTTACTTATTGGTAACCTTAAACATAGCACCACAGCAGTTAACTCTTTTTACCCAATTTTTGAATGAAACAAATAATAAAATAAAATCCTGCTTTTTCACATTGTTTGAACGAAAATAGAAATATAAAAGTGAAAAATAAAATCCTGCTGTTTTTTTTAAACACATTTTTTGAATGAAAAATATAAATATAAATTTCTGCTTAAACAGTTTTACTCAATAAAAATAAAAAGTATAGTGCAGCTGGTCAGCTTTAAAGCCTGCTCAGGTTCAGTTTTACTAGGAGCTCACTTAGCTTTCCCACTTTGTTAAAGTGCAGTCAACAAAACATGCTTATATCTAAAGTGCAGCTTAAACAATTTTACTCAACTCCAATGGCGTTGGTTATTTCTTTAGCGCGATGGTCAGGGAAATGCTCTTTCTTTTTAAATGACGATGATATCGTAGTTTGCACCAGATTACTTTTTCTAGTCGTGCCGGTTAACGTTCAAACTCGGGTGGTGTCGCTTTAGATGCGTTAGCATGTTAGACGTGTTTCCAAGTACATACCCGACCGCTGTTCTGCGGTGTCGGCACACTGCTTTTGTCTTGTCCACTTGTTTATTTCCATCTTCGTATTTTACCCTGAAACCAAAGTAGGGATGCACCGAAACGAAAATTTGTGGCCGAAGCCGAAGCCGAATATTATTAAACGCTTGGCCGAATACCAAGTACCGAATACTGAATATCATTGTTTAGTTTTTCATTAGTTTTTGCAGATGAACCCCCTCCAGATTAGTGTTGTCACGGTACCAAAATTGGGACCCACTGTGCGATACCAATGAAAATATCATGGTTCTGAGTAGTATCACGATACCACAGCGAAAATGAGGCAGATGTGCCTTTTGTCATTTATAAAAAGATAAATCACTTTTCTATAATACATCAATGATATTTCAATGGAATAAATTACTTATTGACTTATTCATACTTCAAAAACAGCATCAATAAGTGATTAACATAGGGGGGATCAAAATAAAATAAATAAATAAAATAAAAATCAACCAGCCACCCTCCTCCCCTGATAAGTCCCTTCATAAGTAAAGAACAGTCCCTAAAGTGCGGTGAGGTTTGTGAGCCGTTACTGCCGGAAAGAGAGAAATGTGAATGGCTCGTTTCTCCTCTGACACATCACGTAGCCTACCTGTGTTCGGCTGGCTCGGCTGTTCAGGTACTTCTGGGCAGTCATGACACCAAGAAGAGGAAATTATTGGAACAGACTTCTCCGTCGCCCGGTAAGCTGATGGCCGCCGTATTTGACAGGAATACATTAACGTTACTGTCTGTGTCTGTGACCCCCGTTCAACCCACAACCGATGGGATTCGCCTTTCGTTTCTGCTGCTGGTTGAAATCTGTAGGCTGCTCGCACAGCGTGCTGAATGATTTAAGCCTGTTTTGCTCCCTCAAAACTATTTTTAGTCGCAAATGCGAGTGCCGTGACGGGCGGTTCGCCACACTGCTGACATTTTATTCCGCCCGTCACGGCACGCTGTTTGATTGCGTTATCAAAACGCCGCTATTATTCAGCCTTGCTTTTAACTTATTCCACCGAATACCGAATACGTGTTTTTTTGCAATATTCGGCCGAATATATTCGGTTACCGGTTAACTAGATATTTTAAATGGTTCGGCTCGCAAAAACGGAATTAAAATAAAACAAAGTAAAATAAAATAATATCCTGCGCCCAATAATTCGGTACAGGGTCGTGCCAAACCGAAAGTCGCGTACCGAACGGTTCGACACAAATACGCATACCGTTACGGCCCTATCTTATATATATTATCTTTGCAATATGATTATCTTATATAATGTTATTACTATCCTAAAACATTCTCTCCAGGTCCTCTGAAACTCTGCAGTTTAAAACCTCTTTCACACAGAGCTTTCGCAGCGCCCACCGCGGGGTAGGGCGCAGAGGACAGGATTTGGAGTGTAGGCTTGTTCAGGAGCTACAGCTCCATGGTGACCGCTTCCGGGTCTACTTCAGGCTCTTCTCTGCTATTGGACGCGCTGTGCCGAGGTGTCGTCACAGCGTGTTGTGGTGAAGTTAAAAAAATTTCAATTCAAGCTGCAGGCTGCGCTCAGCTCGGTAGTACATACACAATGAATGGGTTTGTCGGCAGAGGTCTGCGCTTTGCACGCTCTGTGTGAAAAGGGCTTTATTTCCACCCTGCCCAGCAGCTGTACCGTGGCGAACGGTCCCTAAGGCCTCTACACATGATCAGCTGTAAAACCACTTTGCGCTGGCTGTCCCATTGTTTGTCTATGGAGAGGGCAGCAACGCCTGACAAAGCGGCACCGCTCTGATTTTCCGCCCGAGCGCTGCGCTCAGAGTTGAAATTATTTGAACAACGGGGAGAACGGAGTAGGCTTCCCTGGAGATCCACCCGGTCCATCTCCTCCACACTTCGACTTATTTCCACGCTGCCGACAGTGGGACTGTGCCGACAGTGGCTTGGAAAACAGCCCATAACCGTGTCACACGGGGAAGAGGGAAGGCTGCTGGAGTTCCTCCAACATTTGTGGTTAGATTATCATATTTTTTTATTGACAAAATTATAGGCTGCTTCGGCTGATTTTTTTTATGCGCACATGTGCCCCTAAATATTTTTTACAGTTTGCACACACCTATTTTTAGTTGCAAATGCAAGTGAAACGCTCGCACTGTCGAGCCCTGCAGCAGCAGAAACGAAAGGCGAATCCTGCCAGTTGTGGGTTGAACGGGGTCACAGACACAGACAGGAATGTATTCCTGTCAAATACGGCGGCCATGTGTTCCGCGGCGCAAGATAACGGCTTACCGGCGACCGAGAAGCCCAGCTCCAGGTCCAATAATTTCCTCTTCTTGGTGTCATGACTGCCCAAAAGTACCTGGACAGCCAAGCCGTGGTGGCACACAGGTATGTGACGTGTCAGAGGAGAAACGAGCCATTCACATTTCTCTCTTTGTGGCAGGTAATGGTCCACAAACCTCACCGCACTTAAGGGACTGTTCTTAACTTGTCAGGGGAGGAGGGTGGCTGGTTAATTTTTGGTTAATTTTTATTTTATTTATTTATTTTATTTCGACCCCCCCTATGTTAATCACTTATTGATGCTGTTTTTGAAGTATGAATAAGTCAATAAGTAATTTATTCCATTGAAATATCATTGATGTATTATAGAAAAGTGATTTTTCTTTTTATAAATGACAAAAGGCACATCTGCCTCATTTTCGCTGTGGTATCGTGATACTACTCAGAACCGTGATACTTTCACTGGTATCGTACCATGGGTCCAAATTTTGGTATCATGACAACACTAATCTGGAGGGTGTTCATCTGCAAAAATGAATGAAAAACTAAACAACAGTGATCGGTACTCAGTATTCGGCCAAGCATTTAATTTTATTTTGCTTCGGCTTTGGCCACAAATTTTCATTTCGGTGCATCTCTACTAGAAATTGCATTTTCTGTAGAGAGCAAAAAAATCCCCTGTGACCCATGTCTCTGTCTATTATGATTTTTTTTAATCAAATGAGGTTTTATATTTGTAAAAAAAAGAAAAAGAAAAGTGATTCAGAACTCATCATTACAATGTAAAGTCTATGGGCCAAGCAGGAAATCACATGTAGAGTCAGCAGGAGAAACACTACTGCATATACTCAGTGGACCTCATACCACAGAGATAAACCCAGAAGCTAGAAACATGTTTGGGCGTATGTGCCGGGCAAGCAACTCAGTTGGAATGAATAGGCACCATCATGGCATCTGGTGTCTAGCTATTATTATAAATCTATGGGTCCTAACTTCGAAGGAACAATTGAAAGAAAAAGCAGAAAAAGCACAAAATGTGCATGTTCAGTGCACGTACACATTCAGTAATATGGCTTGAAATACTTGTAAAATACATCTAAATCTGGCCTTTTTCCACGAAGAAACAGTCTACTGGAATAAAAAATCACTGAGGTAAGGGTCAGGTAAAACACTGAGTGAAAACACTTGAATTAGTCTGAGTGAAGTGCAGCCACTCTACCTAAGGAGTGGTCTGATTATTTGAAGGGACAGAGAAGTCTAAACCATGAGACAGATGAAATGTTACTTTGAAAAAGTGATGATTCAAAAATGCTACTAAACACAGTGGTAGTAAGTAGCAGAACGGGTGTAGTAGTAGCAGTAGTAGTGGTTTAGTAGTAGTAGTAGTAGTAGTAATATAGTGGAAAAAGCAGCCATGGAAGTATAGTAGTAGAGGCAGTAGCAGCAGTAGTAGTAATAGTTTAGTAGTAGTAGTAGTAGTAGTAGTAGTAGTGGTAGTGGTAAGAGCAGTAGTAGTAGTAAATTAGTATAGCTATAGAAGGGACAGTAGTAGTAGCAGCAGCAGGAGTAACAGTGGTTGTAGTAGTTTACAAGTAGCAGAAGAAGTGGCAGTAGTAGTATATTAGTAGTAGTAGTAGTAGTAGTCGTAAAAGGAGAGGAGGAAGGCTTTTCCGTAGACAGAGAGAGAAGAGGAAAGGTGAGAGTCTAGAACTGAGAGTAGGGACTTTGAATGTTGGGACTATGGCAGGAAAATCTAGAGAGTTGGTTGACATGATGCAGAGGAGGAAGGTGGATATACTGTGTGTTCAGGAGACTAGGTGGGAAGGTAGCAAGGCTAGAAATTTGGCAGCAGGGTTCAAGCTGTTTTATCATGGTGTGGTTGGGAATAGAAATGGAGTAGGAGTTATTCTGAAGGAGGAGTTTGTTAGGAATGTTTTGGAGGTGAAAAGAGTGTCAGATAGGATGACGAGACTGAAGCTAGAAATTGAAGGTGTGATGTTCAATGTTGTTGGTGGTCATGCCCCACAGGTAGAATGTGAGTTAGAAGAGAAGGAGAAATTCTGGAGTGAGTTAGATGAAGTGATGCAGAATATCCCTAGAGGTGAGAGAATGGTGATTGGTGCAGACTTCAATGGAAGTTGATGAGCCATGATGAGGTGTGCTGTAGGTGTGACAGAGGAGTTTAAGGTGGAAGTGGGACTGCATCAAGGATCAGCTCTGAGCCCCTTCTTGTTTGCTATGGTGATGGGCAGGTTGACAGATGAGTTTAGACAGGAATCTCCATGGACTATGATGTTTGCAGATGACATTGTGATGTGTAGTGAGAGCAGGGAACAGGTGGAGGAAAATCTAGAGAGGTGGAGGTATGCCCTGGATAGGAGAGGAATGAAGGTTAGCAGTAGCAAGACAGAATACATGTGTGTGAATGAGAAGGACCCAAGTTGAACAGTGAGGTTACAGGGAGTAGAAATAAAGAAGGTGGAGGATTTTAAGAACTCAGGGTCAGCAGCCCAGAGCAGAGGTGAAGAAACGTGTGCAAGCAGGCTGGAACGGGTGGAGAAAAGTGTCAGGTGTGATGTGTAATAGAAGAGTACCAGCAAGATTAAAAGGAAAGGTGTATAAGACGGTGGTGAGACCAGCGATGTTGTTTGGTTTAGAGACAGTGGCACTGAGGAAAAGACAGGAGGCAGACCTGGAGGTGAAGATGTTGAGGTTCTCTTTGGGAGTGACGAGGATGGATAGGATCAGGAATGAGTACATCAGAGGGACAGCTCATGTTAGATGTTTTGGAGATAAAGTCAGAGAGGCCAGACTGAGATGGTTTGGACATGTTCAGAGGAGCGATAGTGAACAGCCGAAAGAAGAAGAAGAAGAAGTAGTAGTAGCAGTAGTAGTAGTATAGTGATTGAAGCGGCAGTAGTAGTGTAGTAGTAGTGGTAGTAGTAGCAGCAGCAGTAGTAGTTTAAGCAGTAGTAGTAGTAGTGTCAGTAAAAGCATGAGTAGCAGCAGTAGTATTCGAAGCATCAGTAGTAGTGGTAGTAGTACTAGAAGCAACAGTAGTATTAGTAGCAGCAGTAGTCATAGACAGGTATCAAACAGGCGGCCATCAGTTCCCCAAGGTAGTCATTGATTTGAATTGTAAAAATTGTTGAAAAAAGCTCAGTGTTTTAACTATGCAAGCACACATGTTTTTAGGAAGCAGAACATTTTGACATGTGAATGTTTTCTGTAGCTCAACGTGTACTGGACGAGTAGTTGACCAAAAAACATACAGAATTGGAATAGTAAATATTTGGATAATGGTAGTCTGAATGCTGCTGATTTAGCAATGACATTAATTAAAGGCGGGCTTTAGTACATAAATCAACACTTTTCTATGGTTGCCTCCATGCATGCCAGCATTCTGTTTGACTGAGAAACAGGCACTGATGAAATCACACTTTGACTTACAGACTGCTCTGGTGAAAGCTGCTGTGAACACAATGAGTTTCATCTTCTGCCTCTCGAATAGCTGTTCAAATTCATAGGGTAGTCTTGGTGCTAGTCTAAAAAGCCACTGTATGGTTTACTCAGGGGAATCAATGTGAGTTTATTGTCATAACCTTTTCGAAACAAAAGCTCAAGGCACAAATACGTTTATTGACGGCAAAGGGGGGGGGGGAGGGGGGCACAAAATAACAAGGAGAGGAAGGAAAATCAAGGTGAATGCTGAAATTGCATTTAATAATGTGGACCGTGATCAAAGGACTGACTTTGCTGATTTGCTGCCTGCTCACTGACATGACATGTAATAATGAAGTTACTTTCAAGGGGACAAAGACAGAGGACAACTATGCCAACAGGAGATAGGGAGCTAATGGAGGACTAATGGAGGACTTTTAATAGGAAAGAAATTGTTCCCCCAATTGTAGTGTAATGAGTATCACCCAGACAGCTGGAGTGAATGACAGACATGTGAGTGATGTGACCTTATAACTGACAGCTTAGATGAAGGAGGCGAGGAGGAATGAACTGCTGCTACAGTGCAGGGAGAGAAAGCATAAAAGCGATAGATAACAGAAATGTCTGCAAAACTAATAAAATGAGATGCTGAAAATACTGACAAATGTGACCTTTCTCACTTCAAAGAGAAAACCATTTGATATTACTCAATATAAAAGTGCCAAAGCAAATCAAGAGAACATTTAAAAACATAAAATCTTGCTATGAAAATATTGTCTCTGTGTTCATTGGTAGAGATACTGATGTAACCTCACAGAATGGGATATACTAGATTTTAATTTTGTAATTACCTGCTTACTTTTCACAGTACTATATATGCTGCTGATGTGTTTGTTTGTTTATTTTAATTAATTCCATATCCATGCGCCAAGATGCATTTATAAAGAAAGGACAAGGACAGAATGAAATTTAGACACCATTTTTTCCCATTTCCAATATGGTCATACGATACACAAGTCATTTAAGATGCATTCACATCAAATCAGACATTACAGCAGAAATGCCAGTCCTCCCATTCATCTGAATGTTGGCAGTGTATCTGTGCTGTGGCGGTGGGGGCCACAAGATATGGTGATTACCACAGTGGCCTGCTGCAAAAAGTTGAAGTAGAATCAACATTCAGAGAAACACAACCAGACATCACTCTGCAGTGGCCAGTCACTTAACTGTCAGTCAGAACGGAAGACATCCGCATTCCACAGGAATAAGTACTACAGTCTCTTTCTATCATTAAATATTAGAATGAGTGAAAGCAATAAAGTATGTAGTAACAGCGTGTGGGTAAGAAGACCACTCATTTTGTTCATGTATGAGCAAACTCACCATGGGGTTCAAACCCCCTACCCTGGATCTGAACCAGGAATCCTCTTGCTGTGAGGTGACAGTGCTAACCACTGCACCACCATGCTGCCATGTGTCTTTTGTAGCAGTAAAGATACTACAGTAATAATAATTAAAAGTAAATATCTTTTAAGCCGACATGAACAGACGAATACTCAGTTGCTGAGATGTGGAGACTGGCTTTCTATAGTTAGTCTCCACAATCCACTCCCCCACAAATGGGCCATTTAAGTGATACTCCCACATCCCTTTAGCTAACTGCTCACCACAATGTCTGATTTGGTGTGAATGTAATCTTAAGGCCCACAAAACCCAAACCCACTTCAGAGAACTAGTGGGGACGAAAGCTGCCTGCTGTGTCCCCTGATGGCACTAGGTCTTGGCCAGAAATTTGCACATAAACACACTGTAAAGACTACAGCTTACAGCCAACTAGCACGTACGTTCTACGCTCGGGTGAAATGAAATAACTCTCCACACAAGCATATGGCGGTCATCTGTTAGTTGGCCAGTTAGCACATAAACAACACATCTGAAAGAACAGAGCAAATTTACCGAGCGCTACTGAACAATAACATAAACCATCAGGAAACATTTATGCTGAAGAAAAATAATCTTACCTCATGGAATAAGTTGTTTTTTTCTCACCCCCTGTTGAATTTAGCTGATGCGCTCTGCCATCACCAACGCTGATTCCACATGCTGAATCCACCACAAAAAAAAAAAAAAAAAAAAGCCGGTGGGGGCCGACAAGGGGCAACGTTATGGGATGCACCACACCAGCTAGGGCGACAGACATTCATTGATGGCCCAACACTGACCGACAGCCAACCGTTGGCTTGGTGTGTCAGGGCCTGTACACCTGGCTAAAATCTGATTATTGTGCTGGCCAAATCACCTCCAGAGTTATTTGGACAGATCCCAGTCTGATCTGCCTGTATTTACATGTATAAACATGTTTTTCCATTACCTTAACCTTAAATAACTGAGTGTGTGTGTGTGTGTGTGTGTGTGTGTGTGTGTGTGTGTGTGTGTGTGGGTGGGTGGATGTATGTACATACTGAAATGTAATTTTATTCACATTTCAATGATTTGTTGTCACCCTATATACACTGTAGGCAAGGCTTTCTCCCACCCATCAGTTTGTGAGAGAGAAAAGAACTGCCTGAAGATCTGTAGGTGGAGGATTGTGCTTCCTCCACTTGACAGTCCAGTTAAATGGGTCAGCAGCCACCCAGTGCTCTCATAAATCCTCAGTATTATGGTCCAACCTTTATCCACCGCTGCAACATTAATTTCCCTGTACTACCCACATAAAGGAGCCACTTATGGTAATTGCATAACAGTTATTTCCATGTGTGCAGTGGGTCAAGAAATTGTCTTGATGGTAAATTTATGCACCTAGATATATATTTTGTGTGAAGCTTTGCCCCAATTCACCTGTAACTGTGGATAGGATAACAGAACAGAGGTGTGGGCTGGAGGCTTATGATTAATAGTCGAAAATGAATGTCATTACTTAAGAACAAATGTGACCAAAAATTAGATTTAAAAAAATCTAGCTTGACTTTGGCTTAACACCAATGACTCGTAATTTTACGTGGATTATAGTTTGTTGACGTGGAATGACCTGATATCTTTTCCAGTCCCTGAGATTATTGATTAAAAAGAATGCAGTAGCTCAACTCTGTTATGTGGAGGTATCTTTTAATGCCTCCGCACTTGGCATTATATTGTTGAGTTGTCCGTACATATGGGCCAATGTCTGTTTCATTCTTGTGAATCTGATATCTCAAAAATGCCTTGAGGAAATTTCTACACATTTTGCACAAATGTCCACCTGGACTCAAGAATAAACTGAGCCTGATTTTGGTGGTCAAACGTCAAGGTTACTGTGACCCGGTCAGTCTCATTTTCGTTAAGACATTATCTCAAGAACACCTTAAGGGAATTTCTTCAAATTTGGCCCAAATGTCCGCTTGGACTCAAGGATGAACTGAGTCAGACTAAAATGAATGTGATTACATGACAAGATTTTTTTTAAAAAATCTATGTTGACTTTCACCGAACACCAATGACTCCAGTTTCACTTTAATCACAACCATTTGACATGGAATAACCTGATATCCTCCCCCACTCCGTAGATTAAAAATTAATAAGTGCGCAGCAAATCAACTTTCAACATCGTTCTGACCACAGCCCATCACTTAGGGCAAAGAAGGAGGTGAAGGTGTGTTAGTTCAAATCATCAGAAAGACTACAAATGAACTTCAGATTATCACATTCAGTTATAAAGACTTTTCTGTAGTTGGCAAAACAGATAGAAACATGCAAATCATTCAGCTCTTACAGAGCTGAACAATAGCTGTTACAGAAATAGCACACCAAGACACACCAGATAAGATTGATTTTTAAGGTTTTCAGGTTTATGTAAAAGTAATAAATACCCACTTTTAATTTACTATACTATTACTCTTATTTTAAACATTTAAAATGCCAGTAAATTTGGGGAGACCTATAAAGATTTGTTAAAAGGGATACTTCACAATTTTTTTAACAAGTTTTGTACCATAACAATGTGTGTATTAATGTGAATGAACGCTGTTAAACTTCCTTCCATCCTGCCAGCACCCAGATCCCCCTGCTCGTTTTGTGTCATTCCACAGATTTTCACTGGCTCTGGGGCTGTTGTTTGAGCTACAGAATCTACTTCCCAATTTTTGTATACTTGCCACCACCACATACACAAAGAGTATAAAAGCAGATTAAGAGAGAGAGCTACCCCCCCCCCCCCTCATACTCAGACCAAACTCAGATCTAATGGTAAAAAAACATATTTAAGCTGACTGTTTAACTGTAACACAAGATTGTTTGGTAACAGCCGTATTGTATTTGGATGAGTAACTCACATTACGTCACCAACCAGCAGGGGCATTTATTGGTCTGGTGCTGTCCAGTGCACTCTGGTAGATGTTGGTTTTCTACCTCTTGAGCAAAAGTGAATGCCACAGCCGTTTTTCTTTGTTATCTCTGGTCATGTAGTACCAATTTGACAGCATTTGCATCTGTCTACTGCATAGATGGTCATGTTTAATGAAAAGACCATCTCTCCCACAACAAAATACTTCTTTAAGACTGAAGACACAAAGTTCAGGACCTGGACCTGACTTGGGTGTTGTTGGTCTTCACCTGGGACTCAGCACTTAATAGTCAAGACTTAAGACGAAGTGATTTTCCCGCATCTACACTCAAATGAAGCACTTCTTAATGGAGCACTCCCCAGCTGGCGCCGCATGTCAATATGATGTCAGAAAAATGTTGGACTTGTTGGACATATGTTGAATTTTGGTTAGAGTGAAAATCGGGTTGATATTTGAAATGTCTAATGACTGTAGAATTTCATGGTGTTTCATTGTAATGTTTTGCAGACGTTTGGTTTTGTTTTTCCTATACCTTATGACTAAATGCAACCTCTGTGAAAATTCACATTCACAAACTCCATGTAGGCCATGTTTAAAATGTTTTTTTGTTGTTTTTTTTTACTGATCCTGTCTGCTTGTGTGTTGTCCAGGTGGGAACTATCGTGGTGTGTTTGCTCTGGGTCTGGTTCAGGGTGAATGGAAGATGTATGTGAAGTGGCCACTGGACAGGGAGGAGCGCAATCTCTACATCATCAATGTCACTGCTAGCGATGGACTCTTTGTTTCACAGGCAACGGTGGAGGTGACAGTGATAGACACCAATGACAACAGCCCTATCTGTGACCAGGTGAGAAATAAAACTGCGTGTTGCTCTTTTGAAAGGACAGATGCAACCACAGTAAGAGCTCAGGACAGTGGCAAATGGCAAGTAGTTTTAGATATGACTCATTTGACTCAACTAAAGGTAAATAATGACACTGTCGAAGCTTCACCGTCTTTTCATGGTGTTAATTCATTCTTTTTTTCTTTGCTGTGTATGTGTGCACACGTGTGCCTGCAGGCTGTGTACACTGCCTCTATTCCAGAGGACCTCCCAGTCAACAGTGTGCTGCTGAGGGTTGGAGCTACGGATGCAGATGTGGGCATCAGTGCCTGGATCCAGTACTCCTTACATGGTCCTGGATCCCAGGACTTCAGCATGGACTCGGACACTGGTATGGAAGCAGCATGGCTTTGAAAACATACATACATTTCTCTTGGAAAAACACTTAATACATCACCTTTTTCACTGAACTTGTATAAATTGCAACACAAATCAATCTAATATGGAGGGAAATGCAGCAGTGAAATGGGGCCAGGTCATCAGCTTATCATATTGGACATGCATTCATTCCTGTGGATATTTCAGTGACATACTCTAATGGCCCTTGCATGGCTCCATCTCACAGTGTTTCAGAAGTTGTTTCTGAACTTTCCAGGTGAGGTCAAGTCATCTGTGATTCTTGACCATGAGACGACACCCTACTACCGGCTTGTGGCTCAGGCAACTGATGGTGGTGGGCGATGGTGCCGTGCTGAGGTGCATCTGGCAGTTATTGATGTGAATGACAACCCACCCATCTTCACCCTGTCACAGTACACTGCCAGCGTCTATGAAGACACCGCCACCAAAGCCCTGCTCACCCGCATCCAGGCCATAGACCCTGATGAAGGTGATAGTACTACTACTAGTATTGCTGCTACTACTACTACTGGTGCTACCACTGCTTTAAGTAATGCTTAACATGCTACTATACTATCTTTTATTTAAAAAAATCCTTCATGCATAAAATCCAAGGTGCATTCATTTAGAATAACAACAGACAAATGAAGATAATACAATTCAAAAGTAGTATAAAATGGAAACAAAGATCAGATGAGCAAAGAGATAAAAAATACAGGGGGAAATAAATGAAAATAAATATATAAAATACAGAAAAACGTGGCGCTAATTGAAACTTTAATAAATCACAACTATGTGTCTTTGTAGTCTTGATTCAATTAAAGTATATAAATGGGGACAATGGAGCACACATATGTTCCTCGAAAACATTCATGGTGTTACACTTGTTTTTTCACTTGAAAAGTGATGGAAACATTTGTGTGAAGAACTACTTTCATAGCTCCACACACCTGTTGGCCAATCACAAAATTATTGGACTTACTGTCAGATTATTTATTTTTCAAAAACTTAAATGGAGTTGGAAGGAGCAAACAGTGGACAACACCATTAGATCATTTGGCATCATATGAACCAGTGGCATCATATGAACCATTGTATAAGGATACCTTGACCTGACACTCCTCTTGTGGCTTTGCAGCAGGTCTGGGCCGTATGGTAGTCTACTCCCTGGCTGACTCTGCAGGAGGTTCGTTCTCTATTGATAAGTCCTCAGGCATTGTGGTCCTGGAACGCGTTCTCGACCGTGAGGTCCAGCCTGCTTATCAGATAACAGTCCATGCATCTGACCAGGGTTCACCAGTTCCCCTCTCCTCACTGGTCAACGTCACTATCACTGTGCTGGACATCAATGATAACCCGCCTGTGTTTGAGCGCCGTGACCAGCTAGCGACAGTGCCGGAGGATGTGGGAGTGGGCACCGAGGTTCTGAGAGTTTATGCAGCCAGCAAGGACATCGGGACCAATGCTGAGATTACTTACAGCATCCGATCAGGCAACGAGCATGGGAAGTTCCATATCCACCCACTGACTGGTGAGTAACTACATCTACTAGTGATCCCTAAGTTCATTGACACTTAATATACATTGCAAGATGTTCCTGTCCACCACCCCCTGCATCACTCTCATAATGACACACATGAGAACACCTTGAGGGAATTTCTTCAGATTTGGCACAAATGTCCTTTTGGCCTCAACAATGAAACAGGGAGATGGGGACTATCTTCAGTGGTTTATTAATCCAGATTTGGTAGTTTAGTCAGAATTTGTTGCATAAGGATGGTGTATGTGGGATTTAGTCAAATATTTTACAGTGTGTGTGTTCATGGTAGTGAAGGAACATGAACAAATATGACATGGATATATATACACATACATACATATACATATGTACAGTGTTTCCCCTACCATTATAGCTGTGCAAGGGCTACACAGCTGTTGAGGTTTGTTGAGGTTTGCATGAACCTCAACAGGTTTAACAGAGCTATATCTGCAAGCAAATAAAAACAGCCAGCCATTGAATCTTTCAATTCCTCCTTCTGTAGCACACCAAACAAAATCAAGTAAGCCTTCCACAAAAGGGAATATTACCAAAAAAAGTGATTTACACAGTCTTACAATCTTACAAATCAAAACAGCACAATAGCACAATAAATGCAATCAATAAATCCTTCGACAAGAGGGAATATTACCGAAGAAAGTCAAAATCTAAAATTAAGAGTACCTGATATGGTCTGAAAGGATATTCCTCTGATTGGGTAGCATTTTAAACTAGCCCACCCACAGCCCACCTAGTCCAATTTATACAAGTTTAATTTTTAAGCATCAAACTGTACCGCCTGCTTTTCATCTCAGCAAAACGGTCAATGACTTACAGTGAACCTAAACTAGCCATAGTTTAATTTGGGGTCGCGTTTTTGCAAGACTCATGTTTTTAGCGTTGACACAACAGACAAAAAGTTTGAACCACTAGACTTTAAACCAGATGATCTTACCTCCCTCCACCTCATTCTCATCTCACCTTGCTGCTTCCCTGTCCCTGCCTCCTCTGTTCTGCAAAAGAATTTCCTTATGTCCATGATGACAGTAATCCATCACTGTGTAGTGGTATTATATACTACGCTTCGTCTTTACTTGACAACATGTGTGGGTCTGCTGATAAACTTACACCGGGGGCCGCAGCAGCTTGCCTTCCAACTCCAATTTTGTGCAGACGCGCGCTAGGCTTCATGCGAGTTCCATTCACTGAATATGCACAGATGCACCCAACGCCTGCAAATGCAACCTCTCCACTCTTTGATATGCGGCACCGGCCCTACTGCGTGGTTGAAGTAGAAAGAAATTGTGCCCATGCTCTTCTTCCTTGACACATCAGTCATAGCGTAGCCCTACGGATATTCAGGAATGAATACGGATATTCAATAATGAAAATAAAATAAGGTTTTTTATGAAATGTGATTGGGAATTTTTACAGGAGCACAGCGCATGTTTACTGAGGCACATGCCCCGGTGAAAAGTGTCTGGCAGCGCGCCTGGCCCCGATGCGCGCGCGCGCACACACACACACACACTCAGACACGTGCGCACACACGTGAGCAAACTAGAGTGCGGCTTGGGCTGCATTTTCCCGACCAAACCGACCCGAGTCCGAGACGGTTATAACTGAGCCAGGCCCAAACCCGCAGCATGGCACTGTACTCAATGGAGTTTTGCATTCAGGCTTGTCACAAATAACGAATTCCAGCACCTGAATAGGCCATAGCACAACACAGCAGCATGACAAGTGGGCCGAACCTGAGCAAAATTTTTGATTTGTTATCAAATTATATATGATGTGTTTTTCATTTGACAGTATAAACCCCCCCACCCCCCCACCCCACATGCTGTTTGGATTTAAATTCTACTCTTAACATTTATTCAAACATATACTTCTGTACACTCTCTCTCCTCACCTTGCTCAGGTGCCATTTTAGTTGCCCAGCCTCTGGACTATGAGACCTGCAGGGACTACTTCCTGACAGTGGAGGCTCGTGATGGAGGCACACCACCACTGAGTGCCATTACAACAGTAAACATAAACCTGACAGATGTCAATGACAACGCACCCATGTTTAGCCGTGACCTCTACACTGCGGTGGTGTCAGAGGATGCCACCACTGGAGAATCTGTAGTCCAGGTAGGTTCCAGTCAATGTTAGCTTTTTCCTGCATGTATGTGAGGCCTGATGATGGAAGTAGCTTTTCATCTGAGCAAGATATATCTGTTAAATTTGCTCTAAATATCCATGACCCCCAGAGGATAGATTGTAATGTTTTTGGGGACCCCTTGACTTTTTCTTTACCACCACCACCACCACCACAATTTCTTCCTTTGTACAAAAAAAAATAAAATCCAAATGTGCAGTTTGCCATGATATCTACTGAGAAAATCTGCGATCCCCAGAGGATGAATATTTACATTCTTCAACAGACCTGAGCTTTCCAGTAGTACCTCAGGCAGACTTTACACACAAGATAACCTTAGCCACAATTCCACTGAGACGCATCACTACAGGCATGGCCACTTTAAAAATGCCTAGCCACAGTGCGTCGGAAAAAAGAACATAATATGCCCCCTTACATGTGCTCTCTCTCTCTGTCTCTCAAATGCAGTGGCCTACATAAAACTATCATGATTTTTTAATTCTCCCTTCTCCCTCACATATGTGGCTCTCTCAAAGTCCAACAGCTCACTAGCTATCCATCCTATTTATTGGCATAGGAAACAGCACGAGAGATTCACCTGGCTGCTCACCAGTTCCATGCATGTGTTTGTTGATTAGTACAGTATTTGAATGATGGGACAACCTTAATCATTTGTTGTTGTTCCACTGTTCCTACCACATCCACCAGCATCAAAACAGTACCTGCTCCCGTCTCTTGCTTTATTTTCTTTGGCTCCCTGGACCAAGTGTGATACTGACAAGCAGTGCAGCTTGCACTGAAAAGCTGAGAATGTTAAAACTTCTTTGTATGTCCAAGAACTGAAAAACTACACTGAACAAAAATATAAACGCACCACTTTTGTTTTTGCTCCCATTTTTCATGAGCTGAACTCAAAGATCTAAAACATTTTCTATCCACACTAAAGACCATTTCCTCACAAATATTGTTCACAAATCTGTCTAAATCTGTGTTAGTGAGCACTTCTCCTTTGCCGAGATAATCCATCCCACCTCACAGGTGTGGCATATCAGGATGCTGATTAGACAGCATGAATATTGCACAGGTGTGCCTTAGGCTGGCTACAATAAAAGGCCACTCTGAAATGTGCTGTTTTGCTTTATTGGGGGGGGCGGGGTCAGTATCTGGTGTGACCACCATTTGCCTCACGCAGTGCAACGCATCTCCTTCGCATAGAGTTGATCAGGTTGTTGATTGTGGCCTGTGAAATGTTGGTCCACTCCTCTTCAATGGCTGCGCGCAGTTGCTGGGTATTGGCAGGAACTGGAACATGCTGTCGTATACGCCGATCCAGAGCATCCCAAACATGCTCAATGGGTGACATGTCCGGTGAGTATGCTGGCCATGCAAGAACTGGGATGTTTTCAGCTTCCAGGAATTGTGTACAGATCCTTGCAACATGGGGCCGTGCATTATCATGCTGCAACATGAGGTGATGGTCGTGGATGAATGGCACAACAATGGGCCTCAGGATCTCGTCACGATATCTCTGTGCATTCAAAATGCCATCAATAAAATGCACCTGTGTTCGTTGTCCATAACATATGCCTGCCCACACCATAACCCCACCGCCACCATGGGCCACTCGATCCACAGCGTTGACATCAGCAAACCGCCCCCCCACACGACGCCACACATGCTGTCTGCCATCTGCCCTGAGCAGTGAAAACTGGGATTCATCCATGAAGAGAACACCTCTCCAACGTGCCAGACACCATCGAATGTGAGCATTTGCCCACTCAAGTTGGTTACGACAACAAACTGCAGTCAGGTCAAGACCCCGATGAGGACGACGAGCATGCAGATGAGCTTCCCTGAGACGGTTTCTGACAGTTTGTGCAGAAATTCTTTGGTTATGCAAACCGATTGTTGCAGCAGCTGTCCGGGTGGCTGGTCTCAGACGATCTTGGAGGTGAACATGCTGGATGTGGAGGTCCTGGGCTGGTGTGGTTACACGTGGTCTGCAGTTGTGAGGCCGGTTGGATGTACTGCCAAACTGTCTGAAACGCCTTTGGAGACGGCTTATGGTAGAGAAATGAACATTCAATTCACAGGCAACAGCTCTGGTGGACATTCCTGCAGTCAGCATGCCAATTGCACGCTCCCTCAAAACTTGCGACATCTGTGGCATTGTGCTGTGTGATAAAACTGAACATTTTAGAGTGGCCTTTTATTGTGGCCAGCCTAAGGCACACCTGTGCAATAATCATGCTGTCTAATCAGCATCTTGATATGCCACACCTGTGAGGTGGGATGGATTATTGCGGCAAAGGAGAAGTGCTCACTAACACAGATTTAGACAGACTTGTGAACAATATTTGTGAGGAAATGGTCTTTTGTGTATATAGAAAATGTTTAAGATCTTTGAGTTCAGCTCATGAAAAATGGGAGCAAAAACAAAAGTGGTGCGTTTATATTTTTGTTCAGTGTAGTATATTGTGTGTGCGGTGCAAGGGAAAACTACATGCCAGGCCCACCAAGCATTAACCTCTGGAGCTGAAGAATGAAGCTAACATAGAAGTGCCTAAAACTAGCCACTTGAGGATGGCTCCAGAAGCCAGTCAATCCCTATAGACCTCCATGTTAAACTGCCCAACCTTATAGCAGAAACAGACATGTTTACAGCCTGGTACAAAAAACGATTTTGGTCTCTATAGCTAATTTTTCCCTTCATAACAGCTATAGGGGAGAGGATTTTTTATATAACTCACCTGTTTGCATTTTATTAAGGCTTAAAGTTGATTGAGGGTGAGAAGCTCTGAGTGACAGGCTGTCTGCTGAGAGTGTCACATTCTCAGTCAGATCCACCCCTCGTTCCTCTTGCCCTAATATGGTCACTTCTGGCTCCAAGAAGCCAAGATGGTGACAGCTGAAATGCTGAACTCATGATTTCAGAATGGGAGTCCACAAACCAACGTGTGATGTCACAGTTCCTATGTCCATTATTTTTGTGGCTGTACCACTGGGAAGACAGTGGTTTTGCAGGTGACGCATTTCTTGGTCTACATCTACGTTATATTAATTGCCTTCACCCGTCACTTACTCCTCTCAGCACCACTGTCCTCATTCACTCTTTGGTTACATCTCATATTAATTATTGAAATTCTGTCCTCTTTGGTCTCCCTCTCAAAAGTCTTCATAAACTAAGATTCTGCTTTTCACCTTTAAGGCCCTTCATAATCAAGCCTTTTCATACCTGTCTGAACTCTTTCATATCTACACACCCTCCTATACTCTTAGATCCTCTTCTGCAATCCAACTCCCATCACCATCTGCCCACTTGACTACCACGGGCTCTGGAGCCTTCAGCTGTTCTGTCCCCCATCTTTGGAACTCTCTCCCCCATGACATTTGCAATATTGACTCCCTGTTTGTTGTGCTGATTAGGTTCTTTTTACCGAGTGATATGAGGACATCGTTCATGTGACAAACAACACCTTCCAGCCCCTGTGTGACTTCTGTCACCATCCGGTTTTGGAAATGTTCCAGGGCAGAAGCAATGCTGAATGGCAGGCAGTTAAAATAATAACAGCCAAATGGGGTGATGAATGTCGTGAGGACTGCAGACTCCCTAGCCAGTGGAATCTGCCAAAACCCCATATTACCATCCATTTTGGTGAAGATCTGTGCCCCTGACAGCATACCAAGGGTTTGGTCCAAAGAGGGAAGAATGTACTTTTCCCTGCACACAGCATCATTAAGAGGGGTCAAGTCCACACAGATTCAGACTTCGTCTTTGTTTTTCTTTGGTGCCACAACCATACCACAGCACCAGTCCATCGGCTCCTCAATCCTGCTGATAACTCCAAGCTGCGCCAATCTCTGAAGCTCTTTCTTGACTTTGCCCAGAAAAGGAATTGTCCTCTGAGGCTCTAGTGCTACGTTTGAGACTGGACCCCCGATTGGACCCCCAACTGAATATCTGGCTAAGTCAACCCCTGAGGTGTCTTCAATGCAAATGGTTGAGCATCAGCTTTGAGTTTTATAGTGTACTCCTTTTGCACCAGACCTAGCCCCTCATACAGCTTTGGATATGTTTTCTTAACTGTGTCTAGGTCTATGCTGTCTAACCTGGCAACCAACTGGAGACTGACTGAAGCTGACCTACTCAGTAGGGATGTGTGTAGGTTTTTCACTACATAAATGTCCTCAGCAGCAGTCCTGTCCCCATAGCACAGCACTTCTCTGGCAGCCCCCCTTACCTCTAATGGCACCCGCCCAGGCCCATACAGTTGTTTGCTCACTGCCATTAACTTGTGCTCTGTGCCTGACAGAACTATTTGTTTAAATACCTGCTTTGGTATGACAGTAACTTAAGTCTCAGTATGGATCTTAAACCTGACTTTCGTGTGTCGTCTACTGATGTCAACAGTCCATGTATCTTCATCTGCATCCACAGTACCTAGAAACAGGCTACTGTCATCTTCTGTAATAGCACTGATTGCACTGACTGATTTACATACCCTCCCATAATGTCCTTTCTTACCCATGTTTATGGCATTCCACACTCTTTGCAGGACACTGGGATTTAGGATGGATTGGCCCTTTCCCACACTTAAAACATGCTCTTTGTTCTTCTCTTTGTGGAGGCCCCTGCATGGTTCTAGCCTGCCCATGTGCTGGTGCTTTGTTCTTGAATTTTTGCTTTTTTCCTTTAGATGCATGCACAGCATCCACAGTGACTTTATCTGCACTTGATGTTTCACTCCTTAGGTCAGTCTGCTGTCTCTTCTTCAGACTGCCTAGCCATATTAATGGCTTTATTCAGAGTTAAATCTTTGTCCAGTTGCATCCTTTCAGATAAGGCTGTGTCTCTGAGCCCCACAACTAATCTGTCTCCTAACAGCTCATCATGCAACAGTTCGTACTCACAGTTTTCTGCCAGGGCATAAAGTGCTGTGATGAATGAGTCAACGGTTTCCAATGCCTGTTGCACTCACTCGTACTGCTGCCGTTGTTGATTCGTCAGATTTAGTCCTCTCAAGACATCATCTGCCTCATCTCCCATGCAGTAAACTAGCGTGTTAACTTGGTTAATGTCAAAAGAACTGTTCAGGTTACTTACCAGTGTGAAGCGCTTGAACCATCTGATTCATTTTTCCAACTCCTCTGGTCTTGAGAAGTCAAAAGGATCGGGAGGATTTATTGTGAACGTTGCGGTTGCCGGAGGTGCTGCTGCCGCTGCTGCTGGAGGCTGCTCGCTGTCCATGCTTTCTCCGTCGTCTCTCGTCCCGTGCTTGGTTCACAAAATTACTTTCTCTTTTCCTCCCTCCCCTCACTGCAGCCGAACTTCTGACACCATGTCATGTTGATAAGGTTCTTTTTACTGTGACTGGTCTTTTAACTCCGCTTTATTTCCGCCACAGGTACACACATGATAGACACACCCACCAGCTGATCACCTATGAACCCTTGCCTATGTGATGTCACTCTGACAGTGACACAGTTTTACATAACACCACACTTTTCACCTTCAAACCCCATCTGAAAACAGACTTACACTGATGACGACTATACAATGATGATTTTATACCTAATTTTTATAAATACGACTTTTATGTAGTTATTAAGTTATTATTGTATATTACTGAATTGTTTGACTTTATGATCTGTGGATACATTGCTGCTTGTGTTTTTGTTTTGTTTTTTAACTGTGTCTTCTAAGGTGTCCTTCAGTGCCTTGAAAAGGGCCTACAAATAAAATGCATTATTATTACAATAATTGGGGCCTCAGGAGAGCTCTTGCAAAGTCATGGTTATGTTGTTTGTTCTATGCGTAAAGCTTTAGACCTTTATTTTTTTGTTAGACAGCATATTCCCTATTTATATGTTACTCTGTGTTTTTGTTTGTGAAGAGGTATGGTAGTGATACTAGTGGCTTGTCTTCAGTGAAATGATTCTGTTCAGTAGTAGCCTTGAAATATGTGGCAAGACTTTAAAGGGAATGTGTTTGTGTGTGAGAGAGCCTGTATATACTGATGCTTTTTTAGTAGGTAGTGCTATACAGTGTATTGAGGTGGATGTCATGCCTTTTAAGATGGGCCCCCTCTGAAAGTCAAAAAAATAATGGCTAAGAGTAATGCTATCATCAGCTTAACCTAGATGTTGGCAATTATTGAGTTTGTAATGTTAGTCTCCCAGGGTTTGATGGGATTTAGTGGTTTAAGCTTTTATTTGGTGAGCTTCACAGACAGAACAGGTGGTGAACGTGCAGGCAGCCCTGAGCCAGTTTTCATCCGTTAAATTGTTAACAGAATCACATTTTTACAGACATTGTGGGGTTTTGTATTTGCTTCCTATCTGTAAAAATGCAATCATATGCTGTTCTTCTCCATTTCCACTTCTACTTCTGTCCTTTACAGCATTCAGATCCACTGAAATAGAGCAACACAGCTAAAGAGACTTAAATAGTAAAGCTATTGGTCTGAGTAAGGAAACACTCGGCAGACTTGTCTTTTCTTTTAAAAAAAGGGATGGAGAAAAACAGGTCTGAAATAGCCTTAAATAGCTAAATTAGGATTCATACAGTGCTACTATCATTACCTAACAAAATGTATTAAATGAAAAGCAAGTTGTATATCATCGGATTTGCTGTTAACTACTAACAACATATTAGAAAATAATTTAAAAGTCCCATATCGGAAAAGTCAGATTTCCATGGCTATTTTGTTATAAAGCAGGCACAGGTGCTCTATAAATACTGTGACATTTTCTGAACGCTAAGTCCTACAGAAAAAAGCATACAGTCCATATACAACAACTGTGCCTTTAAAATGAGCCATCAGGAATTCAGTGAAGTTGTGATGTCACAACATTCGGTAGAAGTTGCCGCTTCTGCCATGACAGCCATTCCCTGGCTGCAATGACGGTACAGAGACGCCGAGAGCACAGATGTGGAGGACCCAGAAGAACTGCCCAATCAGAGCAGACTGGGTTTCTGGGAGGGGGGCTTAAAAAGGCAGGTGCTAAAACGGAGCGTTTCAGACAGAAAGGGAATACAGGTGTATTAAGGCAGACAGTATGAGAAAAATACATTAAACATGTTCTAGTAGAAACCCCAGTGTATGAACCTGAAAATGAGCATAAAATAGTACCTTTAAAAACAGCTTTTGGATGAGCTCAGAATATAACAAATGTGTTATTTTTTTTTCATTTCAAAGCAGGTACTACTTGATGACACGAGAGAACTGACTTTTTTTGTAATGATGCTCTTTTATAATGTAATAACTTAGAGGAATGTGATAAGTTATTTATGTCTTTGTTATTTAAATTATGTCTAGAGTTTGATTGTTTTTGTGTATAACTAATACAGTCAAATGTATCAAAAACTTTTCCTGTGGTGCCAGGTGGTGCCAGGTGGTAAGAATTGTCACCATGACACCCAAACCACGACTGTATCAAAGCAGATGCAAATTATTAGAATTCAAAATATATGTTGACAGAAATGCAAGTTTCATGCTCTGTTTCATTTTCAGTTATAGTAGGCCTAAATTAAAAGGACCATTCCTGTGTTTATACACCTCGGTCTCACTCCAAAGTCTCCGCAGATTTCCAGCATTAAACTCAGACGAAAACAAAAAGTCCTTTCACACTGGCTGGTTGCGGTTATTGTTTACGGCACCCGGTAGCATCAAGGGTAAAGGCAGCAGAACAACATCAAAAGTTAAGGTGGCTGAAGTCCGAGTTGGGCGGGGGTGCAGGGTGGTGGATGGGTCCAACAACCACCCACTTTCACCCAGTTAGCTGATGTTCGCTTCACCAATGATTGTAAAGCCAAACCCTGTTCTTTTTTCTACACCCAACCACATGCTTTTGCAGCATAAACCCAACCACATGCGTTTGTTGGCAAAATATAACCACGTGCGTTTGTTGTTGAAGGAAACAAACGTCAATTTGGGGTGTTGTACTGACATAGTGCATTTATTTTGAAAGAGAATGTATGCAAACTGTACATTTCCTGTGAAAACGGAAGTGTATATTGAAAACATACATTGCATGTAACAGGCTGAAGTTGACACGATGTCCCGGAATGTCAACAACCAACGCACCCAGGGTACCTTGCACGTCATATGCTGACGTGGAAAGTCCACAGCCAAACGTTGATATGTGACAAGGTTGGAGTGGGAATGTGTTAGTTTATACATGCTGTTACCCATTAATGACTTCAGGACATCACTGCTCACCATTTTCCAAAGTGTAGCACAGTGTTTTACATTTTTTGTGTATTTTCCCAACATTCTTGACAGCCTGTAGACATATCTGCTTCCATTTGTGTCACACCTTATATCCTTATGTGCTAATGTACACTTTAGAAATAAATTGATTTTTACTACACAGTGATAATATAACATGTCAAACATATAATGTTCACAATGTTCACAGTGATGGATCACTTATTTTAAACATGTTTCTGCAGCCTGTAAAATGTTTTTTATAATGTTCTCAGATTCACTGAATCCCATGGCTGCTTGGCAGGTACTGAAGGTAAATCACTTTGAGAAGTCAGCAGTACAGCATGCTTTGGAAAATGGCCAGCAGTGATGGAAAGAAAACAGTATTTTCAGAAAATGGGTTAAAACATACATAATTAATGCTACAACGCAGCATAAATAGGCACTGAAATATACTGTAATATCTGTGAAATGTATTTAGTCATGAATTGTAATAGAATATTTGGAACAGAGAAGGTTCATATTTGTACAGGTTATTAGGAATTATTGATATGTATTTGAAAAAATATTTCATCTGCATTTGCATTTATAAAGCATGTGTTTACTTAAAGTATAGGACAGGGACAAAGGGGCAAAATGTGTCATTGTCCCTCACAAACTGCATACACTCAGATGCAGATGACACAGCCATTCTTGCATTGCTGAACAATAACGACTCCTTCACTGCCTACAGACATGCCATCTCCCATTTCAGCACATGGTGTGAAAATAACTATCTCCACCTCAACATCTCCAAAACCAAAGAACTGATTATCAGCCCTCCCAAAACCCTGGCCCCCCTCCTCAGTCTCTTCATCAATGGTTGAGAAGGTGGAGAAGGTGGAGTCTTCCAAATATCTCAGCATCACACTGGACAATACCCTCAGCTTCAATCAGCACACCACGGACATTTACAGACGCTGCCAACAGAGACTCACGGCTATATGCAAACTCAGACACCTGTCTGTTCAACCCCAACTCA
This sequence comes from Epinephelus fuscoguttatus, assembly GCF_011397635.1. Taxonomy (NCBI): domain Eukaryota; kingdom Metazoa; phylum Chordata; class Actinopteri; order Perciformes; family Serranidae; genus Epinephelus; species Epinephelus fuscoguttatus. The sequence goes on along the minus strand of NC_064756.1, from coordinate 43,130,851 downwards.
ACTCCTCCTCCTTCTGTACCGCAGCATTGTTGAGCCGGTTCTGTTGTATAGTGCCATCTGCTTCTTCCCCATGCTCACAGTTGTTAATAGAAACAAACTCTTGAAAGTAACCCATCTGGCAAGTAAAATCATCTGACAGTGTCACCTCATCTCTGACCCGTAAAGCCCTTAGAAACACACAGGACCCTGACCATCCACTCCACCAATACTTCATTCCCCTCCCCTCCGGCCGTAGGTACAGGCTAACTCTGTGCAAAAAAGCCAAGTTCGATAAGATTTTAATTCCTGCAGCTATACGTGCCCAAAATGTATAAATAACATCTGTCTGACAATGTTCCAGCCTGTGGTGTGTTTGTATGTCTATGTAATTGTTAACGCCATGTAATCCCCGTTTGTCTGTTAAATGTTGTACACTGACTGTAAAAAGAATTTCCTTGCAAAGGACAAAATAAACTAAACTAAACACTCACCTTTCCTGTGTGTGTGTGTGTGTGTGTGTGTGTGTTTTCAGCTGGTTGCAGAGGACATTGACAGTCAGCTGAATGGAGCCATTCTCTATTCCATTATCACTGGAGACCGAGACAACCAGTTCTTCATTGACCCACTCCGTGGGGTCATCAAGGTCAACAAGCCACTGGACCGTGAGACAGTGAGGACATGTACACACACACACACACACACACACACACCACAGTTTGGTCTCAAAACAACTGTAGAGAAGCTTTACACAGCAGCACTTCTTTAAACTACTTAAACACTTGTAGCAGTGCAGTGCAACTCCTGGTTCAAGGCATTTAAATTGATGAGCTTTAATCAATCCCTCCAGGATTTCGCAAGCTGCTCTGGGATTATTGTGACCTAAAATGCCTGATTTCATGGCAGCTTTTCTAAAAAAAAAAAACTTGTGATGCATGTGGCAGTGTTTGTAGGTGTTTTTTTTTTCTTCAATTAAATTGTGGGGGCAAGTAAAAATTGCAAAAATAGCCTAATATTCTTTGCATTCAGTCTTTCACACAGAACTAGAATCTATTTGTGATGGTGGGGGTGCGGGCAGCAACAGCTAATTCCTGATGATCATCTACGGCTGCTATTCAACACAGCACTCTCCTCCTAATCTTTCTGCCTGGTTAGCACAAGCTAACACAAAACAACATGATTTCATCACTACTGGTCATATTTTGCAGCTTGTGCAGGGGCCCCACCACAGTGGTTAACAACCGCAATCGAGTCTTTAATCTCCCATCCACACAAAAATGGCTCAGCTCTGTCTATTAACCTATTACTCACTATTAGGTAATGTTAGCGTGATTCTAACAGTTATGCCTATGTCTGTTTGTGTGTGACTATCCCAGGCACAGAGCTCCAGTCCTGCAGCAGCAGTCTCATGATACATCAGCTCTACAATGAAATGAGACTTTATGCGGTTTAAATGGTCAGACTTGCAGTAAAGTTGCAGTGATTGGACAAAATTGCAAGGTTGCACAGACGGGGGCATAGCACCAAATTCTGGGCCCTATGCATAAGCAGTATCTATGGGCCTCCTGCCCGCTCTTGATCCATGTCTCTCGTGCACAACTTTTAGAATGTTTTCTTTTTACAAAATCAGTTCGCTGTCTTTCTGTCTTTTTTTTTTTTTTTAACCCAGCTTTTCCGTTCTTGGGGAAAGACATGACAGTGTTCATTAGTGCTCCAGCATGAGCAGTCACTTGACTCTAGCTGCATTAAGAGATAAAACCTAGATTTGAGCCCAGTGGCTCAGTGGGTAGAGCGGGCACCCCATGTACAAAGGTTATGCCCTTGTCACAGCCGCTGCAGGTTCGGTTCTGGCCCATGGCCCCTTGCTGCACATTGTCACCTCTCCTCCCTAACTGTCCTGTCATTAAAGGACAAAAGCTCGCCCCAAAATCTTAGTATATAATGACAAAAACTCTGCCTGTGGGTGTGTGGGTGTGTCTGTCTGTGTGTCTCTTCCACGTTTTTCTCCTCACTGACTTGGTCAAAGGGGGGCGCTATAGCAACCGATTGAAATTGCAAACTTTGAATGGACATATCTCATGTCCCGTATGTCATAGAGAAATGAAACTTTGCACAGAGATGCCTCTCCTCATGAGGAACAAATTTTCCTCAAGAACCCATAACTTCCAGTTATATAGATTTTCCCCTATTTTGAATTTTTTCCAAAACACTGAAAATCGATCTCTTCCTAGGAAGTTTGACCAACCTGCGTGAAACTCGGTGAACATAATCTAGGGAGCAATATCTAAAGTTCCCTCTTGGCAAAAGTTGGAAAACTTACTAAAACTGAGCTTCTATAAGGCAATGAATATTGCGGAGGGCGTGGCTCATCACATAAAGGTGTATAACATCTCAAGGGTTTCACTGATCACCACGCAACTTTGTAGGCATATGACCACACATAATCTGAGGGGACCCCTCCATTATTGACTCCATCAAACAAAATGAGGGTGCTAGAGAGCTAATTCTGATCTAGGCCGAACCGTCGTATCGATATTTACTAAACTTGGTAGATATGTAGAACGGGACGCCTCAAGGTGACTGGAGAAATTTAACTCTAATTGGCAACTGGGTGGCGCTATAACAACAGAAAAATGCTTAAAAATGGCTAAAATGCGAGAGTGGCCTCTGAGAGCTTCTGCTGTTATTCCTAAATTCAGTCTTTCAAGCAACTTATTCAGCCTTTTTATTAATTTTAACATAATTATAAACAAAACATAACAGAAGAAACAAAAACACATTCCCATCCCACAATGAACATCCCTAACACCTGCTGTCACTCTACAACATTAAACTAGCGCTTATTTATAAGAGTTGTATAACATGTTCACGTGTCAAATTGTACACAATCAAAGATTAAAGTTGATACAAAGCCCTTAAAACAAAGAAAGAAAGAAAGAAGACAGTTATCAAACAAGAAGACAGTTATAATGAAAAGTTGCGCAGAAGCAGTGCGTTCGAGCTTGAGATATAAAAAGATAAATGAATAAATAGGTAGAGGATAAATCAATGAAAATTAAATAAAAAATGAGCTATCTATTCCTGTAATTGAGTGGAGGATTCATCAAAGAATGTCAAAAAAGACCTCCACACTTTGAAAAACTTATTTTCAGAACCCCGCGGTGTATATCTGATTTTTTCAAGCTTCAGGTTAAACAGAACATCCCTTATCCAGTGAGAAATTGGGGGTGGGGCAGCTTCCTTCCACCTCAGTAATATCAAGCAGTGTGCCAGAATGGTGGTGAAGGCAACAACCCTGTGGCCTCCTACAGGTAGTTGCATCCCTTCGGGAACAATTGAGCATATTCAGTGGTAGAGGCATGGAGGTACAAAACCAAACTTTTTATTCCAGGTTTTCACACCCATGCATACAGAATTCATGGGAAGTGGCTGAATTTGCATTAATTGTTGCAATTGTTGTGAACATCCTGAAGGGACTGTTTAATTATGTTTATGATATGAAAGTTAACCTGGCAGATTCAGACTCCTGAAACTGACATGATGCAATCAGCTGATGGTTGAAGTAATGAGGACTCATTGCTCTGTTGTTGAAAGAGTAACTAAACCCCCAAAATACTTTTGATTGTGGTATCATATTATCTTTATTGTCATGAATGTTGATGTACATTCATTGTAAAATGAATGTACATAATAAAATATGTCTATTTTAAAATATGTCTATTTTATGAACCTGGATCAGAGTTAATTATATCAAAATAACTGTTATATCAAAATAGAAGTCTATGATTAATGTAACGATTCATTTTTGCAAAATTTTATCTTGCAGCAAGCAAAAAATCTAGCTTCTTACATTGTTTTATTCAACAGATTATTACACCATGCCTTATATTTCCAAAGCAATCTATTGGTACAGTCCTTATGATATGCGGCTGTATCAGTTGACTGTCTCTGTGCCAGCATGAACAGGCAGTGTGTGAAATGAGCTGCTGTGGTGTGTGCTCTGAGTGAATACCTGCAGAATGTGAGCTCTTCTGGTTGCCTATCTTAGATGTAAGGAAGGAGTGTGTTGGCAGCTGATGAGCTCCCTGGGAGATGGTTTTCTGTGAGATGGATCCCTGACCAGATGGCAACTAATCACACTTGAACAAGAAGCACGTGCACAAAGCAGCTCTGAATATGAGCTCTTTAATTTGCAGCAGGAAAAAAGATAGAAGGCATGAACACCCCCTGCCTGCCTTCCACCCCCCCTCCTCTGAGCTATTTTCACACCCTGCCTCTTTCTTCCTCATCCTCTGCTTCTTCCTCATCTCCCTCTCCTCTGCAGTGCTTGAAAACTTCAGAAATGTTCATATTCCTATCATAAAGTATTCAAGAGTGCGGTCGATGAGCTGTGCTCAGAAAGAGAGTGCAGGGGCGTGTGGGGATCAAAGCTTTTGGCTGATGAAAGTGTGTTTGGGGTTATCACACAGAGAGCAGCAGCTTTCTCTGTGTGTCAGTGTATACGTGTGTGTGTGTAGATATGTGTGTGTGCATCCATGTGCGTGTGTGTACAGTGCTGATGCATCCGTCCATGTGTCTATGCATTAATACTTCGATATGTGCATGTGTTTACATACGTTTTCTCATCTCATTTCCATACTGGTTCTTCTCTTTTCTCCCCCTGTCTCTCTGCTAAGCAGGTCATAGTTGTTTATTACTCTGGGTTATTTTTTTTGTATGTCTCAGGCAGCAGAATATTACTTTGTTGCTGCTTTTGCATTTCTCCTCAGTATGCTTCATTAGTTCTTTATTATAAAGTAATGTGGAGAAATGTAAAAAAAAAATTCTTCTGTGGGTTTAGAGAAGACTGAGCGGCATGCCAGGGGAACAAGACTAGTGTGTGTGTGTGTGTGTGTGTGTGTGTGTGTGTGTGTGTGTGAGAACATAAACATTCTCAACTCTTCCACAAACAACCACATACACAAGCACTCTTTCTATAATATGAAAACTTTGATCCAGTGAGTCTCTCACAGCACAGTTTGGAGGGATCAAAGGCCCCAAACCAATCAAGACACCTTTTATCTGCCAATCAGAGCTGTTTTGTTTGACACTTATCCGACTGATTGTAGACAGGCAATGGAAAATCATACTTGATTAGCATCTATTACTATTGCTTGATATGTGATCAAGTCAGTGTGCATTTATGTATCCTGTTATGCCAAATAAAATATGATAGCAAATTCAACCCTTCATAGAGCTGCAAGTGGCAGTTCTGGGGTTTGAGCTAGCATGGACTGTTAGAATTTGAAAGCTGCAAACGATCAAGACCTTTGACACATTCCAACACATGCATTAAATGTAAAAGTTTTTTGTGTGTTTGTTTCTTTCTTTCTTTCTTTTCTTTTTTTCAAAGATTATTTATTTGGCCTTTTGCAGGTATTTGATAGGTCAGGTTAAGGAAAGGGGGAGAGAGGAGAGATAGCCAGGTTCCAAGGAAGTGCACCAGGCTTTGAAGCCAATTGTCATAGTGGCCAAACAGTGGTACTGCAATATTCAGGATCGGTCACGTGATGCCCTGTGGCTTGAAAAGACTTTTCCCCATGGACTCAGATTGGCAAAGAGACGTCTATAAATCTGTGGATACATTTTTTTGAGTGTCACAACCCCCACAAAATGACTCGTTCCACTATCAAGATTGAATCCTTTGGTTACGATAACATTCTGAAAGTCTAAAAGAGCGGCAACATTAATTTATTTTATCCTCATTCGAGTTGCTAAGTATTAAATTGAAAGTTAGCCGCTCAGCGGGTAGAAGTTGGTTGCTCAGCCGCACTTGACTGCACTCTGCCTTGCTTGGTGACCATGAGTCTTTAGTGCACCTGCTCTATGGGCCCAATGATGTGGAAGCAGCACCAATCATCCGAGTAACTTCCTACCACAAAAACAGCCTTTTGGCTTCATGTGCCATTCAGCAACGTTCATAGGAATGAACTCCTGTGCCAATGCTGTATCCATGTCTCTTAATACATCCATAGGGTTAACATGCAGCAATTGGATGGTTGGAATTGAACCTGGGCTGCTGCAGTAAGGACACAGCCTCAGTGCATAGGGTGTCTGCTCTCCCAGCTGAGCTGCTGGTCGCCCCAAACTAACAGGTTTAAGGCTTGTTCAGTTACAACCAAATCTGTGCAGGGCCATGCTTCTTTTCAGCAATGCTGTCGTCCCCTGTCAGTCAATTGCAAAGACATCTTGGGGACACTATTCAATAGCTTTATTCAAAATTTGGTAATGTTTGGACAAACTGTCATTGATTTATGGCTAAATTTTGCACCAGGCCAAGACATTTGTTTGGAACTGGTGGCACCCCCTATTGGGCAATTTCAAAATAATTTTACACGTGTGGTTCAACATTGTTATGAAATATATAACCTGCAAGTTTTATAAAGATTGGACAAACAGTTTTTGATTTATGATATGACATGGCCATGTTTTGTATTTGTAGTGTGCAGGTTTGAGGTCCTACAAGAGTTAAGCCCCTTTTGAAGAACCTTGTTCAAGATCAAATGCGATATCAACAAGCATTTGATAATTTTTGATAAGCTTGATCCAATAACAGTTCATATTAATTTGGTAGCAATCTAAGTTGGAGATGTCAATATTGTGTGTTTTCTTTTTATTAAAAATGGTGGAAACATAGATGTAGATTTCAGGGGGGGACCTAGGGGACACATCCCCTTCGATATTCAGAATATGTGCATTTGTCCCCTCTAATAAAAACATGAAAGTAGCAGAGGACTTTTATTTTTGAAAGAATTAAAGATATTTACTCCTTATACGGATGCAGAAAAGGCACTAAGTGGTCCATAAAACCAGAGTGCAGAATATTAAGTGTTTAATGCTCAAAATTTTCTGTTGGAAAACCCCCAAGCTGGCAGCTAGCAGCAAACAATGTTAACTCCATGAATAGGCTTAACAACGGTGACTGTGCTGACAGAGCTAACAGTTTTAACCAGGGATAATTGGAGGATGGAGGCTACACGTACACTACAATGCTGCACACTGTTAATGCCATGACAGCAGATATCCAAGCTGCCAGACATTTCTTCAGAAAACAGTTGGTGATATAACAGAGGCTACATCCATGATCCTTGGGTTTGTTCTTTCATGGTATATACATCTTCCATTGTATCTGCCCCCCTAGGTTCCTAGCTACTCGTTGATCATCAGAGCTCTGGATAGTGGAATCCCACCCATGTCCTCCACTGTGATGGCCAACATAGACATCTCTGACATCAATGACAACCCACCCACCTTCTCCCCAGCCAACCTAACTACTGTCATACAGGTAAACCTCATCATTGACATTAAATTGACTTAAACATAAACATAATTAAAGGAAATGGCCACTTTAGACAGCATGTACTCACCCTCATGCCGACAAGAAGTCCGGTGTAGTTTTTTAATCCACAAAACTCATTCGGGGTATCAGAGGATAACAGCTAGTCGGAATAACAGCTGCACTTGAAGTGCATGGAACCCACATTTTGAAAATGTAATAAAACTCTGCTAATGCGTTCTCTCTGCAGAATAGGCCTATGTCAGCCTAACTAAGGGCTAATCCAAGGCAAGCCTGAGCCAGCCCTAACTATAAGTTATCAAAAACGAAAGTCTTAAGTCTAGTCTTAAATGTGGAGACGGTGTCTGCCTCCCGGACTGGTCCGCTAACAGTAATAGGGACGCTTGTGGATATAAACTAGAAACAGGGACGCTTGTAGATATAAACTTTTCTCCGTAACAGTGGCGATCAAATGTGGACCACCGCTTCCACCTCCAGCCGCTCCAACAGGGAAATCAGTTGGTTAAAGAAAGAATATAGCAGAAAAAGCTAACACTAAGAGAGAACTCGATGCTGCAAGAGCCAAAACTCGGGTCAATATTTGCTCTGCTTTTGAGCGATGACAAAGACTGATGCAGCTTCATCCTGAGCTAAAAAAGGACGAGATGGTCACAGAGTTTCTGCTGGACAGGTATTTTTAGTTTGCCTCTAATGTAACATAGGCTATAACGTTATATATGACAACACAGCATCCAGTTGCTAACGGTTAGCCTACTGTAACCTAACGTTGCCTGAGCCTCTCTACCTTGTTTGCTGTCACCGGTACTATCTAACGTTAGCGCTTACCTTAGTATAAAACTCATCAGTCATCACTGACCCTGGAACTCTGGGGTTGCGTTTGACTGTGCAGGACAGGTAACGTTATGTTTAGTTTGCTTCTAATATAACTATAACGTTATATATGACAACACAGCATCCAGTTGCTAATGGGTAACGTTAGCCTCTGAAACATTGACGTTATCTTCCTTGTGCGTTTCCACTTACTCGTAACGTTAACACTACTATCTAACATTAGCACTGAAACCTTATTCTAAAACTCATCAGTCATCACTGACTCCAGTTGAGTTTTAAAACTCTGGGGTTGCGTTTGACTTTCTTGGTTGTTATATTACACTCGCTCTCCTCTTCCGTGTATCAAACGTTAACTTGCCAACGCCTACGTCTATCATAGACGTAATGAGGACGTAATGGAGGAGGGGGAAATAGGCCTTTGGAGGGAGGTGGAGTTGCAGGAGGAGGGGGATGGGACTTTGGAGGGAGGGGGGAGTTGTGGATGTTCAAATTTTTGCTCAAAGTTCAAAGTGTTGTGTGAAATGCAAGAAAGGTAAGAGTAGCTTACTACTCTTACCTTACCTTAAGTGATGTATTGATTAAAGAAAACAGCCAAATTACAGCCATGGGTGGTTCTCATTGTTTGGTAAGAAAGTCCAAACTGCCTTGGTGTAACCCAAAAATCTGGGCCCTTAAGCTTCCCCTTTTAATACATCCATTCATGCCTGAAGAAATAACTGCCTCAGCAGATAAATACATGGATCTGTAGTGGCTATTAGGAAAAGGGAATTAATTAAAAGTTTATAGACCAAAAGGTTATAGTATACAGATGAAGTGTTTGCAGTGACTTTTTCCCCCAACAAACTGTAATTACTTTTGTCCCTTTCCCACTGCACAAAAAAACCATTAACACCTTCCATCATGCAGCTTTTTAAATGTAATGAGAAAAGTAACAATTGGCATTCACACCCAGGTCAAATGACTCCGCAGTGGTCACTAGGGCTGTCAAAACTGCTCAAAAATGACATTTGAATATTCCTTCTAAAAATAACTCACAGGTTCGAACCATTCAAATTTTATTTTTTTTTCGCATTATGTCCATAAGGAAACATACTTGTATATGTATTAATACAAGGAAACATAACTACTTGTAGGTATTTTTATTTCAACATAAACGTCTTTGAAAACATTTACATACCTACACATTAAAACACATAAAACAATTATCTATAACATTACGTTATAAACGGCCGCGGACCTCTCGCTCGCACCCCCTCTCTGACCCGTCAGGCCACACCGCCCGCAGAGGCGCTGCGAATAGCCTCGAAGCGCCGAGAAGCGAAGCCAGTTTCCTTTTGGCATCCATGTTAACCGATTGTGTCATCCACACCGTGGCTGGCTCGCACCCTGCAGCGATCGTTTTGGCGTCTGATCTATTTTCTGTGCGAGCCGCGAGCGAATCTGTCAATGCGTGCGTTCAGTGCAGCGGCCCAGGCCAACACCCACTCGCAAAGAGGACAGCTGCTGTGGTGTTTTTTTTTTTCTCCACAATCGAATATTAAATTTCTCATTCGAATGTCCATTTTTTTTTTTCAAATTCGAATTTAAATTCAAATTTTGAATATTCATTGACAGCCCTAGTGGTCACAGGTGTTTATTGGCTCTGGCTCCCATTGGTAGTGATGGAAATTCAATACCCAGGTGAATGCACTCATTTTAGCCCCTTTACTGGCGAAATGCAATGACGCACTACCACAAATACTGTCTGTCAGCACTTTGAACAGCACTCAAACATCGTTCCAAGTTAGCCTGCACAAGTTTGAAAAAGAGATACATTTTTAAAAAATGGCCTCCATGCTGCTTTCTGCTGTTAACTAGCCTATTTTCTGGTCTGTCCATGACATCAAACATGACACACCAGTTTAAAAAAATTGTAAAGGTATGTTGCAGAACTGTGTACATGTCTCTAGACTACTGGCAATAGGAGAGGAGTCTATTGCTGATTTTTAGCAGGTTTTTCCATGATTAGAAAACCTGCTAAAGGCACAGCGGCGGACTGGGACACAAATTCAGCTCGGGATATTCAGGCGCACCGGCCCACACACCAGCCCACGCACCAGCCCAGCTTATGTGCTTATTATTTAACTTAAAATAAGAGCATATGACTCTATTCTAATGCATCTAATTTTTAATTCACAATATAATTGACTGCCCTGCCCTGCCCTGCCCTGCCCTGCCCTGCTCTTATATTACATAACCCCAGTTTATATCTCCATGGCTCACGGCCATGAACTAAGGAGGTATAAATTGGGCAATAGGCCCTATAGTCAGCTTTTAGTCAACTTATTTCTACAACAAAAGAATCCCACTTAATACTACTAAAAAGTTTTCCTCTGGCTAAAATGTAATGCATAGTAGGCTGTGCCTTCACATTGCACCTGTCATATTTCTGGTCTCATCCTCCTCCTCATCACAACTGGGGTTAGTTTGTCCCTCAGCTTCATTGTTCTTGGGACTGGGAGCACCACTTAATGTTAAGTGCATGCATCCACTGGAAAAAAGTGCAGGTTTAAATCATAATGACTTGCAATGCAATGCAATACCTAGTAGGCTAGTTAGCCTCTTGAACCGAACACCTACAAGAAATACGCAATTTGCCAAAGCCAACCTTGCACATTACACACTCATGAACATTAGCTCACGTTAATGCACCTGCTATCATGGCACTGTCGGCTCCAGCTCCATCTCCATCGTTAGCAACACCAGCAGCCTCGGCCCGTCAACCAAGGCCACAACCAAACAGGTCGGTTATTTTGGAGCACTTTGCTGGCCTCTACATGTAAAGATTTAAGTTTTTTTTTTTGTTTTTTTTGTTTTTTTTCCAAGTTTTTTTCCGCGCCACCCTTTCTTGTTTTACCGGTTTTATCCATGTTTCCGGTCAAACTACCCTGGTCTGCCATGAGTTATGACTGATGACTGCGGCTGAGCCAATCAGATTTCAAGTAAAACGAGAGCCTCTTTCAGCCCTTTCTCTTTGAATACATCATCTTCCCAAAATCAATCATAATAATAATATTAATAATAATGTCACAATAATACATTTTATTTGTATAGCGCTTTTCAAAACACTCAACGACACTTTACAAAAACAAAAAAAACAAGATAAAAACAACATAAAAGCAGTAAAACACAGTTAAGAGCAAGAATCTGGATTGAATGCAAGCCTGACCAGGTGGGTTTGAGCAATGATTTGAAGGAGTTTAAGTCTGTACAGTTATGGATGTGTTGGGGGAGAGAGTTCCAGAGGGAGGGGGCAGCAGTGGAGAAGGCTTTGTCCTCCCAAGTTTTGTGCTTGGTCCTGCGTGGTAGAGAAAGGAGATATGCCTCAGAGGAGCGGAGACTGCAGGAGGGGGTGTGATGGTGCAACAGGTCAGTGAGGTAAGATGGGGCCTGGTTATGGAGGGCTTTGAAGGTGAGGAGAAGGACTTTGAACTGAATGCGTTGAGGAATTGGGAGCCAGTGGTAGTTCTGAAGGACGGGCCTGGTTGCAGGAGCGGGACTGGGTGAGGAGAGGGGCAGCAAAGTTCTGGATGTACTGTAGTTTGTTGAGAACTTTAGAAGATGAACCATACAGAATGCTATTGCAGTAGTTGAGTCTGGATGTTATGAATGCGTGAATCAGAGTTTCTGCAGTGGAGAAGGTAAGTGAGGGGCGGAGCCGAGCTATGTTTTTTAGATGGAAGAAAGCGGTTTTGGTGATATGATTAACATGCGGTTTAAATGAAAGGTTGCTGTCGAAAGTGACTCCGAGGTTGCGTAGATGTGGAGATGGAGAAAGTGTAGAATTTGTAACATTAAGGCTGAAATTATGGATTGTTTTAGTAAGGGAACTAGGGCCAATTAGGATCATGTCTGATTCGTCACAGTTGAGTTGTAGAAAGTTAGTTTGCATCCAGGATTTTATTTCAGTGAGGCAATTTTCAAGTGTGGAGCAGATTGCTGTAGTGATGGATTTGGTGGCGATGTAGATCTGGACGTCGTTGGCATAGCAGTGGAAATGGAGGCCATATCGGCGGATGATGTTACTAAGCCGGAGGATGTAGAGGATGAAAAGGAGAGGACCAAGCACAGAACCCTGGGGGACGCCTTGGGACAGAGGAGCGGTAGAGGAGGTGCAGTTACTGAAATGGATGAATTGCTGTCTGTTGGAGAGATATGATCTGAACCAGGAGATAGCTGTGCCAGTGATGTTGTAACAGGTTTTAAGACGGGAGAGGAGGGTGGAGTGGTTAATCGTGTCAAACGCAGCAGTGAGGTCGAGCATGAGTCGGCGGAGAGGAGGAGGTCGTTGGTGACTTTGAGAAGAGCTTTATTCAGTGCTGTGTTGTGACTGTAAACCAGATTGAAATGTCTCAAATAGGTCATTGGAGGTGAGATGGGTTTTGAGGTGAGTGGCAACAACGTACTCCAGGATTTTTGACAGAAAGGGGAGGTTGGAGATGGGCCGGAAGTTGGTCAGGATTGAGTCAGGCTTTTTTGAGGATGGGGGTGACAGCGGATCAGGGACTGAGCCGGAGCTGAGGGAGGCATTGATAATTCTGGAGATGAGTGGGGAGATAGAAGGGAGACAGGACTTAACAAGTGAGGAAGGGACTGGTTTGTGAACTGATGTAGAGAGAGGGGTCAGTGGAGGGAAGTGTGACAGTGGTGGAACGGAGGTGGGGGGAAGAGCAGGTGGAGGGGTTGGGAAGGGAAGGGTGGTGGTCAGGTTGCTGTAGATGGTGTTGAGTTTTTTGTTTTTTTTTATTGTGACCATGCATAATGTAACCTCAAACAGGGAGGTCTAAGGGATGTACCCAAATCTAAATACAGCATTTGGGAGAGCACAAATAATGCGATGGAGAAGATATTTATTGTGCCAAAAGCTGGTCACTATTACTCTGAGAAAAAAAAAGTCACTATTGACGTGTTTGTTTCTTTAAATTGACTCATATCATTGTGGATGACCACAAGATAAAAATGCCCATTCTGTTTGCAGCGTAGGACTTCCATTAACGAGACATTTCATTTATTACACATTATTGAAAAGTGATTCCCATATTCTTATCACCTTCACGTCAGCACACAGCAGGCAGCAGGCTGACAGCTGACTGATACTGCTCACTCCTCCAACAAGGAGGAGGAGATATTGTGCAGGAGTGACGAGACAAAAGCCTGGTGTGGCAGCTGGATTTCTTTCAAGTCCCTGGATGTTATCCTTCAAAATGAAGCTGAGAACCAGTAGTTTTTAGCTGTATGTGTTTATTCCCCCATTTAAATAGCCCAAATAAAGTGAATCTGCTTTTATGTTTGGAACCTCCCGTCTACGATGGGCTTGAGACGCGCCCTTGGTGAGGACTTGGCTCAGATTTATTTTATCCTGTTCAATTCGGCGGTGGGAACTTCTTGTGACTGCATGCCTTTGCTGATGTTGACCCCAGCAGGATTGGACCCTGGACCTTCCGCATGGAAGACTAGTGCTCTAACCACTACACTAGGGACGCCCCAAATAGTCCAAAATAAGTCCCTTTAAATAAAAGAACTAGTCCTGTAAGAAATGTCCTGTTTTTATAAAAGTAAACAAATAAAAACCTTTTATTTATTGAACTGTATTTACTAATTTATGTTTACATTTATTTTTATATAGATTTTTCCTCATTTATTTATTTCAGGATATATTTCATAACTATATTTATTTATTTGATTAATTTTTAATGGTATTCCATAATAGTGGGATTCAGAATGTTCATAAAAGTTAGTGGAGAAAAAAAAAAGAAAAAGCGGGAAAGAGAGATATGAAAAGAGAGTATGGAGATGTAGATTTTTATTTTTATAATTGATTATATGACATCATCAAATCAATTTGATGCTTTAGAGGCACAACATTTTCATTGCCAATAAATATGGTTACAAATTTCAACATTTGCTCGATTAAACGTGACTTCTAGTATAAGTCACCCCCACGTGAGGTCCTCCGTCTGAATACAGATCCAGAGAAAGATAATTTTGTTGGTTAAACAGACAGAGATTTTGACATATCTGCATATCTACCTTTACTTTCTAATGGTGCATCTCCTCCCTTAGGAAAACAAGCCAATCGGCACCAGCATCCTGCAGTTGTCTGTCATTGATCAGGACTCCTCCCACAATGGCCCACCCTTTGACTTCCACATCCTGTCAGGAAACGAAGGCGGAGAGTTTTTGCTGGAGAAAGATGGAACACTAGTGGCCAATCAAGTGTTCAGGAGGGACCTGGCCACTGAATATGTTATTCTGATACGGGTAGAGTCAAACTGCTGTTTCACATCAAACCTGCAGAGCTGCTGTAGTCACTCTTCTCAAGCATCACATTGGTTTCAAAAATAGAGCTGTGAATCTGTGAACAATGTTAGCTATTAGCAAAAACAGTCATGGCCTCTTCATTCTGGACAAATGTAAGCTCAAACTATCATCATGTTTTTTAATCATTTTTTTGTGATAGAGCTGATAGTGTGTGAAAATGTGTTCTTAAGTTCAGCTGAAGCTTTTATGACTCTTTGACAAGCCTACAAAGTCTGACAGTATTTTTTTTTTGCAGTAGCATACTATTGCAAATTAAAATTACATGACAGCACAACTGGAAGCCAGTTCATTCTCTGAATGAAAACAGTTAAGGCCATAAGATAAGTTAATTAAATAAATCACTGGTGTATTCATAACTACTCATCTTAGAACACAGAATACCTTAGAAAGAAAGCTTAATGTCTAGGATGACAGCTATACTCATCATAGCCTACACCAAGCATGACTGGCTAGACAGAGATCACCTGAGAAGAGATGAGTAAACACATACATAGGATCCATGTTTTGCTCCCTGGTGGGAAATGAATTCAAATGAGATAGAACAAACCAACTTCTTATTGTAAATATCACAAAATGGTCCAATAATCATACTTTTTTGCATTACTAATCACACATTGTACAGAGGGCAACATTATTATACAAATATGATAATCATACATTTGTTAACACTATCAATTTAAAAGGAGGAGATAAAATCAGTTGAAAAGTTGATTGAAATTTAAGTGATGGATGAAGCTGAAATACACTAAATGTCTCTACTTGTATCTCTGTGGTGTAAAGACATTTTTCAAAATTACATTCTTAGCTGGTTATATAATATAAAATAATGATTTGGCAAATAAATCAGAATATCAGATATGGATGGACTATGTCTGTTATGTCAACAAGTAAATGTAAAGAGTGTCAACATGTTACACTGTCCTTTAACTTTGATAATTCCAGTATAAATGTCCTAGTTCCCATCACAGACACCCACAGATCAGGTATCAGTCCAACACATCCAGTCAAATGTATACAGCAAGAGGCCAAATCACTCTAAAAATGTCTAATATCAGATGCCTCCTTAAAGCTAAGGAGATAAGGATGTGACGTTTCATTAATACTTTCCTCAGAAATACAGATTATGATCACTTCTTCAGTTTCTTCGCAAAGACACACAACGTTAGCTTTAATATTTACATTACACCACACATCAGGAGTACTTTTGAAGCACAATATAGCCCAGTGGCTGTTTATAGTGTTAACATTTAAGCATTTACACAACACAAACACTTACTGCTCTGTGACAGTTCAGTGACAACATGACTCAAAGCTGACCTCACACCAGCTCGCTGCACTCTGTACTGTGGTCTGTTAATACTAGCGCTATTTAGAGCCATGCTGACGGTGGAAAAAGAAAACAGTCAGGTCAAGGATGCTTTGTCTCATCTGAACCTGAGTTATGAGGGGGCGTGGCTGCTGTATAACAGAGCTTCAGCAGATCTGAGATCAGCAGACCACCAGCATTTAGAGGGAATGTGTATAAATGCATAATATTTAAACTAGAATAATCAGTTGTATGCCTCTGTGCACCAGTTAACTTTCTCTTATGGTTTACATCCATGTCTGTGAAAAACGGATGTTTCATACCCATCGGCCCCTCAACAGCACAGGATATCTACACAATCAGCACAGTTTCAAGGTGGACACCCAAGATTAGTGTCACCAATTTAGTATCTGACCAAATGTCTCCCCTTCTGTTCCTGAAATATAACATTGAATAATGGCCAGAAAAGTCCTTTATGCAGAACATTATGATGTCACTGTGAAGCTAACCTTTGACCTTTTGGATATAAAATGTCATCGCTTCATTAATTTATCCAAGACATTCCTGTGAAGTTTTGTCATAATTATCATAAAATTCTTGAGTTATATTTTGTGAGGTTACACTGACCTTGACCTTTGACCTTCAACCACAAAATTCTAATCATTTTTTTCTTTAGTCCAAGTGAAAGTTTGTGTCAAATTTAAATAAATTCCCTTGAGGTGTTTTTGAGATATCTTATTCATGAGAATGACACAAATGCAAAGTCACACTGCTATTGCCGGTGCGAAGGCATAAGAAAGTAGCATGATTAAAAGTGATATATAATGAAAATAATGATCTCCGTTCTCTAAAAACCTCCCCCAGTAAAATCAAAAATATTCTGCTTTAGAACTATCTACAATATACTCAAAAATGTTACTTACTTAGGATTTACAGGGTTATATTGACAGAAATTGAATATAATATTCATAACTATGTTTTTATTCATATAATCACCTGAAACTAAGAATCGTTTCATTTTCATTGCTTTCGAATGAGCTGTTAACATCTACATATGGAGCGGGTCCTCTTTCACAACGTCTGCCATGTTGTTTCTACGGTAGCCCAGAACAGACAAATTAAACTCTGGTTCCAGACAGGGTGATCCACATTTTTGCATTTGCCACTGTAGTTCTCCTACACGCTTAGCACACTGGATATATTTCAATTTTGTGCTCTAACTGCTAGATGTCACTAAATTCTACATACTGGACCTTTAAGTACATTTAATGCAGTAAATGTGATTTGTCATCTGCTTTAATGAACTTTCTGACTGAATAATGATATGACTGAGATGTGAAGAATGTAGAGATGTTACCAAAAACATATTACTAATTCATTTCTCTTGTCCTCTTCTCCTGTCCTTAACTCCCATTTTATTTTTTCTTGCTTCTCCCCCTGTCTTTTCCTATGATCTGCTTGGCTGTCCCTGTTCTCTGTCCTCCTCCCAGGTGACAGACTCAGGGAAGCCTCGTCTTTCCTCCTCCTCCACGCTGAAAGTCAGAGTGATTGAGGAGAGCCTTCACCGACCAGTCGCGTTGCCACTGGAAGTTCATATTGTCACTATGGAGGATGAATTTCCTGGCGGTGTGATTGGCCAGCTGCACGCCACCGACGCTGATCCTTATGATGCACTGACCTTTGGCCATGCCCCCCCAGCCCAGCGCAGTCTTTTTAAGATCAGTCCTCGTGATGGCAAGATCATTGCCCTGGGTGGGTTGGATGCAGGCAAATACACCCTCAATGCCAGCGTTAGTGATGGCCGCTTTGCTGTGCCTGTGCCCGTGAGTGTGCATGTGGAGCAGGCAACACCAGAGATGCTGCGTGAGGCAGTGACGGTGCGCTTTGAGAGCGTGGCACCACAAGACTTCGTGGCAATGCACTTGAAGAGCGTGTTGAAGGTTCTGCAGCAGGCCGCCGCATCGCAACAGCAGGACATGTTGCACCTGCTCAGTCTGCAGCCAGTCGGAGGAACACAACAACTTGACATGCTCGTAGCCGTGGAATCAGCAGGGGGTGGGTACTACAAGGCGGCTTACCTTACCCAGAAATTAAGTGCATCACGGCGGCAGCTGGAGGAGGTCCTCAGGGTGTCAGCTATCCTGGATAAGAACTGCTCGGGGCTGGAGTGTCGCGGCGCACAGTGCGAACAGAACATCATCTTGGACTCACATAGCCTGGCTACATACAGCACACCACGTGTCAGCTTTGTTTCACCACGCTTCCACCGAACCTCACGCTGCACATGCAATGGTGAGTGGTAGGATCTCGCAAATTTTGTCAGGGCATATGTTGTTTTTGAAATCGCATACTACATTCTGTACTGCATACTACAAACTCAATTAGTATGTACCAACCACCCCTCACTGCCTAGTGCTATTCAGGGTGTTTGACTCCACCCAAGCTGAACAGCTCCACCTGCCTCTCCTTCCTGTTTTTTGTGCTTCTGGGAGAGGTTTGCCTTGTGGGCTCTCTGCAAGAAAGGGATTTCTTGGTTAAGATTAGGAAAAAAACATTCTGCCAGAAAAAGATTTCAAACAGAAAGCCCACCAGGCAAACTGGGCCTCCTTAGGTTGATGTTGAACGTAACAATCCTGAACAAAAGCACGTTAAATATGAACATACAGTAGTTACATCTTGGAAGAATGTCAGAAATATTTTTGAAAGAGGCACAACAGGACTATTATAATGTTTTGCTTCAGTATTTATTGGGTAGTTATTTGTGCTATACTCAGCCAGGTATAAAGAACATTTGTACGGTTTCAAAGCTTTTTTGAGAAAAAAAAAATATCGAGATGAAAGGACACCTAATTCCACTTCTTTCAGCTATCTCAAGCTGCCTATCAAACTATACACTGCTCAAAAGATCTCGATGAACTATCGATGAACATTGATGAATTATTGAAAATTGTTAAAGATCGTTACTGACGTACAGTACAGGCCAAAAGTTTGGACACACCTTCTCATTCAATGCGTTTTCTTTATTTTCATGACTATTTACATTGTAGATTCTCACTGAAGGCATCAAAACGATGAATGAACACATGTGGAGTTATGTACTTAACAAAAAAAGGTGAAATAACTGAAAACATGTTTTATATTCTAGTTTCTTCAAAATAGCCACCCTTTGCTCTGATTACTGCTTTGCACACTCTCGGCATTCTCTCGATGAGCTTCAAGAGGTAGTCACCTGAAATGGTTTCCACTTCACAGGTGTGCCTTATCAGGGTTAATTAGAGGAATTTCTTGCTTTATCAATGGGGTTGGGACCATCAGTTGTGTTGTGCAGAAGTCAGGTTAATACACAGCCGACAGCCCTATTGGACAACTGTTAAAATTCATATTATGGCAAGAACCAATCAGCTAACTAAAGAAAAACCAGTGGCCATCATTACTTTAAGAAATGAAGGTCAGTCAGTCCGGAAAATTGCAAAAACTTTAAATGTGTCCCCAAGTGGAGTCGCAAAAACCATCAAGCGCTACAATGAAACTGGCACACATGAGGACCGACCCAGGAAAGGAAGACCAAGAGTCACCTCTGCTTCTGAGGATAAGTTCATCCGAGTCACCAGCCTCAGAAATGGCAAGTTAACAGCAGCTCAGATCAGAGACCAGATGAATGCCACACAGAGTTCTAGCAGCAGACCCATCTCTAGAACAACTGTTAAGAGGAGACTGTGCGAATCAGGCCTTCATGGTCAAATAGCTGCTAGGAAACCACTGCTAAGGAGAGGCAACAAGCAGAAGAGATTTGTTTGGGCCAAGAAACACAAGGAATGGACATTAGACCAGTGGAAATCTGTGCTTTGGTCTGATGAGTCCAAATTTGAGATCTTTGGTTCCAACCGCCGTGTCTTTGTGAGACGCAGAAAAGGTGAACGGATGGATTCCACATGCCTGGTTCCCACTGTGAAGCATGGAGGAGGAGGTGTGATGGTGTGGGGGTGTTTGCTGGTGACACTGTTGGGGATTTATTCAAAATTGAAGGCACACTGAACCAGCATGGCTACCACAGCATCCTGCAGCGACATGCCATCCCATCCGGTTTGCGTTTAGTTGGACGATCATTTATTTTTCAACAGGACAATGACCCCAAACACACCTCCAGGCTGTGTAAGGGCTATTTGACCAAGAAGGAGAGTGATGGAGTGCTGCAGCAGATGACCTGGCCTCCACAGTCACCGGACCTGAACCCAATCGAGATGGTTTGGGGTGAGCTGGACCGCAGAGTGAAGGCAAAGGGGCCAACAAGTGCTAAACACCTCTGGGAACTCCTTCAAGACTGTTGGAAAACCATTTCAGGTGACTACCTCTTGAAGCTCATGGAGAGAATGCCAAGAGTGTGCAAAGCAGTAATCAGAGCAAAGGGTGGCTATTTTGAAGAAACTAGAATATAAAACATGTTTTCAGTTATTTCACCTTTTTTTGTTAAGTACATAACTCCACATGTGTTCATTCATCGTTTTGATGCCTTCAGTGAGAATCTACAATGTAAATAGTCAACATGACAACAACAATGGTCAGTGGAAGCTAAAATCATCATTGAGGGCTGGATTTAAAATCACACCGAAAATCACAGTAAAAGATTGAAATCACAGGCTGATCCAACTTGCATGAATTTTATCACGGCAACTCATAATGTGACTCTGTAGTGTGTATGGCTTCTGCATGCCTGTATGCACTCCTGACAGTGTCCGGGCATGCTCCTGATGAGTTGGCAGACGGTGTCCTGGGGGAAATTCTCCCAGACCTGGATCAGGGCATTGGCGGCAGCTGATACACCGATACATAATGTCCCATAGGTGCTCAATTGGATTTAGGTCAGGGCAACGAGAAGGCCAGTCAGTGGCATCAATGCCTTTGTCATCCAGGAACTACCAACACACTCTGGCTACATGAGGCTGGGCATTGTCCTGTCCCTTGATGCCCTTTTACGGCCCTGTTCAGCTCTCCTTGTGTAATGGCAGGTCTCCTACAGAATTTTCTGCATGCTCTCGAGACTGTTCTAGGAGGCACAGCAAACCTTCTTGCAACCACACGTATGAATGTGGACACTAGCAGAACACAAAACTAGAGAAGAATCAGTCAGGAAGGATAAGGAGAGAGCAACTGTCTTTGGTCACCACATGTAAAACCATTCCATTTTTGGGGGTTGTCTTGCTTTTGCTTCTCCATTGCACCTGTTTTCACTTTTATTTGCACCAAAGCATATTCACAATCACTTGTGCTTCCTAAATGTAAAGATTGACACCCCTGAAGTTTAACTTACTTGGTGTTATACTGTGACCATTAAGTGTTCCCTTAATTTTTTTGAGCAGTGTATTATAAACGAGCCCTTCCTCTGCAAAGGAAGAATAATTAAAACCCATATACAGCAGCATCATTTAGGGCAGAGGCATGTCCAAAGTAGGGATGGGCAAACGATCAAAATTCATTATTCGATCATCAAAAAAATTAACAATCAATTATTGATTAATTAATTGATTGAGAGCCTCCGTCTGTTTATGGTTTTTTGCCTGGTATAGGTCGTAGGCAAGGCAGCTTGCTGGGCCTGTAGGATTGCAATTAGGGGAACACTGCAACTATCGAGCAAAATTATTAACAATCAATCATCGATAATCGAAAATTGATGCCCATCCCTAGTCCAAAGTCCAGCTCAGGGGCTTATCATGGCCTGCGGATCAATTTTATGCAGCCTGTGGTTCAGTTTTCAAAATAAACTAGATGTGGCCTGTATTGGTTAATAAAGCAATCTCATTGTGCATTTTCATCTGTTCATCTCATATCTGTATCTTATAGTCTGTAGACAAAGATGTGTTTTCATAAACAGACAATAAACAAGCAAACGGAATGGCTACCTAACAGCAGACATTTCCTGCCTGGTAGCAGATATGGCTACTGCAAAAACATGTTAAGGTGAAAGCAAGAGCCGCCACTTTGAGGAGCAATTGAGAGTTAAATACTCTTTCACTATGAGATGGAACAGTTCCACTTGTCTTAATTATATGTGATTTTCTTTTTTAAATAATAAATATGATACGAGAAGCAGCTGGCGCTCTCGGATTTTCACATTATCTAATCTGTCTCTGATTCAATTCAATTCAGATCAATTTTATTTATAAAGCCCAGGATCACAAATCACTGTTTGCCTCCGAGGGCTTAACCACATATGACATCCCTCTGTCTTTTGGACCCCCACAGTGGATAAGGAAAAACTCCTCCCCATAAAAACCTTTACAGGGGGGAAAAAAATGGTAGAAACCTCAGGAAGAGCAACTGAGGAGGGATCCCTCTTCCGGGACAGACAGACATGCAATCCATGTTGTGTGTACAGAACAGATCAACATAATAAATTTACAGTAATTCATTTGACAAAATTATACAAAAAGAGAGGGAGAGATGAAGAGAGACCAAGAGAGACAGAGGCAGAGAGAGATGAAGGGCAGACTCTAATGACATTAGCTATGATATGATAGAAATAATAATAATAATTATAATAATAATAGTAGTAGTATTTTGCTGGCATATATCTTATAAGTAAATATAAGCATATTACAGTACATGTATGTGACAGTAATCATATGTGTACAGAGATAGCAGAAATATGGTAAAATAATGGCAGTAGTAGTGGGCATCAGACAGGACCACGACAGCAGTGTGACCACCACAACAGCGTAACCACGACCCACAATCCAGGCATAGCGGTATTTTGAGGGAACCTGCGAGACAGTGGAGCACAAAGACTCCAGAGAAGAAGCAGTTAGTGACATGCAGTAATAGGACATGAACGCAAATGGAGAAGAACCAACTTTTCAGAATCTGAGAGAGAGAGAAAGAAAGAGAAAAAGAGAGAAGGGGCTCAGTGTGTCATAGGAGGTCCCCCGGCAGATTAGCCCTATATCAGCTGAACTAGGGGCTGGACCAAGGCAAGCCTGAGCCAGCCCTAACTATAAGCTTTATCAGAAAGAAAAGTCTTAAGTCTACCTTTAAATGTGGAGACAGTGTCTGTCTGCTGGACCGAAACAAGAAGGTGGTTCCACAGAAGAGAAGCCTGATAGCTGAAGGCTCTGGCTCCTGATCTACTTTTGGAGACTTTAGGAACCACAAGTAACCCGACATTCACAGAGCGCAGTGTTCTGGTGGGATAATAGGGCATTATGAGCTCTCTAAGATATGATGGAGCCTGACCATTTAGAGCTTTGTAAGTGAGAAGGATTTTAAATTCAAGTCTGAGGGCTGAGGGCTGAAGGAATACAAGGCAAGAGCTAAAGAAACCTGGGGTTGTTCTTATTTTCTTCTATTAATGCTGAGTAATAATTTGCTCTGGCATTGCAGAGTACCTTCCTATATGTTTTAAGACTGTCTTGCCAGGGGCGTCGGTGGCTTAGTGGATAGAGCAGGCGCCCCATGTACAAGGCTGTTGCCGCAGTGGCCCGGGTTCAGCTCCAGCCTGTAGCCCTTTGCTGCATGTCACTCCCTCTCTCTCTCCTCCTTTCACACTTCACTATCCTATCAATTAAAGGCAAAAGATGCCCATAAAAATATATTTTAAAAAAAGACTGTCTTGCCAGACTAAGCGAGATTCTTTCAGCTTGGCTAAATGCTAATTTCTTTCAAATTTTCACAACAGTTGTTTTAATTTTTGGGTTTGGGAGCTATACCATGGAGCTATCTTTCTTTTTTTAAGAGGTGCAACAAAGTGTTCACAGTGAGCCTGCAGCACTTTCAACAAGATAATCACTTTGTTAGGGTTTAAAGTTAGTATAGGAAACCTCTGTTACAGTGGGACATGGTATTACATTTATTGTAGATTGAATCATTTCCTTAAATTTTGCTACAGCACTATCAGAGTGGCGTGTAATCGAGTAAAAAGAAATCAGAAGTTATTAAATAGTGATCTGATAGAGAGGGATACTGTGTAAAGACTATTAAGTCATGAATTTCAATTCCATACGTCAAACGAGGGTGTGTTTAAAACAGTGAATGGGTTTATGGATATTCTGACTGAAGCCAATGGAGTCTAATAATGAGATTAACACAGTAGTGAGGCAGTCATTATCAACGTC
Source organism: Epinephelus fuscoguttatus (assembly GCF_011397635.1). Lineage (NCBI taxonomy): Eukaryota > Metazoa > Chordata > Actinopteri > Perciformes > Serranidae > Epinephelus > Epinephelus fuscoguttatus. The sequence continues at coordinate 43,106,937 of NC_064756.1, read as the reverse complement.
AACATGAATATTAACAACATTCAACAAAGGTTGGACACCCCTGACCTAAGGAGTCTCTCATGCTGGAAAGGGGTCACATGACTGACAGGCACAGCAAAGCTAGCACTTGTGCTAGTGAGCTTCTCCCCTAGCTAAGATTACCTTCCTACAAGTAACATTAACATAGTAACAAGGATAGAGAAAGCAGCAAAGGACCGAAGGTTCTGTCTTTAGATAGTTAGTTGAGATCACAGTCATCTCAGTAGAAGAGCAGCAGGGTAGGACAGGCTGTTTCCTACCAAGACAAGCTCATTTAATGTAGAGGGGTGTGTGTGTGTGTGTGTGTGTGTGTGTGTGTGTGTGTGTGTGTGTGTGTGTGTGTGTGTGTGTGTTACCACAGGCTGTAAAGCTTCACATGCCTGATTCATTTCAGGCACAAAATGCACCATGAGCTACTAAGTGTCACTTTGTGTGTCATGGAAGGCATTTGGCACTTGGAAGAAAATGAATCGGACAGATTTGATTATACTGACAATAACCTTACAGTACATGACTTTACTGTACTGACTTGTAACACCAAGGATGAAATGCTCTTAAGTGTCTTTTGGCAGATATTTTGTGCATGAAATTGAAACTTGTCACTTTCATGGGACAAGTTGCTTATCAAGGGTCATCAAATTGCATTTTGTGCATAAATGCTACGTGTAACATTAGCATATTTTGGGTATATTCAGATCAATAAAAAAAGCCTGATAGATATAAATGGTTATAATAGCTATAAAGTGTATATTTCCTGTTTTTTTCTTAGTATTTTGAGGCTGTCTTGCTGTCAGTACATGCTCTTCATGGTAGAATGATAAGCATATTTTCTTTCTGTCTTTGTGTGTGTGTGTGTGTGTGTGTGTGTGTGTGTGTGTGTGTATGTCTGTGTGAACAGATGCAAACTGTGCTGTCCTGTCAGAACAGTGTGAGGACCAGCCGTGTCCAGCAGACATGCAGTGTGTTTCAATTGAGGCCAACAGAGGTCGCTACGCATGCCAGTGTCCACCAGGCAAACTGGGAGAGTGCGCAGGTATGTGTGTGTGTGTGTCAAAAAATTCTCAAGTCTGTGTATTAGAATAACAGATGCAACAACAACTTTTTAAACAAAAAAAAAAAAAAGTACTTACAATATCACAGACTTGTATATTGCTCTGGAGTTTGATTCATTAACCCATGTGCCTATGTGTGCATGTGTGCATGTGTGTGTGTGTGTGTGCGTGTGTGTACAGGCCATTCTTCTCTGAGTTTCTCAGGTAACAGCTACATCAAGTACAGGCTGTCTGACCGGCTGCAGACAGAGCTGAAACTCAGCCTCAGGATCAGAACACTGCAAAGCAAAGGAATCATAATGTACACACACACTGAGCCCTGCACCATGCTCAAGGTACATACACAAACACATACACACACAGTCTAAGCTCTGGCATTTATAAGCATCAATCACTGCTTGATCACAGGGCATATACCAGGTGTTCTGTTCTCTATGGGAAGGAAATTAGGGGAAAGTTGTCCTCATCCATTGTTTTTATTGAAGTTGAAGTTATTATAATTGTGAAGTTATTATAGATAATTTCTTAGATGTAATTATTTGATACTTTACAGATATTTCAGACAAGTAGAGAATGCCATCATTGCTGAGATCATGAGAGATTGAGCTCTTAAAATCTGGACAAGAGCCTGACTAAGTAGAGAACCCTAAAATAGTATTCGAGTAAAACATGAAAATTGTATTGCTTGAAAAGATTTATTTGATTAGACAACACTTTATCTAACTGTTAAAAACATTTTAGGTAGTGATACTTTGTATATAGTCCATGCCATTTTATTAAAATTCCATTTTATGATTTTTTTGTGTGGTTTTTAAATTATCAGACATCTGATATTTTTCAGAATGCAGACACATAAATCTATATCCTGCAGTTCACATTTTGCGAAGCTGTAAAAGTATCCACAGTATTATGTTGTTATGCACAACCATATTAGCTAATGAAAGTCAAAGACTAGAATTACAACCGTATTGTTGTATGCCTCCGTAAACCCATCAAGTTTCTCTTACAGTTTACATACATGTGTGTGAAAACATAAATGCTTCACACACATCTTAAGATTTATACAATCAGCACAGTTTCAAGGTGGACACCCAAGATTAATGTTACTGGCTCCCAGTTAAATACCGCATTGACTTCAAGATTTTACTCCTCACCTTTAAGGCCATCCACAACCAAGTTCCACCTTACCTCTCCCAATTCTTGCACAGCCACATCCCCACCCACACTTCAGCCGCTCTGCCCCCCACCTCTGGAACTCCCTCCCCTCGGACATTTGTTGCATCAATACCCTCTCCTCTTTCAAAATCCGCCTCAATACTATTATGCCATTATTATCATTATTATTATTATTATTATTATTATTATTATTATTATGATCATTATCATTACCGATTCAGTATGTGATTAAATGTCTACCCTTCTGGCCCATGGATATAAAATATTATCACTTCATGATTTTCTCCTGAAATTTAGTCATAGTTAGCATATATAATCCTGAAGTATGGTCACAGTGACCTTGACCTTTAACGTTCAAACACCAAATTCAGTTCATTTGTGAATCCATGTGGACATTTGTTACAAATTTTAGGAAATTCCCTCGAAGTCTTCTTGTGATATTGCCTTAACGAAATGATATATAAGCAAGGTCACATTGACTTTGACCTTTGACCACTAAATTCTAATGAGTACATTGTTGAATCCAAGTGGGCGTTTGTTCAAAATTTGAAGACTTCCCTCAAGGTGTTCTTCAGACATTGCAGTTACGAGAATGGTCATTGGCCATTGCCAGCGCTGAGGCTCAAAAACAGTGGATACACACTTTCCATGATAATGATCCTAACAAGGGATTGCATGAGAATTTGATAGAAGTCATGCAGCAAACAAGACAATTTTCCTTTAATGTACTGCCTGATTGCATATGCTGTGCAACACTGAAGTTAAATGTGGTGTGTGTGTGTGTGTGTGTGTGTGTGTGTGTGTGTGTGTGTGTGTGTGTTTGTGTTTGTGTGTGTGTACAGTTGGAGGAGGGGAAGCTGTGGTTCCAGCTGGCCTGCAGCCTTAGAGGTGGCGGAGGTGAAGGTGGTGACAGTCCCGACATGTTGGGCATCTCTGGCCGTCGTATCAATGATGGCAGCTGGCACACGGTGGCACTGGAGCTCAATCGCAACTTCAGCAGCCTGGCGCTGGATGACAGTTACGTTGAGCGACGCCGCGGACCACCATTCATACAACCACTGGCTCCAGACAGAACCATCTACTTTGGAGCACTGGTCAGTTCATGAGAAGTTGTACAGTATTGAGGGGTTTCAGGTAACAGGATGGCAGCCATGTTAGGGCTCCTCAGCTTTAGATCATCTAGTGATGATTTAACTTCACCTAATTACTGTAGCACTCCTTCCAACTGGCAGAACTTGCTATCCCATAAACTGTGAAATGCTAGAATGTAGTTTTTCTGTTATGCCTATTATTTTGGTGTGTGATCAAAGTCTGTGAATTATTACACTGCTCACCCTACATACAGGTTTATTTTGCCCATTGTCACGTCCACTTGTGTGCACAACCTGTTTTCTGTATGGAGGGATTAGGAGACAGTGGGCCTTTGGCACAGATATAAAAAAGCAAGAGCATAATTTAGAATAGACATGCCCAGTGTTTTTTTTTAATAATCCTTGAAAATTTTACAGTATTAGTTCTCTCAAAATCTCTTTCAAATTCTAGCAAAAATTGGTATTGTGCTTTAAATATCCCAATTAAATTGATATCTAATCATTGTATGACTAACTGAAAAGTGAAATTGAAATATCACTTTTCAGTGTTCAGTGTTGCTGAACAGGTGTATTGGTAAAGTATTGATTTTTCTTCATGAAGGTTTTTTTGCACTCACTCAAGGTATCTTTACTTCTCTGTCTTCACCGCAGCATCTCTACTCCATGTTAGTGGGTCTGTATGTGTACATAAAAGTGGCGTAGTAGCCCTGATGCACAGACAGCAGGAGAGGCTGCTGCAGCATGATAATAAATTACACCCAGACAGTAAGCTAACTGTTAAAGGTAAAAGAACTGGTAATGTCAGAGCATCAACAGCTGTTAGTAATTTAGTACCAGGGCCCTTTTACTACTGGCGGGATTAACGGGGTTAAAGCTTTACACATCAGTGGGAAAAAGCATATAGTAAAAGATCGATCTCCGATTTTATGAATCAGTATTTGGTCATTCAAATGAAGATCGATGTGAGTCGGATGATTTGTTTTTAACCCAGCCCTAATGCCTACGTTGTTGCATTAAAGCCCCTTCAACTCTGCTCTAGTATTTAAAGATCAGTAGTGACGGACAATCAGTAGTTAGAAAGCAGTTTTTTTGTGGTGACACCCGACTACTTTTATGCAAAAGGATGAAGAAAAGTGTCTCTGCCAGCATTTCCTCCTTGACAGTGTGAACTGAAACATTTGAAACAGCATTTAGACCTTTATGTTAGAAAATAAAACTTTAAAGTATAACTCAACAGTTAACAGAATAAAGAAACTGTGAAAAAGCCTTGCCATCAGATATGGTAATTCATGGTAGTATTGATGATAATAATGTTGATAATAATACAGTAACACTAAAGATCCTCACTTTGGTTTGGTGTCGGCTGACCCACAACCTAAGTTATTCTTAAACTACAGCCCTGCAGGGCAATCTATACCTCACCTGGTACATCATGCACCTGACATAGACTGAGTTCTTTATAGCGGCCCGGGTTCTATTTCTGACCCGCGGCCCTTTCCTGCATGTCATCCCTCCTCTCTCTCCCACCTTTCCTTTCAATCTACAGCTGTACAATCCATAAGTCAAAGATTCCCAAAAAATAATCTTAATTTAAAAAAAAAAAAAGAAAGAAGAAGGACAGCCCTGCATAGTTAAACCCATGTTTCTGTTATTTTAACTGTTATTCAGAAGCACAAAGTGAAACCTGTTCTATTAGTTCACTGCATTGTACTGGACACTCATCTTGTTTTCACTTCCCAAATAAGAAGTTTGTACATTAGAATGTAGTTAAGCTGTGGAACTGGTCTGTGGTTGTAATGTCAATGGGAATGATGACCAAAACTGTGACAATAAAGAGTCAGGTTTGTTATGTAACTTCTTCTAATCGAACAATAGACTCCAGCCATGTTTAATGCACATCTCTATCTTCAAACTACTACAAGAACATACAGATGTTTATAATTCCCAGGTTATTAGTTCTGCATATTTAGAATAAAACATGAATTACACATTGTGGGTGCATTATCCCTTTAAGTGTCACCCCAAGCCAACCAGCGAGGAGGGGAATTGCTTATAAACCCTCCAACAGTGAGTCTGTGTTGATGCCATCTTGCTGACAGTGTGCAATGTTGTATTGTGTTCTTCATGGAAGAAGCTCTGTAAGACATAGACATTTTTATTGTCATACAAATTATAACATCTTAAAAGTTTCATTGTATTTTGGATAAAAAAAACAACTTTTCTAGTCTCTAAAAGTCTTGTTGTTTTGATTGTGAAGTGATGTATATATAAAGGGACAGTTGCAAAAGAACAAGTAACTTAAATTCATCACAGTAAAAAAATAAATAAATAAATAAAAATTGAAGATATTACCGGAAAAAGAAGGAATGCTACTAAAGAATCTTAAGAGTACATTTTTTGTCCTATTTATTTATTTATTTACTATTTATTCTAATTACAAAAGCATTATAAACAAAAATGCAGGTAAATCAGGTAAATAGCAGAACAAACAGATCAAATTAAGTGCTATACACATATAGCAAATATACATAAAGAACATAAAATGGGGTTAAGCTTTAATTTTCTCCATGGTTAAAAAAAGTTCCTCTATCAGCCACAGAAAAGGAAGTCTGTTACAAAGCTTGCTGCTGTATTTGTACCCTACGCCTTAATGAAGGGTGTATCATTCAGCTGTGATGGTGTCTACAAAGAGTTACACTCCATTACATACTAAGAGTAGGTAGCATCCATTTTTTTCATTTGGCCTTGTGTGTGTGTGTGTGTGTGTGTGTGTGTGTGTGTGTGTTTGGTTCATTTCTTCTGCTCTTGTGAAAGACAGTGTGAGTACATTTTGACTAGTCATCACATCTTTAGTGTATCTTTATAAATCCATGCATGAATTTGTGCCTCTCCTCTCTTCAGGTGCAGCAACCAAACTCTCGCAGCCTCAAGGACTCCCAGAAGGACCCGCAGGTGCTTGAGGGTTTCCAGGGCTGCCTGGACTCAGTCATGCTGAACAACAACGAGCTGCCGCTGCAGAACAAACGCTCTCGCTATGCAGAGGTGGTGGGACTGACAGAGCTGAAGCTGGGCTGCATCCTTTATCCTGACGCCTGCCTGCAGCAGCCCTGCCGCAATGGAGCCACCTGCACCAGTCTTCCCTCTGGTGGTGAGTAACAGAAAATACAGTACAGCTACTTAACACTCAAGGTTTTGAGAAAGTGATTAATTACTAATGTATTAGAAGTGTTTTTTAAATGTTTTCTTTACTTTAAAAATTGTGTTGAATAGTTTGAAAATATTGAAAGTATTAATTATTATTTACCCAAAACTTGGTGTACATAATCTTAGTTAGAAAAAAAGGGAAGAGGAGTTGAGAGATAAAAGCATAATTAGTGCTCATAGGATTGGCTGACAAGACGTCCAGTCAGGAGACAGCAGCTTTTTACTGCAGCTGAGCATTAGTTAAAGGTTCTCCCTGTGTGTGTATTGTAATCTGAGCTTCTCTGCGGTTTGTTGTGGTAAGCCGGTTCAGCCACACATAGTATATTTGAGTCTCTGTGAATGTGTCCCACTGGCTAGCTCATCACTGCCGCTCTGCACTGCGCTCATACTGCACTCATACTGCAGTTGCCACAATGGGACGGCATCGATTCAGAAGCATAGCACCCACCCTCTTGTTCCCCCAGGTAACAATGTTAGCTCTGTTAGCAATGTTGCTGCTAGCCTGGCCCCAGACTCTGGATCTTAGATGTGCTCTGAATGTCTCATACAGCTACTTTAATCTAAAGATGAGATGCCCCTCTTATCTAAAACATATCTGAACTATGAAATTAAACCTGCCAAGCCTCACATTAAATCACTGATTAAACTCTTGAAGGCTTAAAAAAGGGGAGAACTGATATGCAGTTGTGTTTTTTTTTTCTGGGGTTTTTGTTTTGTTTTAAAATCTTCCATTTAATAAGTAAAATAATCCTTTGGGACATAAATAATGAACCTTTTGTTCATGAAATTTTCTCACTTACAATTCTAATTAAGTGATTAAATAATTTGATATATCTGCAGTTTATATTGTGTGTACTATCATACTATGATTAATGTATATTGAGTGAACACCAGAACATAGAAACTATTGTATATTATAATAAAATCTGATACAAGAACTTGATGTTGACTCTGCATCAAGATGTGTTGATTTAACTCTTTGTGAGGCTGCACCTAGAGGTAGTTTTGTCTTAGACTGTATTTTAACTGCAGGTGTTTTAATAGTTTTGTTCCTCTGTACACAGTGTGTCAATAAGATGGACTAAATATTTAAAAACACAAAATAACTATTTATTAGACTATTAGAGGCAGCACAGTGCTGCAGTGGTTACTATTGTCACCTCACGGCAAGAGGGTTCCTGGTTTGAACTGCCGGGTTAGGGGAGCCCTTCTGTGCAGAGTTTGCATATTCTCCCTGTGTCAGCTTGGGATTTCTCTAGGTACTCTGGCTTCCTCCCACAGTCCAAAGACATGCAGGTTAGGTTAACTGGTTACTCTAAATTTATCATTGGTGTAAATGTGAGCGTGAAAGGTTGTCTGTCTCTATGTGTCAGCCCTGTGATAGTCTGGCAACCTATCCAGGGGAGTACCCCACCTCTCACCCAATGTAAACACCCCCCCCCCCCCCGGCGACCCCTAACAGGATATGTGATCATCGAAAATGATCAAATGAATGAATAGAGGGCTATTAGATAGCATTGCATCATGAAGGTGTTTCTGTTTTTGTGGCTACTCAGTATGGATTATATTTGTTTTGACAGAGTTTAAATGACAAATCTCTACCAAAACTTAAAGCTTCTGTATGCAACATTCAGAGCATTAATATAGCAACAAACCACTATTCACTATGCAGAGATACAGTGGGGTGATGGTGTCCTGAGCACAAAATGAAATCATGCTCCCTCTGTGTGTATTGTAGTCTGAGCGTCTCTGTTCTTTGATGTGGTAAGCCAGTCTGTTAGTGCATGTTAGTTCCTGTGTGTGTGTGTGTGTGTGTGTGTGTGTGTGTGTGTGTGTGTGTGTGTGTGTGTGTGTGTCCCACTAGCTAGGTAGTCGCCATTGCTCTGCACTGTGCTCATATAGTGCCTATTGCTGATAACACCGTACTGACCCACATTGGCAGGATAACGTCATCGTGGAAGTGGAGCACCCACCCTATGGTTTCCCTATGCTTAGAACCATTAGCTCTGTGAGCACTGTTGCCATTGTTTAGCGCTATGTACTGATTTACCACCATTAGCTGCTCGTTGCCAGCTCAGCCACCTTCATGTTGACAGCTGTGTGCAGACAATCCCAGCACAGACTCAGTTATAGATGTGCTCTGAATTATGTGCACAGAGCCCTCAACTTTAAGACGCTGTTTTCTCAAAGCATGCTAATCACATGCTGGATTAGTTCACTTTTAAGATTTTATATATTTTTTAAATGTATTTATTTAATTGAATTTGGTCTATATATTCTTCACTTCTGACAACCATAACAATAAAATATATTTGTTTGAAAGTGGTGCAGGACAATTAATTAATGGATGCATTTAGAGTCATTTCATTTGTACCACATCATGTTTCTCAATACGTTCTGTCTTCCCTACTCTGTCTGTGTCTCTCAGTCCAAAATCCACTGCTTTCTTCTAAAGACGTAAATGTCCAAACAGCTCACAAATGTATTGCCTCATTTTTTGAAAAATGGTCCAGTAATTTCCAAAAACAGCTGGTCACTGTAGGTTTTAACAAATCACCAACCAAACAAAAGGAAATAGTGCATTTTGTTGGGGACTATTTTCAACAGTGGATTAATCCACATTTGGTGCTCTGATGGGTATTTTGGGCAGCAGGATGGTGTATGCAGTGATGGAAATAATGGCGTTATAAATAAACGGTAAACAGTAATGAGCACAACAACAAAAAAGTTACTGTCTCCCCCGTTATAACGCCATTACCGTTACTCACACTAAAATGCGCCATTACTTGGCTTTACTTGAGTTCACTGAAGCAGCTTTCACCCAAGCAAGCTCCTCAGTAGTCTCGCGTGACCAGCCTCTCTTACTTCGAAATTGGAGTCTGGGGACATTCGTCTTTGGTTTTGTAATAGATATGGGCAGGAAAATCCAGACCACGTGAAGGCATTGCCATAGGTGCAGCACATGTGTTACATGTAACAGAGACGTTGCAGCTCTGCAATATAGCTGAATCAAATGAAATCATATGTGAAGTTGGGCATTTTAACATGGGGGTCTGTGGGGACTGACTGGCCTCTGGAGCTAGCCTCAATTGGTAATTAGAGGAACTTCATTTTTTTTGCACTTCCACATTAGCCTCATTTTTCAGCTGCTGAGGCTGCCGCTTGATTTGAACAGTTTTTTTGGACAATAGTGAAGCTCCATGGCACAAAGGAATAAGATACATCAAGCTTCTATACACACAAAATGCTTGTTAGCAGGTACATTAATTGTTAATTTGGGTCTTTTTATGGGATTTGTTGACTATAAGAAATATTAAAGAATATGGTGGACTTTGAGGCCCAGCTGTTCTGACGACAGCTCCAGATTAATTTCAACCCAGTTTCAAGATCTGACAAATCCAGACTCATCTGTCACCAACAATCACAAGTTGCTAACTCAGTCCTCCACCATAGAAGATCGGGTCATCAAGGAAGAGTCTTGATCTGTTGTGATGGTTGAAAACCCCACATTGGGCTCTAGTTTCCTGGCGCGGCGCAGGGTAGTGCAGGGTGGCGAACCCTGCGCAGAGCTAGTTTCGAGCAGCGCAACCCGAGGCGCGCTCAGTTTGGTAGTTTGGCAGACCGAGGTGCGCTGAGATGGGTGTGACGGCGCAGCAGGGGGAGGTGTCCACAGATCCAGCTTGGCGCAGTGACAGTTTCTTGAAGGCTTCGCCGAAGGTGCGTTAAAAGCTCGCCAGCTGAAACCAGGTCTACTGTCAGCGCAGGGGGAGCACAGCCGGTGTAAGCCGAAGTCACCAAAACCTCACAGGCAGGTTTCCAGAATATCAGGCACGTTAACGATGCAATAAATCCCCAAAAAAACACTATTCAATGCAGCTATCTGCAATCAGCACATAAATGTATCTCTATATCGACTGTCCCGTCACATCTGATGTCAGATCAAAGGGGATTGGCACCGTTTGGCACGTTTGGCACGCGTAATGGAAACCCAACCTGATTTGATTAACACAGCTGCAAACTAATGAGTTCACATCCCTCTCAGCCAACCACAAACAGCCACAGCATCAGATAGGGAGTATATATTCAGCATCTGTCATCTTAGAAAAGTCAGAAGAAAAGAAACAGAGTGAGACTGTGAGAGAGAAAGAGAGAGCGCGCACGCACGAGAGAAACGCAACATTGATTTACAATTGTGGTGACATCCTCCCAGGCTACCTTTGCATCATCAGCCCGTGGAGGTCTGCTCGCAGTTCCGTATATTCGGACACTGCGAGCTTGGACCTCCCAGACCAAAACATCAGTTTCCTCCTGGGAGAAGTTTGGCCGTCTGACGCTGCTGCTCTCTTCTGCCATGGCGAATTGAGTAAACTCTCATTACACCTTCGCGCGGCACATTTAAGGGCGAGGAGAGGGGCTCATTTGATTGGTGTGATTTGTGTAAAACCCACTCCATGCCTTCTCTCCTCCCTCTTTCCGACTTGCGCAGGTAGGAGGGACGGAGGTGGGAAAGAGGAGTAGCTGCGCCAGCGCGCACGGTGTGCCAAACTTGCAAAATCCGCCTGGCCACACCCAGTTGGCAAAGTGCAGGTGCGTTGCGCCCCCGCCTCGCCTGGTCTGCCAAACTAGAGGCCAGAGTGTTAGTGAAGTGAGTGTAGCAGCTACGGTATCAGCACACAGAAGTGGTGTGGGTGTTTTTTGCAAGGCTACAGCACCAGCAGGAGTCACTGAACACTGCTGTAAGACCTCCCACATGCCACATGTTCCTCATTTACACTGTAATGAGCAAAGCATCCTGGGAATTGTTGCAGCCCACTGTTGTCATTTACACAGCACCGTGGAAAGGTTAGTGTGTGTATCTCTGATTTATTGTGTTCACACAATAGAAAATGCTAATTCCCCAGAGTTTTCTCGTGTGTATTTGGGATTTATTGCTGTGTGTCACAGCCATTCTCTTTTTGAGCATACGTGTGTGTGTGTGTGTGTGTGTGTGTGTGTGTGTGTGTGTGTGTGTGTGTGTGTGTGTGTGCGTATCTTCATTATGCTGTGTGGGTGTACTCATGTGATTTCCCAGAGGTCTGTGTGTGTTTGGCCAGGCAGTGCTGTAAACACTACACTGACTGCTCTGAATTCTAATGAAGTGTGTCTCTCCCCCCCTTTACCGTCTGTCTCCTAGGGTACTCATGCAGCTGTAACCCCCAGTACACCGGAGGTCGCTGTGAGATGGAAATAACAGCTTGTGTTCCCAACCCGTGTCAGAATGGTGGCACATGTAAGCCCATCGGCAACGCCTTCCTCTGCAGCTGCAGGAGAGGATTCAAGGGTCTGACGTGAGTTCCAGTCTGAACACACAAATCTGAACTGAAAGCCCTGAAAGGGTCCATTTACCCACTGTCTGGTAAATCAATTTTGGTATGCACCTCAAAGTTACAACAGAGATGAATGGAATTCAGACTGATAGATTAAAAAAAAACATCAGAAGCTCTGTGTTTTTCCAGAATCAAGAGCTACTTTCTACAGAACAACTAATCCCTTTAAAACTGCTGACAGACTATAATTGGGACACACTGATTCTTGAAAAAGACGTTTAAAAAAAAAAAAAACCTCTTTGTAAGCTTCTCTGTACATTACAGTCCTCCAGTCCTCCTGAGGTCAGGAGGACTCATTCATTCATTCATTCATCTTCTAACCGCTTCATCCTCTTGAGGGTCGCGGGGGGGCTGGAGCCTATCCCAGCTGACATTGGGCGAGAGGCAGGGTACACCCTGGACAGGTCGCCAGACTATTGCAGGGCTGACACATAGAGACAAACAACCATTCACGCTCACATTCACACGTATGGACAATTTAGAGTTATCAATTAACCTAGTCCCCAATCTGCATGTCTTTGGACTGTGGGAGGAAGCCGGAGTGCCCGGAGAGAACCCACGCTGACACGGGGAGAGCATGGCAAGGCAAGGCAAGTTTATTTGTAGAGCACAATTCGTACACAAAGTAATTCAAAGTGCTTTACAGAACAAGAAAATGCATTAAAATCACAATACAAAATAAAAGCATAAATAATCATTATAAAATGAACTTTAAAAGAGAAGAGTGCAGATAAGATAAGATCCTTTCAGTCATATGCACAGTGAAATAGAGCTGTTTTGAGCCTGGATTTGAACATTGTCAGAGTAGAGGCCTGTCTCACATCTTCAGAAAGACTGCTCCAGATTTTAGCTGCATAAAACTGGAATCCTGATTCCCCATGTTTAGTCCTGACTCTGGGCACCAGCAGGAGGCCGGTCCCTGAGGTCCTCAGAGTCCGAGATGGTTCGTATGGCACTAACATGTCAGAGATGTACTTTGGTGCTAGGCCGTGGAGAGACTTGTACAAAAGCAGAGCTGCTTTAAAGTCTATTCTCTGAGCCACAGGAAGTCAGTGTAGAGACCTGAGCACAGCACTAATGTGCTCGTACTTCCTGGTTCTGGTCAGGACCCGAGCAGCAGCATTCTGGATGTACTGCAGCTGTCTTACGGCCCGTTTGAGCAGGCCGTTACAGTAGTCTAACCTACTAGAGACAAATGCATGGATAAGTGTCTCCAAGTCAGGCTTAGACACTATACCTTTGATTTTCGCAATGTTTTTTAGATGATAAAAAGCTGCTGATGTTATTGATTTGATGTGGCTGTTAAAGTTCAAGTCTGAGTCCATTATTACCCCGAGATTTCTAACCTGATTTGTAGGTTAGAAATGTGCAGACTCCGCACAGAAGGGCTCCCACGCCCGGGATCGAACCGGCAATCCTCTTGCTGTGAGGCGAGAGTGCTAACCACCACATCACCATGCCGCCCCCGTCAGGAGGACTGTACCTTGTATATACGGTACAGCCCTCCTGACCTCGGCAGGAAAAGAAGGAAAAGAATCATTATCCTTAATGATTCTCCTGGCCCTATTAGAATTAGGACAAATACCTTACTCTTTATTTAGGCTGGAAAATATATTTTAAAAGATCAAAGTCTTCACTATTTAACCTTGTCATGAGCCAACCTCCCAGTGAGAAAACATATTGGTTTCCTAAAGTATCCAGTCCTCTTTATCTCCAGCAAGGTCAGCTCACCACATTTTAATGTTAGGTATGTCATTCCCCTTCCAAAGCATTAATATACATTTCTTAGCACACGAGACAGAAATGAAGAAAATGTTTCGGAGATGATGAGAGGCTACTCATACTCCCAGCAATGTTAATCATAAATCATAGTTAGAGGGTCTTGCTTTACTTGGCATGCAAGAATTTTGGAGGTAGTACTAAAAATATTGATTTGATTGATTGATTGATATTGATTGATTGATTTTCAGTTTTAGGACACTGTATAAAGCTGTGACCAAGGGCGGCCTCACAAGTCTCACATTCCTCATAAAACGTTGACACTGAGGGAAATAATCCGTGCAGTTTCACCTTTGAGTAATGTAGTCTAAAGAATGGGGTCTGGCCACAAGGAGGCACTATTAAATTAAGTTCAACATATTCCCCTCTGCTTTTTCACTATCCTGTCTTCTATGGCTGAATCCAAATGTCCGCACTTGCAGACTTACAGACTTTACGGGCGCGTTCATGGGAAGTCCGGGAGTGCTTAGGGCTGCCCAAATCCACAATTCATTCAGTCCACAAGGGTCCTCAAATGGACTTTCTGTGGACTTCCAGAGAGTCCGCTTGGGTTTCAGACTTCAGCAGACTTCGCTAGTTTAATTACCCACAAGTCATTGCAATATGGATGTGACATTTTAATTTTTTCAAATTGCTGACAGAAAACACACACACACACACACACAAAACCCCATAAACTTATTATAAATTGTAATAGTAAAACATTACTTGAATAATGTAGGCCAGATATAAAATTCAGCAACATCATGATACAGAAATATGTAGAAGTATAGGGTATAGAGGTAATCAATATGCATTTTAATATTGCAGCCTAGCCTATAAAAGCTGTGCAACCTGATCACGTAGGCAAGTGCTGCAGTGATCACCATATTCATGATAGTCTCTCAAATGTTCCCATGGACACAAGTGAAACAGACTCCATGCCTGTCTATTAGCTCTTTTTATAATGCTGCAGACTCCCGCTGTTGCAGCCTTTATGTGATGACGGTGAAGACGTCACATTCGTACGCCTGAAGTCCGTCAGGGCTCAGTCTGCAAGTCTCGAGGGTGGAGATTTGGATTCAGCCTGTCACATTTCCTTCATGCCATTGGAATTCCCTTGCTGCCAATTAAAGGCAATGTGGCCACTGACACAATGTGATTAATTTAATCGTACACAGACACACAGACAAACAGACAAACAGACAAACAGACAGACATACACACACACACACACACTGTATACTGACCACCATTATACACTAGCTGAATACTGTAACTTGTTTCATCAAAGCATGATTTTTTTATGATTCGGATTTGAAGTTTTATAAGTGAATCACAATCCTCCTTTTTTTCCATTTTGAGAGCTTGAGGTCAGGGGGAATCAGATCTGAAAAATTTCCACACAACAAAATGCAAATGTGTCAAATGTCGTCACATTTTGTAGCTCTTCTCTGCAGCAGTCTGCATCTACACAGCCAACAGTCTGATGATGTGTTGACAGCAAAATCCTCACTTTGACCAACACTTTAAAATTCCCAGTTCAGTTATAATAGTGTTGAGTTGTTGGTCAACTCTCTGACCTCTGTGATCAGAGTTCTACAGTGGACATTTTTGATAAGCAGAGAAGCTTCACACACTCACTGCACCCAACAGTTTTAGTGTGCAAAATAACAAAAAGCATGTCTGCCAATTCTGATAGATCATTTTAAAGCCAATATTGGCCAATACCGATTATGTGCCGATATAATTGTGCACCCCTACGTACAACTGCAGAGCAGTGCACACACACAATCCCGTTCTTCTGCGTAACTCCCTCTCCGGTGCTGTTGTAGCTGACTGGCTCACCAGCAGGTGGGTCCTCCAGCTCCTGTGTATTAATTTGTGCTTGCTATTGTGACTCACTCGCAAGTTATTATGTTTGTTGTGCTAACCTCAGTATAAGATCTAGACTGTTTAACTGTTCTATATCATCACGCTATTACTAATATAAGCAGGGGACTTTAATACAAACTGGTAACCACTGTATGTGAATGCATGAATGGGTCAGACCTGTGCAGCTCTGGATTTGAAATGAACTGTAATAAACTGGAGCTTGCTGTGAAACAACATGACCCTCATCCATTTAAAATGAACATTTGTTCTTCTGAGCTTCTTTTGGTTAAAGTAACGTAAAAGTAGTGAATAAGTAACTAATTACTCTACACAGAGAGTAATATTGTAAATTAACTTATTACATTTAGACAAAGGTAACTAGTAATAGGTAACATATTAGATTTTGAGAGTAACTTGTTCAACACTGCTGATGTGTAAATGACATTAAACAGGCTAAGAACTGAACTGATAAGCACGAAGTGTCCTCTCCAAAATCAAGTTCTAAACTTACTGTCTCTCTGAATTTGTTCAACATTAAATACCACCGCAAATTGTGTTGATATCTCACACACTGCATCTTAACCATATTAAAGACAAAGGGATTGTGTTGTGAGCCTTCACAGGGACAACTTTTTCTGCAATCTGTCCACAGTGCAGTTCATCTTATTCTCCCTTTCTGGCTTTGGAAAAGCAATCACCTGGGAGCAGGTAATTGAGCAGTCAGGACTATTCATACTTTATCATCTTACACCAGTCTTTTCTCCTCTTTCCTCCATCCCTCCATCCTACAGCTGTGAGGAAGATGTGAATGAATGTGACCGCAGTAATCCAGAGGGTGAGTGTGAAAATGGCGGGGTTTGCGTCAACACTTACGGCTCCTTCTACTGTAACTGCACAGCAGGCTTTGTGGGTGAGCGCTGCGGCCTGCGGCCCGTTGTTGTCCCGGACATGCGGGCAGGTCACACTGTGGTCGGTAAAGAGGAACTGATCGGAATCGCTGTGGTGCTTTTTGTCATCATTACCCTCATCATCCTCTTCATTGCTTTCCGCAAGAAGGTTTTCCAGAAGAACTACTCGAGAAACAACCTGTCTCTGGTCCAGGACCCAGCCACTGCAGCACTCCTCAACAAGGCCAATGGCGTTCAGTTTAAGACCCTACACTGCACGCCAGGCGACCCTCTCAACCT
Source organism: Epinephelus fuscoguttatus (assembly GCF_011397635.1). Lineage (NCBI taxonomy): Eukaryota > Metazoa > Chordata > Actinopteri > Perciformes > Serranidae > Epinephelus > Epinephelus fuscoguttatus. Next base: position 43,090,210 of record NC_064756.1, on the reverse strand, counting down.
GTACTCAGAGCCAGGGCTGGGTGCTGTGGTGGGAGGGGGTGGGATGATGGGACCTCCACAGGTACCTGTGAGGCCCATGGCATACACGCCCTGTTTCCAAGGAGATCCTCGGTCCACGCTGGAGAAGATGGTGGATGGACGCGGCGTGGAGCATACAGAGATGAGCACCTTTCACCCGGAGTCACCGAGGATCCTCTCAGGCACCACCAGAAGGGGAGTGGTGGTGTGCAGCGTGGCCCCCAATCTTCCGCCAGTGTCCCCCTGTCGCTCAGACTGTGACTCCATACGTAAGAGCCCATGGGACAGTGATGAGGGTGAGTGTGTGTGTTGTTTTACTTCCTGCTACAGGGAGAGTATGCAGTTAGAATAAATTAGAGATAGCAAAGTGGTATTATGTAGAGTGTGTTTGTGTGAGTATCTCAGAGGTTCTGCCAATGAGGTAAGTTTGGGCCAGTATTGAACTGCAAGCACATGTATTCTACAAATCAAAGAACTGCTGGGGTTTTTTTTATATGTAGTTTGTGATTTAAATTGGCATCATATTACTGTAGCAGTTGGAACATAAGTTACAGGTTTTTGTGTCCTCCAGAGAGGAATGTTAGCAGCAGACTAGACTTTGTTTTGGTATTTTGATAGCTCCAAAGTAAGTCCTTACTTTAAAGATCTGATTGATTACATTTTTACGTAGACAAGTAATTTTTAAAAAAAAATGTGGAATAAAAATATAGCTTTTCTTCTTTAAGTATCCTTGGGCAAGATACTGAACACCAAATGTCTCCCAGTGGCTGTTCCATCGATATGTGAAAGTGTGTGAATGGTTACTCATTAGGCAGGTGGCATCTAGTATGGTAGGCTCAGCAACTGACTTGTGAATGTGTGTGTGAGTGGGTGAATGTGACTCAGTAGTGTAAAAGCACTTTGAGTGGATTGAAGACTAGAAAGGTGCTATACAATTGCAGTCCATTTACCATTTATACAATATTGTTCATCATCATGTTTTGCTAATTTTTGCATGTAAAAGCACAAACTACTACTACCTTTACACTCTTTAGTTTTTTTCCTCACCTTAGACTAACTGAAGTTAATGCATTTACAATGCAGAGTTATCACCACTGTTATATATGGAAAAACAACAGTTCTCAGACTCGTTTTTATAATGTTTGAGGAGGTATTGCTCTTCAGTTGGTCAGATAATAATAGATTGACAGGCTCCCTCAACCTGTCAAGTCAAACATTCTGTCCTCTGTATGTCCTTTTCTTAACTTACTTTCAACAGCAGGAACGCACATCACATGACAGTATGGAAACAGCCAATAATTAATGAAAAGTTATGGAAGTTAGTTTTCGTCAAGAGAAAATCCCAGGGGAAAGTCTATGGTTTTTGTGACCCATCCACCACCTCAGCCTGCCTCCTTACAAGAATGCTCAGGACTGGTTTCTTGTTTAATCCCACCAGCATATTGGTCATGTGATTGTAAACTTCCAAAATACAGTATGTGGGTTATGCATGAGTTACTGGCCCATGACTTTTCATAATAAAACGAACAAACACTTTCTGAGAACACCCTGGTATAGAATAAGGAGCATGCAAAAATACAGTTTTCATTTTGTACACATCCTTTCAGCTCTTCAAAATGCAGTTTTTCTACTTTTGTGTTTGTTTTGGCCCTCCTGATCCCTTGAACCTCTCCCTGCAGGTAAGATGGTTGACATGGCAGAAGAAGTAACGTGTTTCTCAGGAAGCAACAAAGGCAGTAACTCAGAGGTCCAATCACTGAGCTCCTTCCAGTCTGACTCTTGCGATGATAATGGTAAGACACACCCCTTGCACCCACAGCAAGAATGGCTCAGGATTCTCAGGATACCTCAGTTCCTTAGCATTTCAGTTCATCTAAATATGATTATATTTTGAAGGCTTTGTTTGCTCGCTTATTATTTGGTTACACTGAGTGTGTCTTTCTTCTGTTTGAAAGTTTTACTCATCAATATCCATGCAAAACCTGTACCATCCCTCAGACTTTCTGTGATACATTTGTGAGAAAATTGTGAGAGAACTATTTGGACTAACTTAGAGTACTGCAATAATTGTTTCTAAAACGCTGCATTAGTTAATCCCTGTCAGAAAAATACATAGAGGAGATCTGAATAAAACAGTGACTCTCAAATAGCTGTATTTTTCATGTGTTTAGTAACTGGCAACCTCAGGGTCTGAAAAATGAAGCCAATATGGAAGTGCCAAAAAGTGCAATTTCTCTAATGGCCTTAGTGTAATGGTTAGAGCACTCGTCTTCCATGCGGAAGGTCCAGGGTTGGAATCCTGCTGGGGTCGACATCAGCAAAGGCATGCGGTCGCAAGAGGTTCCCACTGCTGAAACAAACGAGATCAGGTTCCTTATGAGGATTCAGGATAAGAGAGTAACTCAACAAGGGCACGTCTCAAGCCTGTTGTAGACAAGAGGTTCCAGACGTAAAAGTGGAATCAGCAGGATATGTGCAGGACAGTAAGAGAGAAAAGAGGGGAGGGATAGAAAGCATGGAAGCAAAGAACAAAGAGAGTACAATAAAAGTTATTTTCCATGATAGGAACTTAACAACCCGTCACTTGAAGCTTCTCATAACATGAATCTTTAAAAACCCATAAGGTGTGCCATGGTCATCAGGTCTATTCTCTGCTTAGTTTACGACAGAAAAACAGAAAACAGTGGAAAAAGAGTCTCTAATGTAGATTTCTTTTACATTTACACGTAGTGACGTTTAAACATCAGTAGCATTACACTAATAGAAGAGCCCCGTCCATAGGGAGATTGATAGAATAGAGAATATTTATCGGGTATTCTGACTCACAATATTGCCTGTATATTGAAACACACTTAGATGCGGTGCCTATCTAACAATGTCCTGTCTTATTCATTCTGTGGTGTTTGCTATGTTTCATACCAACTATCGCATTACTTTCCCCTAAGAGTACCTGGAAGCTGGATTTAGTACTACTTCTGGAACGGTGCTGAAATTTAAGTTTGTGGAATAATGCAGGAATGCATTCCTAAGTATTCACAAGTGTTTTCTCACAACTGTATATTATAATGATCTCACAACAGCATCCTTGAAGAGGCTAAGAGGTTTTGATTGCTTCACAGTGTAGTATTGGTGGTCTTGGCATTTGTGCTGGAGCTGTGTGTTTCGTTTTGTGTTTCATTTTCATTACATCGTCCTGTTCTCACTAGATTTTATTTAAAATCCATGAGAGTCATTGTTTCATAATTCAAAGATGTCAGCTTTTTTTTGCCCCAGTCATCAATTAATTAAATATGTAAGTTTTGCCTTAGCTATGTTAATACTGTCACCATTGTCATTCGTCTGCTTAAAGTCTGACTGGTGTCACTAGATGTGAAAGTGTCTGTGCTAAAATGAAAAACGCAGTAGTGTAGTGTTTTTTGCTTTGATATTGCTTTGTTTGGCAATTTTCTTTGCTGATTTATTTTTTTACCCAAAATATCTCCATATATATGAACAGTATTGTATGCAAATGTCCCCCAAACATGAAATTCAGCAAGAAGTCTTGATTGTGCCAGAGGCAGACAAGGTAGCCCTCTCTGCAGACAGGACTGGCAGTGGTGGGCAGCCATAAGCAATGCCATAAGTGTGAGGGAATACCCCTGTCTAACACCATAACGAGCATTTTTCACCTTGGATGACTGTCTTTCAAACTTTATCTCCTCCTTTTTTCCCTCCACAAGCCTCCATAGTGACCGTCATTCGACTGGTCAATGATGCAGTCGACACAATCGAAAGTGAAGGTACCATGTCTCATCCCCTTTGTGTCTCTCTCCTCTCACTCTTCTCTGATCTTAGTCTGGTCATTGCAGGATTCTGAAAGAGGTGTCTCCAGTTAATACCCAAGCCCATACACTTACCGTGTGTTACATACTGTGCCTTCCAGTAATATAACCCCTCCTGGGCACTGAATTAGCTCCCATCATCTTTACAGATTATATATATTTCCCCTTTTTTCCAGAGAGCACACTTAACTTCTAAGGTCCCTGTTAAACAGTGCTGCTGTGTTGAACAATCTCAAGAATTTTACATTTGTAAAACTCAGAAAACACTTTAGAGACCTACATTAATTTTCACACCTCCAACTTCAACAAATCTTCTGTCCTATAAGATAACACTTTGAACAGTAGACACACTTATGATCCAGTGCTAAAGGCATCTGTGTTATGTTGTTCTTCCATCTGACAGTGTCAGTTATGGACCAAGGTCAAACCTACAACAGAGGTGACTACCAGACCCCCTTCCTTTACCCCACCCCTACCTATCCATCCATCCATTCACCATTCTATCTATCTATCTATCTATCTATCTATCTATCTATCTATCTATCTATCTATCTATCTGCAGTGAGTAGACAAAATAACAATTACTCAATGAAAATTAGAGTGCAATAACACAATCTACATTGTAAAGACAGAAAAGTGGGTCATATTAGGCTGTATGTCAGTTAACAACATTACTCATGTTTATCACCCCCCTGTTTGTTGTCGACACAGTTTGTGTCTGTGTTGCTGTTCAGCAGATTCTTTTTAAGGCTGATGTCCTTGGTATATTGAATAATGTAACAGCATTTTTGCCCTGCTAACACCAAAGCCCAATGATGAAGATGCTGGTAGGTCGAGCTATCAACTATTTGGTCCGGAACAAGATATCTTGACCAAAGTTCCATAACATTTGCTAATGACTCACTGACCTGTCCTCTAATGTCAGGATCAAGCCAAAGCTTTCACTTGACTTACATTTATGTCCCTGACAGGGAATCTTGAAAACTTAAGATTTGCTGTAAGGGCCAAAAGGACAAATGTGTCTTGTAGCAGCAACAACTGGACAGAATGCTAGTGTCAAATGTTTTTTTGTTTCCATGCACAGTTTTAGAATTTTTGTCTTGTTCAGTCGTTGCTCCTACAGTTTGAGCTCAGATTAATGATTCTTTCTGAAGCTTGTTTAGTTTTCCTGGATTACTTTGAATTGTAGACTGTACTAAAATACTTTTAAGTCCTCAAAAGTGTTACAGTCAACATATGCTGCTAATTCGCATTCAGTCTATTTTGACCCACCTCTAGTCCCAGTGAAAGCTGAGCCAGAAAGACTCTCCCCTACTCCTTCAATATACATATGCAGTACATATGTATATATGTGTATATATACAGTGTAAACTACTTAGAGTGATCACGTAACAGTGATCAACTGCTTTTATGGATCAAAAAGCTTGGGGCAGAATCATTCTTATACAAATGCTGTTTAAATTTTTGCTTATAGTAATCAAGTAGTCCGCATACTGTGTTAATTTGGGGACTTGACAACATGACAACATATGGAGAAACAATTTAAAACTACGCTCATTCAATTATTTATTTATTTATTTATTTATTTTACTTTTCTCCCCGAAGCTGGTGCTGTGTATACAGTGAAGTCATGAACATGAACGAAGCTTATGGCTAGTGATGGAGAAAGAAAACAAATGGGAACGGGGAAAGTACCAGTGGTTGAGCTCTCTTTAGGGGATTGATAGCGTAATGCTTGCTTGAACGACCCTTGGTGAGGAAAATGGCAGAAGAAATGGCATTGGTAGAGGACAATTTCAAAACTTCCATAAGCTGGGTTTGAGCGATTTAAAGAGAGAGAGAGAGAGAGAGAGAGAGAGAGAGAGAGAGAGAGAACAATATGTTTAAGAAACTGCATGGGAAGGCTGCTGAGGCTGACATGGTAAATTAAAATAAATAGCAAGGCTGTCCATTTCATGACTTTACATCTCTGGAATAAATATGTAAATGTAAATGACATGGTAATTTGCACAAGAAGAAAAGAAAAAACAATGGTAATAATAATCATCTGGATATAGTGATCAATTTGACCAACAGACATGATCACTGTAAGCAGTTTCCACTGTATCAAATTAACTGTAGCTAGGGTGTCCTACTTCACCTGGCCCCCAGCACCAGTAACATCAAACACTATCTACCACCTGATGGTCATGATGGTTCTTTTGCCAACCATCTGTCAGGCCCAATTGTCAGTCATTGACTCCTGATAGAGTCTGCGAGAACTAATCATCTCTAAGCTAGTGTATCCTGACTGCAGTTATTTTGTCTACCCCCTGTATCTCTCTACCTCTATGTATACCCAACTGTACTTATGTATTTCCATACTTTGTCACTGATAAATTCCTCTGCTCATCCCCTTGAAGAGTCAGTGGTTTGTGTGTGTATGTGTGATGTAGTGTGATTTCCCACCCCTTCCACAGCTTGTTTGCCACTCATTGTGTTGTGCCAAGGGCTGTCATCCCCCCCCCCCCCTAAAGACACACACCACCCCCACCGCCCTCACCCTCCTCTTCCGTGCAGCTTTTTGCCTGCCGTTCTCACCTTACTACATCCCACCATGTCACTTTGTTTGGATTTTTATCTCCAGCCCAGTGATGGTACTGTACCAGTTGTTGCGTGATGAAGTTTTCACAGCCTCAGTCTTCCCATGGTTTGTGTTCTGCTTTGATGCATGGATGTCTTTTTGTTTGATTTCTCATTGCTTTTGTTTCAACTTCACTCACCTCTCAAATTAACTTTGCCTTCAGTTGAATTAATCAGTCAGTTTTTGGTTGATTGTCCTTTTGGTCAGACAAACCTTTATGATGACAGTTATCATTTATGCTATGTCAGTAGGTTGTTGGCTCCGGTGCTCAATGATTCCTCAGTGATTCCTTAGCATAGTCCAACTGGGTCCCATCCCCGCCAACTTTCTAATGGGCAACAAGCCTCTCCCTTTCACTGATGGACTGGGGGGGGGGGGGCTCAGGGGCGTCTGATAAAAAGATGAAGTAAAAGTGTCATTTAAGGTGGCTTCTTGGTGCTAGATTCAGACACCACCAGTGTTGGGGGGTGATGTGTTTCGGGTACTCAGAGTACTTTGTTGTATCAAGTAATGGAACACATCAGTGTATTCTCATAGAGTGGTTCATATGATATCCTACAAAAAATGCATGCACCACAGTTGGTAAGATATCCCACAGATTTGTGCCCCACCAATCAAGTTACATCCTCAACATACAGTTACGTAATTAACTTAAAGTTATGATGGTTAGGTTTAGGCAATAAAAGTAACTGTGGTTAGGTTTAGGAAAAGAAACATGTTGAGGTGGTGAAAATGACTCAAGGTTCAGATAGATAGATAGATACTTTATTGATCCCGAAGGAAATTCACTCAAAGTTCATATGGATCCGAACACATGATTCCAACAGAAAGTCCCAGACAAAGGTCTGTTTTTTTGTGACCCATCCACCACGCCAACCTGCCTCCTCACAAGCACCCGGGACTGCTTCCTTGTTTACTACTGCTAGCGCATTGGTCATGTGATCGCAGCATTTAAAAATATGTGCGATATGTACAAATTTCGGTGAATTGCTTTCAGTAGGGAAACATACGAAAAATTTTGTGAGAACAGCCTGAACACATCAGTTTTGCAATTTAAAGGTAGGGTCTGGAGGATTTTCCAGTTGCTGTTTGTAAACACACATTCAAATTCGGCCCCTCCTATCAACTCTCCCGGGTGTACGGAGCCCGGAGGTATGGAAGAAGGTTTCATAGAATAGGTTCAGGCAAGGCTCGCGCTGGTGCACACTCGGACATGCTCGGACACACTTGGGCACGGCACCTGTGCTCTCTCATTGGCTGGGGAAATCTCCACCCAGAAGTGGTCCGAGCTCACAAAAACATCAAAATACAGTTAAAGGGCAGGAGCTCTGCAAACAGAGTCACCACCACATGGTGAGAACCACATGAGTAGAAGCCCATAGGTGATGATTAAGCAGGATTTCATTTGTATATGTCTATATTTTGTTTTGTTTGAAAATCCTCCAGATCCTACCTTTAAGTAAACATTACTAGTTATGTTTACTAGTTATCCATTACTTTTTAAGTATTACTTAAATTTTGATATTCCCTTTTTTCTTTTGTGATCAATAATCACATAATCACACTGCTGAAACAGGATGTACTATGCGCAATTTAAACCCATGTTTTACTGTAACATAACCTCATAAAACAGTTTGTATGATATCCCAAGGAAATGCACATACAATGTTTCATATGATATCCAATGACGTAGCGCCCCATGAATAACTTTATGTTATAGAGGTTAGGTTTAGGCAAATAAAGTTACTGTGGTTAGGTTTAGGAAAAGAAACATGATGAGGACATACCTTAGGGTAAAAGTCCTGCGTGATGCATTTGTGCACAGTTAATGTGCTGCTGCCGTGGTCCTGCCAGATGCCTCCTGCTGCTGCTGTTATCATTAGTCATACTTCTACTATTATTATACACATATGATTATTGTCACATATGTATACTATCAGATATTAATATATACTTTCAACATATTGTACCACAACAACCAGAATTATAATATTATTACTTTCATTAATGTTGTTGTAAGCTACTGTCATTACTGTCTGTCGTGCATCTCTCTCTGTCTCTGTCTCTCTCTCTTTCTCTCTCTCGTTTTTTTCCCTGTTAAAGGGTTTTTTTGGGGGAGTTTTTCCTTATCCGCTGTGAGGGTCCTAAGGACAGAGGGATGTCGTATGCTGTAAAGCCCTGTGAGGCAAATTGTGATTTGTGATATTGGACTTTATAAATAAAATTGATTGAATTGATTGAGTTAGATAAAAAATACCAGTCAGCATCACTTAATATGGTGGACGTCTTTTTTTTAGTCAAAGATGAAACAACAAAAATATGATGGGTTATAAAGTGATTTGTCATGTCCACCCCATTAACACTAATAGAAGTGGCACCAAATTCTGGCTCCAGTGCAAAACTCAAATGCTATCACTGATGTGATGACCTTTCCTTCTTTTATAGTTTCCTTGATTTACTCCCATCAGCACATTGGTCACATAAAAGCAGCTTTCTGAAATATGTGGGTTATGCACAAATTACTGTTCATGATTACATGGGATATGTGCGAATCTGGGTGCATTACTTCCAGAAAAAAACAAAAAACATGAGAGCCAGAAAGAAATTATTTGACTGTTTTTTTATCTGCCACTTGTACAGTTGTATTTCAGTGAAATTGATCATGCAACTAAAACTACATGGATAGATTTAGAGTAAGATTGTGGTCATGGCAAAAAGAAACCAGTGCTGACTGTTGACTGCATACAGGATATGAACTGGTGTCACCTGTGTCACAGTCAGAGGCCCAACCATCCACCACAACCTTCAAGCACTGAGGTTTCTGGAGCTTCTTAGATCTAACTGTCTGGAAGAGCACAATGGGTCACTTCTCAGGAAACCATAGGTTGACATTGGAATGAACAGTTAACACAGTCAGTATTTTGGTGAGGATAGTCTTGCTGTGGTTGCTGAAATGGGACACAACTACTAAGCTGATTATTTCTGGGCTTAATCTTAGTTTAGTATTATACTCAGTAAGTACTTGCATGGTGCTGAATTGGTAACAGGGTGAATCAGAGCCAACAACCCACTTTTGACACATGTTTTTTATTACTTTGCTTCATTGACCATTAGTAAAATCTACCAAATATTTGCAGTATCCCTCTTCTGTGTTGCTTTGTTTTCTGAGCTCGTCAACATGAGTGCTGCAAGTCTTCATGAAGCTCAGCATGCTGTGACACCTGTGACTTCAACCCTCAAAGGCTCCTATTGTGCATGTCACATATCTTGAAAGACCTAACATGTTTTCTGTGCAGGTTGTGCCTTGTCATGCACTTGACCTTCCACACCTCTGTGTATTGTTGATGTAACTGAGTGTAACGTATCTGGTGCATACTAAGGCATGTCTGCTGCACAGCTCTCTACATTGTGGAAACTAGTTTCTTGTTGTCTTGTTTCACAGCCCAGATTGTTACTAACCATCTCCCCCTCTACTGTCCAGCATATCACTGGGACACATCAGACTGGATGCCAAGCACCAGGCTGTCAGACATTGAAGAGGTGCCGGGTTATGAGGCAGGTCCTGGCAGTGATGTAGCAGGCTCAGCCCCACGCCTTGCAGGAAGCACCCGTGAACTGGAGTCAGACTACTACCTGGGGGGCTACGACATTGACAGCGACTACCCCCCTCCCCATGAAGAAGAGTTCTTGAGCCAAGACCAGCTGCCACCTCCGCTGCCCACAGGCGAGGACTATCCTGAGCCCTACACGCCACTGACCACCAATCCACCAGCCTCCAAGGAGAGCACTCTGAGCTCTGGCAGCACCGGGCGTAAGCATGCCAGACCACACTTCCACCCCAGCCAATACCTGCCTCCCCACCAGCTGCCCCTTGGGGAGGCATCCCATGGGGACTTCAGCACTTCATTGAGTGGCGTGTCCCCAGGAAATGGGGACACTGATGACTCTGTGTCGCTAAATATGCGACTTTCTGTTGGTGCATCATCAGCCTCAGACATGTCGGCCCCCTGCGGGCTGGATGACTCTGAACATGGCAGTGACTTTGACAGTATGGACGAGCTTCGTCGCGGGGTAACCATCATCACTGACTCACAGCAACAGACTGAGGTGTGATTGATTGACTAGTACAGGGATGCTATGGGACGTAAAATGACCAGAATGAGCATAACATTGAAGCAGATGGAAGGAGATGAACAAGTGGATGATATCACGGGAAGAAATACTTTGTCAATTAATGCTACAACCATAGACTATAACAATGACCGCAAAATTTAAAACTACATTTCACTTGTTTTAAGTGATATCCTCCAATGCAACTCTGTCCAGACACGGGAGTGTTGAGTTTTACCATGAACTACAAAGTTACTGTGTTGTCCTGTCCCCTCTGTGCAGAACAATCACAACTTTCCTCCCTGTTCCAATAGGAAGTCATGAAATGTGAAAAGAATGGAGTAGAGAATGTGAATGAGAAAGACTTATCCAAAAGTGATTGGAATATATAGATGCGGTTGAGAAAATTCGGAAAAAGAGAAGGGACAGTCATGTAAGTCAAAGGGTTGTATGCTTCCCTGCTCCTTAACAGAAGCTCATTGGACCACTTCTTTCTTAAAAAAACAAACAAACAAACAAAAAAAAAAAACAGACACAAATTCCCATTTTCCTTTTTTCTTCCCTGGATTTGTAAACTTTGTAGTGCTCCAAACTTGTACAGACTTTGTAAAATAGTACGACTTTACTGGTGATTAAGTATGAAACAACGTTCTGGTCACATTTTAAAGAAAAACTGTATTTGTTTTAATGTGGTATGTGCTTGCTCCTTTCATAAAAAATCATGCCCCCTTTCAAGCCTGGACATTTCAGCGATCGTTCTCATAAGTCCAAAATGTTCTGTGTGTCATTGACTTTCCAGGCTTATTGGTTTTGGTGCAGAAGCCAAGAACTGCTGTTGTTGCTAATGTATTTAAAGGGCTGATATCTTAAGGTCACAAACTATCTTATTTATCTTATTATCTTATTTACAAAGAAGACATAGTACTGCTATAGCCTTTGAAGACTAATGACACAAAAAGTGCTTAACAAATAAATTTTCCTCTACTTCGTCTTCATCTTATTATTGTTGTTGTCCCAGGTTTAGGGATGGGACAATATACAATTTTATTGCAGATGGTGATAAAAAAAGAAAAACACTCACAATAAGTTAATCACGGTAAATTTCAATTATCAGGATAGTAGTGAATATTGTGTCCAGTAAAACCCAAAGAGACTGCTGGGCAACCAGCCTGCATACACATCAACCTCAAAAAATGCAAAAGATCTTAATAAAGTATTGATATATTTAATATTAAACGACATAATGCTATTTTAGATTGTTGAAAAGCCTGGCTTTCTAAGATTGTTTGATGTTTTTCTGTAAAGAGGATGTGACACCTATCTGTAATAGCCTGGTACATTTGCTCTCTGTATCAGTCTGTATCAGTCAGCTCTTTGGAGGAGCTCTCACAGTATCTGAGTGGAAACAAGGGATCTGCTGGATCCGCCCCTTAAACAAGAATGTAAAATCTTAGTGATTTCTGAGAACATAAGGAGAGTGGGGTGGTGTATGACATTGCAGCAGTTATCAGCACAGTAATGGTGGTAACTGTGTAGTGAGGTATGACTGCCACACTGAATGGACGTTACTGGTAAGGTGGTAGCCACCATTGACTGCAAAACTAATGAACGTAGCTACTGTGGCGTCATCCACTGCTTTGTGGACTCCCATTTTAAAGCCCCGAGTTCAGAATTTTGGCAATCATCTTGTTTTTTAGGAGTCAGAAGTGACCATATTTGGGTGAGAGGGTGGAGCTATGGAGGAGTGAGGGGTGGATCTGACTGAGAAGCCGAGGACACTCAGCAGACAGCCTGTCACTCAAAGCAGCCCGCCCCTAATTATGCGTAACATTAAGCCTTAATAAAATGTAAACGTGAGAGTTATATAAAAATGCACTCCTTGTACAGTTGTCATGACGGGAAAATTAGCTATAGAGACCAAAGCCATTTTTGTACCGAGCCGTAAACACGTTTATTTCTGCTGTACAGTTTTAACATAGGGTTCAATGGTGACTGACTGGCTTCTAAAGCCAGCCTCAAGTGGCCATTAGAGGAACTGCAGTTTTTGACACTATCTGTGGGTTCATTTTTCAGCCCTGGAGGTTGCTGCTTGGTAGCCACACAGCTGATGAATGAGCCAGTTATTGTAAAGCATGAATGAAACAACTGATGGCAACCAACTAATGTAAGCGTGACTTCAGTGCTTGCCCTGAAATAGCGCTGTGCTCCATTTTGCTGGACTTATAATTGTTATGTGGCATTTTTATATTATCATATTTGTAATTAAGTAAATAATCCGATTACCTCATCCACAACTGGAAAAAAACATGATAAAGATGTGATCATGAGAACATAGTTTATCTTCAGATAACAAGATTGTTATGTAGGCCTAGTAATGTTAACATAGAAATCCCAATAATGTATATTAGCAACCACAGCCACTCTTAGCACCAGTCATTTTTCCTGGCACTACAGAGTTGAAAATCTCTGGCAAAAATTATTGACAAGCACCAGCTGTCCACATTTTATGCAGATTCCCTCCATTTCTTTGATGTGTTTAATGTCACACCATTATTTTCAAAAAGCCATGTGGAGCAGACACATTTTTATCATCCATGCATTCCAGTGTTTTTTGTAGCATCTTCACCATGTCTACAGAGAGAACCCTTATCCAGGTCACAAATGGCTGAGTTTCTATCTGGCCTCCAGGACAGACAGCACATCCGACTGCTTCAGATCTTCACTGTATAATCTGCCTGATCCACTTGGGCACACAGCTTCTTTTTTTGTAACAGATATATGTGTTTAAATCTCTGTACAGTGTAAATAGCTATGAATATTTTGTAGATATGGAATTGAAATCCTGAACTTCCTTTGACTGTTTGATGTGAATGTGGGCACTAAGACTGTGGAAGATCAGTTATTTTCACATCATTCCTCCTCTGCCACTGACTGACTGAATGCCATTTCAATATTATAGATGAATTTTGCACAGTATAAAATCAAGACCTTACATCCTTTTTGTACATTTCTTTCACCTGGAATGTTTTGATGAAATTCTAATGTTTAAAGACATTAGACATTGTCAACAATATGTCCCCTGTCTGCAGAAATTGAGTGTACAAAGTGAGTGCTTTTTTAAACTTTTTTTTTTTTCAATTCAGTGCAGAAAATAAAAAGGTTCTTGCGCACCATGTCACCTGTCCTCAATTCTAAGATAATCCATCCTGACAGATCATCACAGCTCTTCACTTGTTTGTCATGTGAAATAACTTGTAATGGTACTTTATATGACATTACACCAGAGATAAGTGTCTTCTTGTCCCTTCTTAGTAATATCAAGCTGTAGAGTTGCTTTGCTATCTTTAGTCTCACAAATGGTTGGTCAGTCTATGATATGACCATGTCAATCAGAATCAGAAATACTTTATTGATCCCAGAGGGAAATTGTGATTCCTTACAGCTGTGGATGGGTCAAAAAAACTCCAGACTTTCACTCAGGAAACTGGTGTTCATGTCTAGTATGAAACCAAAAGTCAAGTGAAATGTTATATGCCAGTATTTGTAGCATACTGTGCTGATGACCAAAGTTATGTGAGGTATGTGGCATATGTCACGTGTCATTACATTACATTAGCAACAAATGCACTTATTCTAAGCCAAACCTTTTTTTTTTTCTTAACTTAATCACATGCTTTGTTTGCCTCAGATATACCCAGGGACCTTAGTTACCAAAGGAGGAAACCTAAAACAAGTTATTACTTAACCTACATTCTAAGTTTATCTTGTAAAGCATTTACTGAGCAAAAATTGTACATTGTCTTTGAACATGGAAGTTTTATTTTGAAAAGAAACAATGCATGAAATTTGACATGCCACCCCTGAGCATCCAAAACTGATGGTGGAGGGGTACTTTGAGTATCATGATTTGACATGTAAAGCTGAAAGTGAGAATAGGTTAGACACTAGTAGTAGGCTATAACTGCCTGAAAATATTGTAAAATTCTAACAATATATAAAACCATATAAAAGAGGTTGGCCTTCCAAACACCGCCTAATACAAATATTAATTGTCTCAAAATATCATATCAACAGGCCTAACATCATAAGATGATAACTTACAAAGAAAAAGAAACTACATGACAAACACACTCAAACAAACTCACTCAAGCTGCTTGCTCAGCAAACCATGGGTTTATAATAGACTGGTTCATCTTATTTAACATGTTTAGCACTAAAGCAGCTGTTATACCGTAGAGGTGAATTATACAGTGTTTCTGGGGTATGTACCCAGTGCTACACCAAAAATTATTGCAAAGGAATAAGACACTAGCATGTCTTATACAGATGGGTCTGGGTTATAGAGCAGACAATGGTGTAAATGGGATCACTTTTGGTGAAAACTTGCTGCGTTTCATTATTAGTTCCACTTCCCCTCATTTACTTACCCTCAGCCCTTGGTATTATATTACAGCTCACATCACATGGAGGCAACTTGGGGAGCATTGGGAAAGTGGGCAGGGGGGGAGTGGGGCATTGAAATGAAGCACACCTGCCCTTGTTCACTTTCAGCCAAATATGTCATGAATCATGACTGACCACCAGTTGTAGAATCAGCTTTATACTGCTTTTTACAAATCATCAGGAATACCTGCAGACACATTTCAATAAGGCGAAGGCATCTCTTGAGATAACTACAATACATCAGTAGGCACTTGGTAATTAGCTGCATCAGTTTCTGATTTAGAAATTTCTGTTTGTGATTTGTATAATGATTATCATAATTATTTAAGGGTTTATGATATATTGCAAAAACAGAAATTTCCCATGTGTTTACGCTATAAATAATGTTGGAAATAAAGAAATCACACAATACAACAACCTAACTGGAATTAGTTATATGGCATTTTTCAGTATAATATCAAGCTATTAGTGAGATTGTCGTTAGAACCTATTTGCTAACAGGCGAATGAACCTATACACATGTACAGACCAATTAGATATATTAGGAAAAAATGAAACTGAAAAGTATGTCAGATAGTGAATTTATTTTATTTAATTTTCTTTATTTTCCAATTTATTCATTCTTCAATGGTAAGCAACCAGAGTTTCACATACATTACTGACATCCAACCATGGATGTAATTTCTTGCATCAAATGCATAAATGCAATGCATTGTGGGTGACATACAGCTCTGGAGTCTCCATCCTTGTGGACTTGCTCCCTTAGCCCTCTGAGGTTCAATATCACCAAGTTTACACCAGATTTTTTTTTTTTTTTTTTTTTTTTTTTAGACAAATGAAACAACACTTATGATATCTTTTGAAGTCAATGAGGGCATGTTAACACTTTATTTGGATAGTCTGCTTTCAGAGGTGTAATGAAAATTTACAAATTATTCTTTCAGCAATTTAACTGTTCCCTTCTGTAGATGTTTAACAGATTATCAGTAGAGTGACATTTCATGAACCTTCCCACATAGGCTATTCTTAAAATAATTCAGTTGAATTTGAACCATGTGCTCAATCTATGCGGCATTGCTCAAGTAAATAGTTCAAGTTCAACTAAATTACTATGAGAATATGTAGTGAAATGTCACATATTCTCTATAAATAAACATCTGCAGAAAAAGCAAAACAGTTGAACTGATGAATTTCAACTGATACATTGTTGAAATACTCTTAAACGTCCAATAACACGCGGTCACTGTAAATGGTTTGCACTATGAAACTGATAAAATCCAGTGGGGGGCGGTAATGCGACACATTCTATGCGAACCGCCCTAAACCGCCCTTCCACAGAAGAAGAAGTGTCGGGGTAAATGTATGTTGCGAGTTGATTTCATGATGGATGAGAGACCGACTGAATAGGAAAGCTTGGCTAACTATCTATATGTGACTATGGCAGCCCATCTGAAAAAACGAGTTTATGAGGAATTTTCCAAAGTTGTACAGGTGAGCACATGAAACCCTCTTGTTGCTGCTCGCTGTAGACTCATTATCCGGGATGACTGTTCAAGACTGTGCCTGAGAGCCAGCTAGCATTTTAGCTAACGTTAATGCTAAATTGCTAACTAACGTTAGCCCACTAACTGCCAGGCGCATACAGTCACAACGCAATGCTGCTCATCTCCGTGATATCTGTACAAAATTAATATGACATATATAACGTTACCTCACATTAATGTTTGATAGCTGGTATTAGTCTAAGTTTGGCAGCTGGCCGTAGTTCATGTGACTACATTAGTCTGTACTCTAACGTTCGTGAGCTAAGGTTGAAGATAACGTAGTAACTTAATAGTTAAATTAAATCGGTTTATGTGGCTTGTAATGTTACTTCATGCTAGTTAGTGGTTTCACACTCGTAAGCCTATAAAGGTGAATGGCAGGGTGTTGTCTTGTGACTTTGGTGAAAGAAGTATTCAGCGCCATTACTTAAGTCAAAGCACTAATACCGCAATGTGAAAATACTTTCCTATAAGTAAAAGTCCTGCATTCAAACCTTACTTATGTCAACCAGCAGAGAAGTTCAGGATGGGAAATTAGTAATGGCTTGGATAAGAATAACGCTAAACGTTCATCTGGCAGACCAATCTGATGTACACTCAGAGCAGTGGTGGAATATAACACAGTACATATGCTCAAGTACTGTACTTAAGTATCAGTGTAAGGTACTTGTATTTTATTTGAGCATTTCCCTTTCATGCAACCTTTTACTTCTACTCCACTATGTTTGGGAGGGAAATATGGTACTTTTACTCCACTACATCTGTTCAACAGCTTTAGTTACTTTTCAGTATAAATGCAACATACACATTAATGCAGTAATGAGTGCTACAGCATAGTAGTAGTAGTAGTAGTAGTAATACTGTAGCAATTAAATATTAATCCAAAATCATCATAGTTTAACACTGAATTAATTTTAAGATCGTTGTATTGGTTTATAAAGCTCTTAAGTCAAAGAACTGTTGATAGATAAACATCCCCAAATTTATAACATGTTCCCATGTAACAGAGCAATGCTGAAGAAATAGGGCAGGTAGAGGGTTTTGTCTGAACAGAGAAGGGGACATCACACACTATGAAGGAGAAATGAGGATGCTGCCTGCTTCATGCAGAAATCATTTTCTTTTTATGCTGACAGATTCCTCATGAAGAAGCTCCAGCCAAGAAGCTGCGTCTATCCAAACCCAGTAAGTCTGCGGCTCTTCACGTTGACCTCTGTAAGGCTACCAACTCCACTGATGCCCTGCAGTACTTGCTGCAGTTTGCACGCAAGCCTGTAGAGGCAGAGAGTGTGGAGGGTGTGGTCAGGATCCTGTTGGATCACTACTACAAGGTAAAAAACTACAAGAACATGTGTGAATAATCCATTACTTTGTTGAGAGCTTTATAAATATGAAGATATTCTCTGTAAAGTTGTAACAAAATAGATCTGCTGTGTTTATACATAACCTGTAGCTGTAAGCACAGTTTAAAATGTCTCAAAGTAAAAATGTTCATTAAGTTCAATTAAGTAGCACAGACACACACATCTGATGCTGCTTCTGATGATGTCCTTTCCCAGGAGACAGATAACTCTGTGCGGCTGAAAATCGCCTCTCTGCTGGGTCTGCTGTCCAAAACGCAGGGCTTCAGCCCAGACTGCATTGTGGATGACGCCATTAATACACTCAACAATGAGAGTAAGGCACATTTACAGACAGTCTCACCCAGGGATATTTCTCACATATTTACACACATGCATATTAGATTATCTGTCATTCTGTATTTTGGTTACTTTTTTGCTTGACAAGCCATAAATGCACATTATGTTATTGCAGTCAGGACCATCTTAGTCAAAGAAAAACATATTTTTTATTTTTATTTTATTACTTTATTTATTTTCTACTATATCGATTTGCAGTTTGATATTTGGTGGTATGAGTCTGTTCTGGGACCTCTCTGCCCTTCCATGAGCCTACGTGGAAAGCCGAAGGCAGGGAGAGCAAACTTTTCTACCCTTTCACGTGCCTACATGGAAAGCCAAAGGCAGAAAGAGCACACCTCTCTGCCCTTCACATGCATACGAGGAAAACCTGAGGCTGAAGGCCAAAACACATTGGCAGTGAACACTACGCGTCAAAAATACGCCCCAATTATTTTCAGTTTACAACCCTACATTGGTGGTGGCTAGACGTGCTTGGGCGCTCCTGGATGCACAAACCTGTGGCACTTAACCCTACTGTCCTATTTCCAGCCTTGCTGCCCCCCGGAATTAAATGCATTTTTTCTCCACTCACTCTCTGCCTGCTCCTATGGCAGCTGGACAGCTAATGTGTGACAAAGAGTGGATGCAGAGAGATTCGTTGTTGAGGTCAAGAAATATCCCAAGCTAAACGACCCACAATCTACGTACAGTGTCATTGTAAAGACAATGGCCAAAAAGATACTGCATGGGGAGTCACAGCTCTGGAGATTGGCTCTTCATTTGAGAAGTCAAGTTTAATTAGGGACTCTACCAGGCAGGAATTTCACGAGGGCCATGGCTCTCATGCCCTCCCAATTTGGCCCTGTGCCCTTGAAAAAAATATCTGCCCTAAGGCCACAGTGGCCTTGATGCCCCGCCCGCACTGCCCCACGTGATTTTGCGGTTTTCTTCTCAACCTCTTTCCTGTCAACACGGCTTTGATGCATGCGGCTATTGAGGAAAAAAATAATACGATAACAGTCTGGATTCTTATTGGGCAACATCAAATGAGACGATGAGTACATCACCAGTGGGGGGTTTGATAAGCCATATTTCAATCTGCTCTGTCCACAGTCTCTCATTCGCCACTATTAGGATTTATGATCGCGGTTGACACAAGCACATCTCGCTCGTGGTGCTAACAGCAAAGTGTTAAAGACAAACTAAATGAAAGCTGTCTGTATGTAGGCTAACACTTTATCTGAACATGTACCTGAGGCAGCCGACCTGCGGACAGCGAGTGTCCTCAGTAGAGGAGGGACAGAGAGCAGGATGAATGACAGATACTGGTGTCTGTCTTCATGTTTAGATAACGTGACTTTTTTGTATGTATTTCAAAATATAGTTATTCAAACCATTTTAAGCTTTCAGTGACCTTCCTGGAGGAACAGTGCAATGTGAATGTCATAAAAGTGTCTGTTTGCTCTGTTCTGTTTCCCTCTGTGTCAGTAGAGTCTCATCAGGTTCTTGCCCAGCTGCTGGACACTCTGCTGGTCGTTGGTACACAGCTACCTGAGAGTCCTGCAGTCAGACAGAGGCTCAAGGTGACTAGACACACACACACAGTTTGTACACAGTAGTTGCTGTAACAAACTCACAAGGTTTTCTGCACAAAGCAAAATGACTCCTCTTTAATTTTTCTTTCTTCCTCTCAGCACCTCTCTGATACATACTTTGGGGTGAGAAACAAATGCCTGAAGCTCCTTGGATGTCTTGGCATGGTAGATGCTCCTCTCACCAAAGACAACGAGGGACTGGGAACATTATTAGGTTTGTGTCATCACTTCAGATGGCTGAACTGTGACTCTAACTTTCCTAACTTTAAAGGTATAATGTGCAGGAATTGTTGGCTACTGTTTGTAAACAGTGTTGCAGCAGTATTGCAGGTTTGCGAGGTACCTTTAGAGATAACCCTTTGTTTGCAGTAGTACGCAGCTGGTTGTCTTTGTACTGAGATAAATCACTATGATAACTTATGCTAAACAGCTAATTTGCTGCGGGGCAGGTTAACTTCTGAGTGTCTGATCACAACTTGTCAACATCCTAGCCTGTGATAAATCACAAGCTCTGTTTCTGTTTATTCCTGTCGCTCGCTTTGAAAGCACCGCAATGGATGAGGAACTGCTAATAACAAGCTACTTGCTGTTGGCTATATTGTCTGTCATTTCCACTAAATATCACAATATAAAATGTATTTTTCTCTTTTAAAAGTACATATCAAGACAGTAAGTACTCCCACATCTTTTAAGTAGTTACATCTCCAGTCAAGCACACAGCTGATAGGTAGCCTACATGGTTTGTTTACATAATGTAACGGAAGTGCATATTTAACGTATTAAGTGTGGACAGAGAATGACACTCACATTCTGTTAGCTGTTTCATATGAGACACACATTTCCCATTAACAGATTGAAAAAAAGTGTGTCCAGTGCACCTGCCACAGCCAGGACACTGTTGTGTGTTTTTGGCATGGGAATATAAGACCCAGACAAATGAGCTCAGCAAGATGACTTTGAAGTAAATTCAAAATATTTAGAATATGTTACTTAGTTTGATATGTTACAAATTAAATGGTAAATGGACTGCACTTGTATAGTGCTTTCTAGTCTTCTGACCACTCAAAGCACTTTCACACTACATATCACATTCACCCATTCACATACTGGTGGCTGAGGCTACCATTCATTGTGCCACCTGCTACTCATTAACAATTCACATGCTCTCACACACCGATGGAACAGCCATCGGGAGCTATTTTGGGTTCAGTATTTTGCCCATGGATAATTTGACATGTGGACTGTAGAACTGGAGATGGAACCACCAATCTTCTAATTAGCGGACAAGGCGCTCTACCTCTAAGCCACAGCCACCCACATTACATTTCAGGGCATGCATTCAGTAATCTGTAGGGGAATATGTTTTAAAAGTAACACTCTGGGACAGCTGCTACCTCCCAACACTGGTGAAGCCAGATAATCAAAATAAATCCTAGGTATGTTGAACAGGCTTTGTAATACAGGCCTGTGGTCACTACTCCTCACAGTCACATCTTTGAAGTCACATCTTGAAAACTTGCATGTGTGGGTCACTGTTTTACTTTGAGTTGGCGTGTGATGTTGCGATGTGTCTTTTTACATGTTTCTTTTGCTCCAGGAGGAGTTCGGGATGTCCAGAGTATCATCAGTGACTATTTTGGAGACCAGGATCCCAGAGTCCGTACTGCAGCCCTCAAGGCCATGGTATGCAACAGCCAACACCTCTGCTCCCCAAAAACTCAACCAGCACCACTCTAATGTAGTTAAATACCACACACAATGCAATTACTATCAGCAGTTAGAAAACTCAGTCCACTCTTTCTTACACTGACTACTCTCTTCATATTACATCTCATTCTGTGTCCCTGTTCTCCAGCTGCAGCTGCATGAGAGAGGAATGAAGATTCATGAGATCATTTATGACCAGGTAAACGGAGTAACCGGACCTTACTCACAGTGGACAGAGATTAGGAGTTATAAACAGTAAACACGTTTTGTTTGTTTTCAGGCCTGCAGGTTGCTGTCGGATGATTATGAGCAGGTCCGCTCTGCAGCGGTGCAGATGGTTTGGGTGCTCAGCCAGCTGTACCCAGAAAGGTGAGAAGACATTGATATTCAGAGTGACTTACTTTCAGTACAGCTGTAGAGTTTGCGCCACCATCTGGACCAACAACATGACAAGCTTTTCAGCGTTAAAGGGATACTTTGCTGATTTTTAACCAGCTTTGTATTATAACAATGTTGGTAGTATTTGTAAATGTAGTGTTAAAACTTCCATCCATCTAACCAGTGCCCAGATCTCCCTGCTTATCTTCCACCTGAAATTTTCACTGGCTCTAGGGTTGTTGCTCAAACTTCAGATTGTACTTACGCGTTTTCGTATGCCTGCCACCATGGACACAAAGAGTATAGAAGCAGATCAAGAGAGAGAGCTGCCCCTGTCTGTCTCTCTCAGAAACATATTTTAGCTTACTGTTGAACTGTATTTACAGATTGTTTGTTACCAGCTGGAATCCATATTGCTTCCCTTGTCAAAACGGACAAGCTCATATTACATCATCCACCAGTGTTTATTGGTCCAATGCCACAGCCCTTTTTCTTTGTTTTCTCTGGTAGCACAAATTTCAAAAGTATTTGCATTTTTCTACTGCATAGACAGCCCAGTTTTATGAAGAGGCTCTTTTTGAAATTCAGAGTATAATCACTGTCTGCCTGTGGTTCTCATCATCAAGGTGGCTGAGCTGGAAGCTAGTAGCTTAATCCATAGACAGTGCTAAACAACAGCAACAGTACTGACAGAGCTAACAGTGTTAACCTGGGGGTATTTGGAGAGTGGGCGCTACGCCACACATCTTATGAGCACAGTTTAAAGCAGCAGCGATTAGCTAGCCAGTGGGATACAAACACGCACCAATCTCAGAACCCAATCTGCTAATGCCCGATGATGATGAAGCCTCTGGGGTTGCCGTAATAAGGAGGAGACCTGGTGTAGCCTGCGGATATCTGGGCCCAGACTTCCTCTTCAGTTCGCGTGGAGTAGCAACTTGAGACAGGTCCAGAAAACAATTTGGCTAATTTCTCATTAAAATGATACTGTATATGAAAGCAAAAAAAAAGTTCAAAAAAAAAAAAAAAAAAACCGAAGAAGAGAAAAAAGCTAAATGGTCCTGTGAGGATTGGGACCTCAAGGATACACTGGTTTGGGTAGAAGAACCATGGAGTGAATGATTCAGGCCAGAGAATCAGGTCTGAGGGATACTTTAATTTCAAAATTTATGAAGTTTTCAACCATGACTGTGTATGGTTCTGAAAATAAACAAAGGGAAAAAAATCTTTAAACTCAATTCTTACAAAATATACATTCACACTCACTCCTTTAAACAAGTCTAATAAACAGCTCTCCATTCACAGTTGCATTACCGTAAAGTGAGGCATGTTAACTAAAATTAAACTTGCTCTACAGTCAGAGAAACATGAGCAGATTCTTACCTTAATCATTCACATACACACATCAAAAGTGAGAAGGAAAAAGTCATTGCACATTGTTTGTGCTGAACTTAACTGTGGAGCTCTCACTGCTTGAAGCTCATGTCGGCAAATGTGCGTGTCCATTTGTGCACTGACAGGTGCATCCCTCAGCCAAGGGCACACAAAGGGTTTTTTACAGTCCTAAGACAATAGCCAGTGGGTTTTCGAGATTGCAGTTCGGCCAGTGTGTTCTGTTTCTTTTGTTCTCTGCATGGATTGTTTACCGGCAGTCAACCAGCGCCAGCTCAAACATGATTGGTCAAAACTACTCAGATTACGAACAGAAACAATAGCACCTCTGATAAGAAGTTCTTGTACCGTTGTTTACAGATTCTGCATACATTTGCAGATAACTGTTTAAAGAGGGTAAACATGCACAAACGTGCATGTACGGGAGACCAGCTTACCACAACTGACCACAGAGAGAGCGTGACCTCAGATTCTGCTCTGGATGCCATTACTCCACTATATCTTTACATAGCAAATAGTAATTTGCTTATCTTTAAGGACCACTTATACCTGTAAGAATCTTCTTTGTTGAAGTGTTCTTCAGCGGGACACTGACTTTAAGAGTAAAAACCCAGAAATGTGTATTGAAAGAGAAAATAATTGTGTGAGATTCATTGTATAACATTACATCCTGTTTTCCCATGATACTACAGTTTGTTGTCAATCAATCAATCAATCAATCAATCAATTTTATGTATAAAGCCCAATATCACAAATCACAATTGTCTTAATAATAGGTTGTTGATTGCTTATACTTTGATTTGGTTAGCCTGTTATTTGAATGCTGAAGGTCACCAAAAAAGGTGTTACTTTACAAATGAATTAATGAATTTTTATTACTGTGTTATGTAAGCAGTTATGCCCAGCCCGCATGGGCTTGCAAGACACCATAAATTTGGAACAAGCCAGGGTCAGGGTAGAGCAAAGATAAATATGATAGCATTAAAAGGAAAGAAAATGAAACAAAGCAGCAAAAGCATTATACATAATCTGATGATCATTTTGGAAGACCAACTTCATGCATCACTCACAGAGGCATTTTTCATGTAAAACTGAAAAAAGAAATCAAAATAAATTCTAATTTAACAAACTTTCTTGCCTTTTTTTCAGGCTTTAACAAGAGAATTGGCAAACTTTAACATCAATTCTAGCTTTTGGTCATCTGAGCACCTTAAAGGGTTTAGGCGAGCCATTTCATGGAACATGGGTTAGGGTTAGGGTTAGGGTATGATATAAAATAAACTTTATACTTAACCAAACTCACGCAACTCACATAATTCTGTTTTCCTCCTGAATATTGTTGAATCACCCAATCTCAATTGCTAGAGGAAAAATGCCAGGTCTCAGCTGTGCAACTAAAGATCTTTGGCTTTGAGGTAAACAAATTTTACGTATGGTTCAGATAGATATACATTTATTGTCCCCTTGGGGAAATTATGTGTCGGTGAGCACACATAGCTCCAAGGCATGGCATTTCCACTCAAACACATAATGTACATTGCGCACTTCTCCTGATAGGACCAGGCCAAGGCACCCATGTGCACAGTGGCCGGTATGCACAGTGGCCATAAGAATACAATAATAAATACAAAAGATCATTCAAAAATAAAGACATTTATCTCAGAGGCTAAGAAGCTTTCTCAGTTCAGACCCGCTGAACAAGAGCCTAGAGGATTTAAAATGTAACTTTCCCTTTTGAATGTTTATTGATTAAGCCGATCGCTTGTGGGATGAAAGATTGTTTTGTCCTGTTTTTTGAGATGGTTGGGTAACGAAACCTGCCTCTTGATGGCAGTAGTTCAAAGGCTGAGAAGAATGGGTGTCTGGGATCAGTTAAAATGCTGTCTGCTTTACTAAGTAATCTTTCTTTGTAGATGTGTTCTAGGCCATTTAAGTTGATACCAAGCAGCTTGCTGGCAGTATTAACTATTTTCCTGAGTGCACTCCTCTGTGCAATTGTTGCACAGCCAAACCAGCAGATTAAACAAAAGGTTAGCACGCTCTCAACAAAAGCACTATAAAACATCCTAAGCATTTTACTCTCAACATCAAAAGAAACCAACTTTCTCAGGAAATAAAGTCTTTGTTGCCCTTTCTTCTGAATATACTCTGTGCATTGGTCCCACTTAAATCTGTTATCAAAAACCACATCCAGATTCTTATGTTCAGTGACAGACTGAATGGCCTGCCCACTGATAGTCGTTGTCAAGCAGGGCACTACTTTGACTCTTCTAAAATCAATAGACATTTCCTTTGTCTTTGGCGTGTTAATCAACAGGTTGGTCTTTGCACACCAATTTAGAAATTCATCCAGAACTGGGCCATGTTCCTGCTCATCACCCTGGAGGAGGCTGACCAATGCAGTGTCATTAGAGAGCTAGAGCAACTGTTAGTGTATAATATATAGAGCATATAGAGCAGGGGGGACGAAACACACCCCTGGGGAGAGCCGATATTGGTGGAGATTTTATCAGACAGTAGGGAACCCACCTTCACCTGGTGGACTCTCTGACTGAGAAAGTTAAGGAGCCAAAGTATCAGGCCTCCATCTAAGGTAAAATCGTTTTGCAGCCTCCAAGCAAGAAGAAGAAGAATTAATTGTATTGAAGGCAGACGAAAAATCAAAGAATAAAATTTTAACATGTGTTTTGGGTAACTCTAAGTGTGTGTAGACTAGGTGTAGTAAAGTTAAGATAGTAAGATAGTAATACTGTGTAGACCACAGTAAAAAACAGCTGTGGAAATTCTCATGGGAGAGAGAAGGGACGGAGTGATATGCAAAGTAAGGTGTACAGTGACTCTCCCGCACAGTGACCGCTCCGGCACCAGTCGTCTCGAATGAGAAGACTTACTCTGCCTCCTCGGAACTTGCCTGTGATGTTTGGGTCGCGATCCGTTCAGAATGCAGTGAAGCCATCCGGCTCCACCTCGCTAGACAAGATATTTCTGTCCAGCCACGTCTCCGTGATCACCGGCATGCAGGCACCCCGATATTCATGCAGGTATCTGACATTTGCGGCCAGCTCGTCTGCCTTCCTCCTTAAAGACTGAGCATTTATTAGCAAGCAGGTGGGCAGGGGCAGTCTTGTTTTCATTCACTCTCTGTCTCAATCCCCCTTTCCTTCCGTGTTTGGTTTGGCCTGGTGGGGGTGAGTCTGGTGGCTCGACATAAAGTTTGTGCTAAAATCCAACGGTTTGGGGTTACATTGTATACTGGATGCGCTGGATAACGCCCGCAGCGTTTCCGTGATTGAGTCCACAGGTAAAAAGTATACTCAGAGCCAACAAAACAAGTCCGATCACCCATGCAGACAAGGCCATGGTTTAGCAGGGTTGGCTGCCAAGATCCAGCCGTTTAAAAACATAAATCAGGACCACAATACTGACGATAAACACAAGCAAAACACACCCGCCACCATGCAAACTCACTGTGGTCACCACTGAGCAGCCCCCTCACTCTAATCCAGGGCCAAACCTGTATGCACATATGTCCTAAGTAACATTTTAACTTTTTACTGACTGACTCATTGGCTGTGCTGGTTTGTAGTGGCCTTGCCTGACATGTACATTGTTCTGTCTGTCCAATCAGCATTGTGCCTATCCCATCATCCAATGAGGAGATCCGGCTTGTTGATGATGCATTTGGGAAGATCAGTCACATGGTCAGTGATGGTTCCTGGATGGTCCGGGTACAGGCCGCCAAAACACTGGTGAGGGAACAGACCAACACACACAGTATTCACACAGCTATCTTCATCTCTATAAATGTTTATTTAGTCAAGGCCTTATAGACAGGTGCTGGATGATAAATAAAGAATGTTAGGTTCACTCATTTCTGTATAACAGTTGCAAAGTGTGGAATCAGCTGTTTTATTGATGTTTTTCTTCTTTTCAATAATACCTGTTTAACCGAGATATAGAGTCTCATTCATGAAATGTTAGTAAATCTGTGAGTGGATTTGCACATGAAAAGCCTTGGTACCTACGCCAGATTCAAGAACATTGCAGAAAACTCGGATTTGATTGTTGGCACGTGTGTATGTTTATGAATGTCAATCATAAACTGACAGTGTGCTCCTGCGAGTCACCATATGATAATAGGTGGTGGTGATAATTACTAGGGCTGTACCCAAATATTCGGATATTTGAATATTTGTTGCTATGGGTAGGTATTTGTTATGAAAATTTGGTATTTGATATTCATTTTTTTAATTCATTTATTTAGATTTTTTTTTTTTTTAACTTTTTTTTTTTGGTGCTAAATGTAGTCTTTTCATTGTTGGTAAATGTAGGTTATCAATAAAAATCAAAACTTTTAAATTGCATTGTTAAAAATGTGAAAATATAGTATCGCCTACCAATGGAGCTTGTGAGCACGGCACGCTTGAGCGCATCCATCTGAGGCTGTGGATCAATGCCAAGTTTTACCACTTTTTTTTTTTTCTTTTTTTTGGGGGGGTATTTTTAAGCCTTTAATGTATAGGACAGATAAGTGTGAAAGGGGGAGAGAGAGAGAGGGAGTGACATGCAGCAAAGGGCCACAGGCTGAAGTTGAACCCGGGCCGCTGTGGCAATAGCCTTGTACATGGGGCGCCTGCTCCCCCACTAAGCCACCGGCGCCCCAAATTTTACCACTTTATCACTATTCCCTCTAACTTGTAGCTGTTTTTTCGTTATCTTTTGAATTTAATATGAATTATGGAACCGTTTTTGTCAACGTTTTTTCCCCCGTTTTGTCAGGTCCGTTTGCAGGTCCCGCGGGTTACGGGCCAACCCGCGCATCACTACTCAGCTCAGTCTATAAAGGCTGTACACAACAGTAAGGATATAGACATTATATTCTATTCAGGCCGGCAGAACCAGCAGCACATCAGCTCTACAGTGCACAACACTGCTGATTAACCATTTTGTTGCAGCACAGAGTGTCTGCCAGCAACCAATTACTTGCAGAGGCTTCCTACAACTTGTTTCAACGGTTCCGATTTAATCAGAAGACAATTTAAACAGGATGACTAGCCAATGTGAAAATCAAAAGAAAGCATAGAATAATGTACTGAAGGAGACTGTTGTGCCATCACACTTTTTGTGGTTTGAGAGCAAAGAGCCGGTTGCCGCTGTGCAAAACTCTGCAATACAATTAGGTCCGAAAAAACCCCAGAGGCAGACCGGGGAGGCAAAGTCCGGTTGAGCCCCAGCCCCTCCCTCTTCAGCTTTGTGTGTGGTAACCGCACAGAAATCAAGGGCCATGTAGAGTAGCATCATGTCTCCCTCATCTGCTGTCATGGACAGCCAAGTAACAAGAGTGTTTGCCCTAAGCCTCCCCATTGTTTGTCACTGTTGCAAAACCAAACTACTATTAAAACATTTTAATACAGGGTATCTGCGGATCCTTGAAAAGTCTTAAAAAGTCTTAAATTCATGTATCTAAAATGAAGGCCTAAAAATATCTTAAATTCATTAGAAATGTCTTAAATTGGTCTTAAATTCATTACTCAAAGGTCTTAAAATTGTTGCGGCAAGAATATTTAATCTGACTTTCTGTCTTTTCTTTTTTTTCTTGCGGCACTTTTCTGTGAGTGTCTATGTGCCGTCCAATAACGGCGCGCGCTGGTGGTAGCACATACACAATGAATGGGTTCGTCGGTGGAGGTCTGCGCTTTGTGCGCTCTGTGTGAAAAGGGCTTAACGGCGCGCGCTGGCCACCTGGCACTCAATATGCTGCTGTAGTGGTTTGTTTTTCAGACATGTGAGTATCTCTGAGCAGTGAAAGTTTTTATTTATTTCTTTTTACTTGTCGGCAGTGATTTATTTTCCACAGAGCTCTACGTGCGAGCATTTTACTCACATTTGCGACTAAAAATAGTTTTGTGCCAGCAAAATAAATCATTCAACATGCTGTGCGAGTACAGATTTCAACCAGCAGCAGAAACGAAAGGCCAATCCTGCCGGTTGTGGGTTGAACGGGATCACAGACAGGAATACGGCGGTCAAATAGCCTACGGCGGCTCTGCGACACAAAATAACGGCTTACCGGCGACAGAGACGTCGGACTGCAGGTCCAGCAGCCTAATTTCCTCTTTCCTTTCCGGCACACAGGTATGTGGCGTGTCAGAGGAAAAACGAGCCGTTCACATTTCTCTCTTTGTGGCAGGTAACGGTCCACAAACCTCACCGCACTTTAGGGACTGTTCTTTACTTATGAAGGGACTGTTCTTTACTTGTCAGGGGAGGAGGGTGGCTGGTTGATTTTTATTTTATTTATTTTATTTCAATCCCCCCTATGTTAATCACTTATTGATGCTGTTTTTGAAGTATGAATAAGTCAATAAGTAATTTATTCCATTGAAATATCATTGATGTATTATAGAAAAGTGATTTATCTTTTTATAAATGACAAAAGGCACATCTGCCTCATTTTTGCTGTGGTATCGTGATGCTAATCAGAACCATGATACTTTCACCAGTATCGTACCTTGGGACCCAATTTTGGTACCATGACAACACTAGATGTCACAACCATTCCATTCGGAGTTGTGCAGTGAAGCAGCTCTGGTGCCGCTTAAAAAAGTGTGCTCTCAGAGGCCCAAAGTGTTCCCTTACTTCTAATTTTACAAATTAAGCACTGGTTATAGTACAGCGGGATCCCCCAACCATTGCTTATATTTATATTTTTTCCGGTCTTAAATTCCATTCAAGGTGGCATTAAAAAGGTCTTAAAAAGTCTTAAATTTAACTTACTGAAACCTGCAGATACCCTGTAATATAGGCAGTCTAATGTAGGCAATAGGCAACCGTTCAGTTTAGCAACAAGAAAGGTAGTCTAGCGTAAAACTACGCCATCTCCCTTCTGCCAACTCTCTGGCAGATTCAAGCTCACCAACTGCCCGGTGGGAGCAGAGCCAGACGCCTAATAGCTTTCCTATGCCCACCAGTCCATCTCAATTTGAAATTATGTTTACATCTCCCACTTCGCATCTCTGATAATTAAATTGAACAAAAATGACATGCAGTTTTGGGCTGTGGCGTGTAAAGAGGGCAGAGGAGGAGCGCACTGCTTTATTTCATTAATCGAGAGAACAGCGTTTTCCAGTTTTGTATTAAGTTGATTTAAATAACTCATTCACATTTTTAAACCTAATCTGAAGCTTAAATCTGCTAAATACCAACTAATTTAGCTAAATTTGTTATATTTCTAATCTTTTGTCATGTTTAACTTGGGTGTTTCAAAGGCATCAGCATATTGTAAATTTATTTTATTTAACCTTTATTTAACCAGGAAAAGACTCATTAAGATTAAAAATCTCTTACAAGAGTGTCCTGGCCAAGACAGGCAGCAGCATAATCATACATACACACAAACACTTAACAAATTAAAAATGTAATTTCTAATAATAACAGGTAATATTTCCATGTAATATCTTATTTACACAAGCACTACAAGCAGTCAGAAGCAAGTGTAGATTTTGTTTGTACCTTTTGAAAAGATCGGAGCTACTAACATAATAGTGAATGCCGAAATACACATAAATTTCCTTCTACAAACAGTTTGCTCTGCACGTTTCAAGAATGAGACCCATGAAACAGTATCATTCAGGCACCAATTGTGTTATTAACATTTAAAATAGTTTCAAAAGAAGAATTAAATGATTCAAACTTATACTTAGTCTATGTTAGCAGTGTTGCATGACAAGGGAGAATACTGATCATTTCTAGAATAGCTTTGCTAGAGCAACAAGTTCCTGTTAACTGTTAACTGTAGCTTGTTACAGGCATTAATGTGCACTTGACCCTGAAACAGGAACCTGTTCGCATTTGAATCTGCACACATTTTAATGCTAAGTTTCCCATTTCTTTTACCATTGACTGCTGATTTCTTCTATTCTTATTGAACGACTGCTCAGAGCGACCTTTGTCTCTTTCTCTAATACTTCCAGTATTGCACAAGTCTGACTTGAATGCTGCTGAATTAATGTAAAGGCTAGATCTGCAGTTAAATACACAGCTAATATTAAAGCAAACCTTTCACCTGATTAAGAGCCTTCTTTCTTCATATCTTTAAACTTTTCAACTCACCACTGTTCTTTAGCGGTTACACCACATTTCTTCTCACACACCAGTTGCCATGCATGAGCATTGTGGCTCTTTCCATCACAGCCCCGCAAGGTGAATGCATGATGGACACATATATCTGAATGACAAAAAAACAACAATACTTTAAGGGGATAATTTTAGTTTTTTTAAGTGGGGTTGTATGGGGTCCATATCCATAGACAGTGTTTTACATACAGTAGTCAGTCTGTCAGTCGGCACGCCCCCAGTTTGGAGAAGCAGGCTGGAATTCAACATAGAAGCTAGGGATGGGCATTTGAAGAAATGTCCCTTATCGATAATCGGAAAAATTAATGATCAATTATCGATTAAATGTCCATGACATAAAATACTAAAGACAGCGTGTCTTTCCTCAATAAAATATTTATTCCAAGAACTACATATAGTCCAACAATCCTCGTAGACAAGGCAAACAATCCTTTTAGACAAGGAGTTAAAGTTTAAATATATAACTGTTAAACAATTAAGATATGCTGCGCTCTCCGGCTGCCGAGCATCTGGCACCGAGCCAAACCTCACACAAACTTTACAACTTTACTTTACTTTAAAAAATTACTTGTGGCTGACAATTTTTGCCAAAATGTAACTTCAAAGTTCAAATGAGTTCAAACGTAATTCACAGTCAAATATGCCTATTTAACTAGAGCCTCATAAAACAATAACAAGTGACTCACATAAAGGCTGCGGTGGTGACTGTCCACTCCGAACAAAGTAATGTAACTCCTAGTGATTGTTGTTGAGGAATATTAGCATGTTAACATGCTCAGGGGTGAGACGCGAGCGCAGCCTGGTGAGTCAGTCCAGCAGCTGAAAACACCCGCTCTGACGGGACCGAAGTTGCAGGGATGCACACGACATCGCAATATTCACACTGGACTTCATCATTTTTTAAGTTGAAATGGTCCCACACCGAACTCCCAACTCTCCTAAAATTAGTTGAATGTCGCCCCCTGCTGGTGAAATGTCTCATTGCTGCCACATAGTGAAATTCATTGCATTGCTTCAAGACAGACACACTACACAATAGATCGACAACATTTCACGTATACATATTTTAGCCACCTAAAAAAGTCCATCCAAAAAAAATCTCTATCTGTTTAAGTGTACACTATATTGCGAGTACTTTTACTGCTTCACCTCAATGTCAGATAGTGTTTTCCAAAAAAAAAACCTTCCAAAAAAGACTCCATTGAGAAAAACAGTGTTCTACCTCTGCCTCAAACAGTTTATTTGTGTCATTGTGTGACTTTGTTGTTTAAAGTAGTTCGTTTTGATTCACCAAAGTCACACAATAGCACAAACTAATAAACTGAGAATAGAGGGGGAACTGAAGCTGTTAGTTCTTTCCTGTCAAAACGGGCTGTCTGACGGAAATGTAAAGGGGTGAAAATACTCTCAATAAAGTGCACGCTAAAAATTATACTCATTTTTCTTTTTTATTGGTAGAACTTTTTTAGGTGGCTAAAATACATTTTGTTGCTGATCCCTCCATAGCAGTACATTTTTAAGCTGCTGTGTCAGACTGCTGCTTGCCGCTCCAAACTTGGGGTGTGCTGACTTACATCTACTGTATGTAACAAAATGACTGGATAAGTACTTAATACAATCCACTTCAAAAAGTCTGAACCATCCCTTTGACAGATAATGCTTTACGAGACAGATAATACGCTATGAGACACAAATTCAGCATTTTAAAGTAAAACTTCTTGAATCCTTTCTTGGGTGTCAGGGTTCGATGCTGCAGGTCAGTCCTCACTTTCTGGAGCAAACTTTGGATAAGAAGCTGATGTCAGATCTCAGGGTGAGTAATTAAAGTTTGTTCACAAGATATAAGTTTTTTTTGGCTGAAAAGCTGTGAGCAAAGTAAGAATTTATAACAATGATAATCGGCACTCCTGCTCTAACTTTTAATATCTGTGTCCAGAGGAAGCGTACGGCCCATGAGCGGGCTAAGGACCTCTTTACTTCTGGAGAGTTCTCCTCTGGCAGGAAGTGGGCCGACGATGCTCCCAAAGAGAAACTGGACACAAACACCGTCAACCTTATCGCCTCAGGAGCCTGTGGTGCTTTTGTTCACGGCCTGGAGGATGAGATGTTTGGTACATGAAACGTGATGCAGCATGTCTTTGTTTCTCAGGAAAGAATTTCAAACCAGATGTAAACAGAGCCCAAATGGTACACTGATGTTTAGCCCACACAGCCTCAGGATGTTACTAATGTCATATTTGACATATGATAAGGATTTTGTCTGTTTGTAGTCAAGTAAATAGCAAAAGATGGATTATCTGAGACCTTCTAATTTATTTTTGTTGCCAGATTGAGGGTTTCATTGAATATATCCAGTGAATCTGCTTACATATCTCTATAACAAAAACATCCAGTTATAAAGTGTTTTTTTTAAAGGGGCAGAAAGCGAAATTGTTTCACCGCTAGGTTTGCTGTTGTGCACTGCCTGTAGACCAATACAAAGTGTGTCATGAGCCACTCCTCCCTCTACCTCTGCTCCTCCCTCTACCTCTGCTCTGCTCTCCAGAGACCCGGCTAGTGCTAACACTAGCCAGGTCGGCTAGAGCCCGCCAGGCTGCCCGCCAGGCTCGCGGGCTGCTCACATTCACATGAATGTACATGAACGCGCAGCCGGACCGGCTCAATCAACACAGAGAGACGGTGTGTGAGGTCATGCTATACTCCAGATGAAATTACGCCTCTAGTTCTTCATAGCAATTTTTTAATTCCTTCAAATCTAGAAATGATGAATTTCGCTTATTGCTCCTTTTAAGGCTTTTATCACATATGTTGATTTCTTTCAAGGTTTTGCAGTGTTAGTAAATATAAATAATTACAATTAAAATGTAACATCTAAGAAATCAGAGAATACAATTGTTTCTCCATTTCACATCTTTACTTGCCTTCCCCTTTATCTTCACCTCAGGGTTAGTTTTACTCTTTTTACTGTGTTGTTCTTCATATTTAATAACTGCTTTTTCTACTGGTGTTTTCTCTGTCTCTAACTTCAGAGGTCCGTATTGCAGCAGTGGAGGCGTTGTGCCAGCTGGCTCGGTCGTCTCCCAGCTTCGCAGAAAAGTGTCTAGACTTCCTGGTTGACATGTTCAACGATGAGATCGAGGAAGTGAGGCTGCAGTCCATCCACGTGCTGAGAGAAATCTCAACCCACATAACACTCAGAGAGGACCAGCTGGACACTGTGCTGGCTGTGTTGGAGGTAAACACACACACACTGGTGAAACGATCTATTTTTAAACCCTGAAATATGTTTGCATCTCTTCAAGTATTTCCTCGTTAGTTTCACAATGCTTGTAATTCAAGCCTGATATACGCACATATTGATGAAGTCACTGTCGATCTCCAGGACTCGTCTCGAGACATCAGAGAAGCTCTCCATGAATTAATTTGTTACACCAATGTCTCCACTAAAGAGTGTATCCAGCTGGCTCTGCTGGAGCTGCTGAAGAACCTCAACAAGTATCCCACCGACCGCAACTCTGTCTGGAAGTAAGACTCTTGGTGTATTTGTGTGTTTTACAAAGTGCTCTATTTTCAGGATTAGGACTAGGCGCATGCTTTGGCACCCTGGGGTGCCTTAGGGGACAGGCCCAGGATGCTGCAAGTTTTGTTCATTTTCTCATTGTACAGTTTTGATAGTGTCACTGCATAAAACAACAAGGTGACTGAAAGAAAGAGGATGGCTGACAGTGGCTCTTCATCTGAAGAATCACCACCCACCACTGACGTGACTGGTCATGTCACAAAAATAGTCTTTGAGTTCCAGTTAAAGGAGAACTTTGAGCCCCCATTTCTGGGTTGTTTATGATGAAGTAGAGCGGCTAAGACCAAAATAGTGACAATTGCTCATTTTTGGAGAATCTGGCTTTCCCCTGCCTGACTTAACACTGCTGCCTATGGCCATGTGTGAACCTGTCCTAAAACCACCCTATATGTTCATTTTCAAAGCCATGAAACTCACCGAGTGGTCAGTGGTGTTCGTTGACATTCTGACATAAAAATAGTAGCAAACTGTGATTTGTTTGTTTTTATTGTCTCTCTCTTACATGACATACGTGTCTGTGATGATTGGATCTTCGGGTTAAAAAATGCTTTTAAAAAAATGTAGTTAAATTTCAACCAGATTATGGGAACTGTGACTATTCTACTTCCTTACTTGGAGAAAAAAGGGGTCATTTTGGCAGCACTACACCCCTTTTTATAAAGGCATGGACAGAAAAGATGAGTAGAGACACCAACTATGCAAAGACACTTTGGACACTCTGCAGTGACATTTTGTTGTGGTATGTACCGATATAGCCTAACAATGCATTAGCTTAAAGGGATAGTGCACCCAAAAATGAAAATTCAGCCATTATCTACTCACCTATATGCCGAGGGAGGCTCAGGTAAAGTTTTAGAGTCCTCCCATCCCTTGCGGAGATCCCAGGGGAGAGGGATTAGCAACACAACTCCACCTAATGGAGGCTTATGGTGCCCCATATTCAAACGTCCAAAAACACATAATTGAAACCACAAAATATCTCCATACTGCTCGTCCGTAGTGATCCAAGTGTCCTGAAGCCCTGACATAAAAAAGTGTTTGGAAAAACGTCATTTCAACTCTGTTTTTAGCCTCATTGTAGCCTGCAGCTCTAACTGCCTCTCTGTGCACCGCGCTCATGTATGGGCGCTTGCAGGAGACCGTGAGACATGGGCACCACGTTCATGTCTCTAAACTATATATATCTTAAAACTTCACCTGAGCCTCCCTCGGCATATGGGTGAGTGGATAATGGCTGAATTTTCATTTTAGCCAGCTAGACATAATCATTCACATGAGATTAAATGGAATAGTCCAAGGAGTACTCCCTTTTTAACAGTTACATTTAACATTAACCAGCCCCTCAAGGATGTTGCGATTGCAACAATTAAAGCAAATTCAACCAATCCTCCAATTCAGTCAATCAATCAATCAATTTTATTTATAAAGCCCAATATCACAAATCACAATTTGCCTCACAGGGCTTTACAGCATACGGCATCTCTCTGTCCTTAGGGCCCTCGCAGCAGAAATTGCAATTGCACTTTCACCTGAGCCTCCCTCGCAGCAATTCTGCACGACCTTGAAATATTGTCCAACCACAGCAACTTTTTTCACAAATTTGACCAGTTATTGTTGTCACCAACCATAGCAGCCACTAAACTCACTTCCTTGTTACTGCTAGACTGCAAGACAATTTCCTGATGTTCTGCACAAAAACGAGGGGACCTGGTTTTGCATGGCATGCAAAAAACATCACAACATACACTGCAATTTTTCAGAAATTAGGTATTTTAGGCCACAACAACAGAGAGTGCAGTCCTGGAGGGATTGCCTAACTACATGTTTATTGACATTTTTAGACATATTAAAACCAAAGAAACCAGCTATTAACATTGATGTCAACATGTTAAATGTGCAACTTAGCTGCAGTGTGGTGATATAATGGTTCCTCTTATAATTTAACTGGACACTTATCTGAAGTTATAAAGCAAGCTTATGGAAATCGGCCATTGTTTTTTATTTTCTTCTTTCCCCACAGGTGTCTGAAGTTCATGGGTTCCCGTCATCCAACGCTGGTGTTGCCACTGGTTCCTGAACTGCTCAGCACACACCCATATTTCGACACACCAGAGCCTGACATGGATGATCCGGCCTGTATCCTTCACACTGCTGAAAATCTCACAACACACTTTAATGTTCATGCAAACCAGTTGCATCAACCTCATTCTGC
This sequence comes from Epinephelus fuscoguttatus, assembly GCF_011397635.1. Taxonomy (NCBI): domain Eukaryota; kingdom Metazoa; phylum Chordata; class Actinopteri; order Perciformes; family Serranidae; genus Epinephelus; species Epinephelus fuscoguttatus. Next base: position 43,052,969 of record NC_064756.1, on the reverse strand, counting down.
AGCAATAGAACCATAAGAGGAAGACTCTATATAGGCTACCCTGTGTATTCACAAATCATCCATTGTGATGAGCCTGTGCAGCTTTCCTCGCTTTCTTTTCCTGTTTCCACAGTTCCCTTTCCTGGGTCGGTCCTCATGTGTGCCAGTTTCATTGTAGCGCTTGATGATTTTTGCGACTCCACTTGGGGACACATTTAAAGTTTTTGCAATTTTCTGGACTGACTGACCTTCATTTCTTAAAGTAATGATGGCCACTCGTTTTTCTTTAGTTAGCTGATTGGTTCTTGCCATAATATGAATTTTAACAGTTGTCCAATAGGGCTGTCGGCTGTGTATTAACCTGACTTCTGCACAACACAACTGATGGTCCCAACCCCATTGATAAAGCAGGAAATTCCACTAATTAACCCTGATAAGGCACACCTGTGAAGTGGAAACCATTTCAGGTGACTACCTCTTGAAGCTCATGGAGAGAATGCCAAGAGTGTGCAAAGCAGTAATCAGAGCAAAGGGTGGCTATTTTGAAGAAACTAGAATATAAAACATGTTTTCAGTTATTTCACCTTTTTTTGTTAAGTACATAACTCCACATGTGTTCATTCATAGTTTTGATGCCTTCAGTGAGAATCTACAATGTAAATAGTCATGAAAATAAAGAAAACGCATTGAATGAGAAGGTGTGTCCAAACTTTTGGCCTGTACTGTATATATGCATGTACGTGACTTCACAAAAACTGCCAGGAAACCTTAATATGTAGCAAATTAATCAAAGAAAACCTTGACTTGAGTTTTATGGTCTAAAAACAAAACAAGGTAGCTCCTAAAAGTTAATATTTCTTCTTTTGTATAAAACAGATCACTCACCTCTGGACCTATGAACTGTGTTTTTCTTTCTTGACTCTGGTTGTTGATCTCAGACATTGCAGTGCTGGTGTTGGTGTTCAACGCTGCCAAGTCATGTCCCACCATGCCGGCACTGTTCTCTGACCACACCTTCAGACACTACGCCTACCTGAGGGACAGTCTGTCACACCTTGTGCCACCACTAAGGGTAATAACTAAAATCCTGTAGTATTCAAAATCATGTTACTGCTGTCCATGTCAGCACTGCTGCTGACAGGAACATGCTACTTACTTTTAATTTCCAGTGTCTTCAATTCAGTATGTTCTTGATTAATGGAGTATTAATTTTTTTCTATAAAAAGGTGACGTTCTCAAATTTCCTGTTTTGTCAAACTGAGTCGAGTTCGTACAAATGATGCGCTGGAAAAAGAATTAAAAAGAAAAATTAGATATCAAGAGATCAGAGATCGTTATCAGGGCCGATGGCGTTATTTTTTAATTGATTGGGATTGTTTATTGAGCTTAGCATGATCTGCTCCTTTGTTTCTTAGGTCAGCTGTGACACAGTTTTTACAAGCTTTCATGTACAGCAGCGCAATGAGTGCAGATATCAAATATCCAACTCTCTGCTGTCTGTCTGTCCTCCACTCCACCAAGTTCCATCAGTCTATAAGAGCAGGGGCTGCACTCCTTTGCGGCAAAGCACCACGCACCATAAACTACAGCAAAATTCAGTATGAGACTTTTTATTTATGTTATCTACCTAAGCTATGAGCAGTGTTGTGCAAGGTACTGAAAATTAGTAATTAGTTTCAGTTACCAGTTATTCCTCCTAAAGTTATTGAATAAAACTTACTGCATATAAAACTAATGAGTTACTAGGGAACGTAAGTTTTGCGTTCTTTTGTATATCTGCCTCAATTCTCTTATTAATGCATTGTAGGTGCCAGTTATTGTTATTGTAGTATTTTGTATTAAGTTTCTTTGCATGCCATATTTGGTCACTTACGAGGATGTGTCACGTGGTGTTGGTGGTACGTCAGCAGCGATAGTAGTAAAATCAGCCATCCTTCACTGGGCGGCTCTTATGAATGAACTGAGAGGGTGAGGGGGGAAGTCTCACTTTTGCTGACCGCTTTGATCGCTTTGATGCCTTTGATCGCTCAACACTAGCAAAAGGAATTGTTTTTAGACTTTGGGAAGTTGTTTCACATTCGTTTTATCAGCAATAAATATGTAAAACGCAACATCTTTGGAGCGAAGATTTATTGACATGCCAGCGCGTCCGGCAAGTAAAGTTTTTCCCCTACTTAGCCTCTTGGCGACTATATTTTTGCTTTTGGATAGTCGCTCTACATGCATACTTATATTATTTAAGTGTTGCTGTGGCAGTGATGGAGCAGACAACTGCCAAATTTTATCTATAATTATACCCATATCACTGTGATGACAAGTAAATAGTGAAACATTTAAACATGTTATGTCTTGATAGGCCTGTTTATTGTTGTCTCAGCAGGCAATGGTTTCTCAGACATTTGACAGTAATTTCTTATCATGGTAGGTCTAATGAAGTAAAAATGAGAAAATAATTTACAAAAACACACAAAATATCTTTTAACCTAAACAGTAATTCAGTCCTGCACAGGCTACAACTCACCATTATAGGCATATTTTATCCTTAATCCCAAGAAGGGAAAAAATAATGTCCATGTATTTAAGACAGCAAGGTCAAGTTGCCTCAACTGTTGGCCGTTGCGTGCAGTGACAGTCTAATGCTGACTGATTGATTGATTGATTCACACTATTTATTGTGCTGCCTTAAGGTTGGGTGTGTCACCTTTGTACTATATGTGCATGCAGGTGGACCAGCAGGTCCAGCCTTATTTTGAGTAACGTTAATAATGACTTACAGAAACACTGAATGCAATAGTCTACCTTGCACCTCCCTCCAATAATTGTAATTGCGTTATTTAATTTTAGAAAAGTAATTAGTTACACTTACATCTATGGCCAAAAGTAGTGAAATTGTAACTCCTAACACTGATTATCAAAGTAGACACATGCACTGGTGGAGAGCCAAGGACAAACACATTCACTACACCACTGGAAGTGCAACAAAAGCGCCGCAAGCATAAAGACAATAAAAGCACTTTATGAATGTAATCCGCAAAAAAGATGTACAGACAAAAAATAAACTCTTAGCAGAATGCAGTTAATTCAGTAAACTCTGGCACAGGCTGCACTGAAGCAACAAATACTGGGGAATACTCTCTTAAAGGGTTAGAGACATTCCTTTGAGACAGCGACAAGGCCAAAAAGATCAAAGAGAGTTTTTTTTTTTTTTTAATTTTATTTTACACTCAAATTTTGTTTAAAAAAAATGCAAATAAAAGAACATTTAGGAACAGCTTGGATGCAAGATTTTTTTTCTTAATACATTGGAGAGCTATTGGATTGTCAAGCATTTACACTGGATTGATATTAATAACTTTAAAATACTTGGAAGTGTGCACAGTGCAGCTATATTTTCTAGGGACATAGAGGGATATTAAAGATATTAAATGACTTGGATCTAAATCGAGGGCAAAATACTCAATCAAGACATCCCTAGCAGCAGTTAATACCAAAAATATAAGCACATACACAGGTTAATATCAGCATTACTGTTGTCACTTTTCACCATTAGAGAGCAGTGAAAGAAAAGCAGCAGAAAGCAGGGGGACACATCCACAGCTTGGAACAGTACAAATCACAGTGCCTGCAGTGGAAAAAGGACCACTGACACTGTGGGACAACTTATGTATTTTGTATTATCAGACCAAGAGCCAATTTATAGTTTCTGTCCCCTGGGTTCATGAGGGTCCACTTTGGTCTGCGTGACATAAATATTGTTATCAACCTATGCCCGTGAGGGTTCGCACGGACCCCTATGCAGACATGCACATGCAGCCCATTTGTTGTGACCACAGGGGCTGTATATGTAGTACATGCAGCTCTTGTTCCACATTCTAGTCCAGTCCATAACACTGCAGTCAAGCCAGTCGCTGCACCGTGGTGTAGTTTTTAAGTTTGATATTTCACCCAACGTTAGCAGTAGGAGGACATTAAGTTCACTGACCAGCCCTTCTTGTTTACTGTTGGGGGCTGATGCAGCACTTCACTCATACTATGAATAGAACCGAGTGCATGCGTTTCCATGTGACCACAGCTTTTGTGGAAGTTAAATGCAAAAAGATTAGGGCTGTAGTCAACCAAAGAAACTCTTGGTCGACTAAAGTCGCACATAATCTTCAACTAATCGATTAGTCGTGGGGGGGGAAGTCTGCACGTTATTTTTACTTCTGCGTGCTGTGTCTGTGTCACTCTGCAGTTAAACCTCCAAAACACTACTAAACGGCGGTGGAGGACTGTGCTAAGTGCTGTAAACTTTAGTTCAAATCAAACTTTATTTATATGTTTGATTCAAAACACACATTAAACATGGCTTAATAGAGACAATTTAAACACAAGTACACAAATTGGCTTCACTATAAATCGCAGAACTGACAGACAAACACTTTATCTGGACTCATTTCCCCCATCAATACAACATGCTAACGTTATTAGCACAAGTCTATGGCGTTTTACATTGTATAAATTAGCCTAGCGTCTAGCGATCATTTCCTCTTCTCATATGTAACCAGGGACAACAGCAACATCTAACAAAGGTAACGGTACACCGTTTGGTTTCACTACAACTCACAACATTCACCAACAAAACAGCTGTCTTTTACTAAACACGTTTTCCATGCAAATACAACATGCTAACGTTATTAGCGCCAGCCTATGGCATTTTACACTGTAAAAATTAGCCTGGCGATGAGCGGAGATTTCCTCTGCTCATAAGAAACCAGGATAAATCCCGAAGTATAAATCCCTGAATCAAACACAAGACTTATAATGTTATTTTAGTGGAGGCTTTACTGTCTTTACAATTTATTGTTTCATATCTGTGAAATACAAGTATACAAGCTTCAGTTCCACTGAGGGAAATGGTTTCAGCTACAGAAACAGACAGGAGGTCTGCGTCACTGTAATGCTGAGCGTGAGGGTGGGCGAGTCCAACTTTCTGTCAACAAAGGGGTAAACACCCCCATCTTCCCAGGTAACTTAGCCTGTCCCCCCGCCGCAGGAAATAATGGATTAATCTTGGAAAGCTTTTGATGTAGCACTTCTCTCCTTATGAAAGTAACATGGCGATTATTCAACTAATGAGAATTCGGATGAGAGCATAGCGACCAAATAATCGACTAGTTGACCAGGATTCTACAGCCCTAGAAAAGATTGTCCAAGACTTAATGGTCAGATACACACATTACACATTTACATGGCAGTTGAACTATTCTCCCGTCTTTTAGTTGCCAGGCAGCGGTCTGGACTTGGTGGACTCACGCTGTGGTTTTGGTTCTGTGGAATCAGCTCAGCTCTTCCTTCAACAGAGTCTGAACAGGGTCAGCACCATTCAGAACCTGGAAGCACCCGGAGCCAAGGACCTGCTGAATTTCACCATACGGTACACACAAACAGATATACTTACACACATATACATACACATGTTTATAATGTTACATCTTTAAGAAAAAAGCATGCAGGAAGCCCTACTTTGATTTTTTTTTTTTTCCCTGAATGGTAATCATCACTTAAAAACGTTTCCTTACATAGTAGCTCCAGAATTGTCTCAAACGTGACTTTTACATTTAAGACAATATTAATAATGTGCTATGAATGATGTGCTATATTGTGTAGTATTTCCCCTTTTTGTTTAAATTGTGGTTTTGGTAATGACGTTTGATTAAAAAAAATCATCCAGCACTCTGCCAAAGTTTGGTGGTTGTTTTATGATGTGAGTGCGTTATTAGGTAAAATGATGAATGTGTTGGGTGAGTTTTGCCTCTTTGGTAGATGAGTGAGAAGATTTATGTCAATGTCTTTTTCTTCCTGTCTGTCAGTGACCTGCAGCGGCTGGGGGAACTGCAGACAGAGCTTGCTGGAGCTGCTGATTTCTGTGCTACATATCTGCGCTGCCAGCTGCTGCTCATGAAGGTTTGTGTGTGTGTGTGTGTGTGTGTGTGTGTGTGTGTGTGCGCGCGCGCTTGTGTGACCATTTGTTTACCCTTAAGGTGGACTTATACTTGTGTGTCAGCTCTATGAAGAGTTTAAGCCGTAGCTTATGTATGTGGCCTATGCCATTGCAAGCATTTAAACTTGTAAGGTGGTGTGTCTCCAAAACACTATTTGGGGGTTCAGTTCCTGTGAAGTGCTGTAAAGTTTATCAATTTCAATCAGTCAGTCAATTAATTTTATTTCTAAAGCCCAATATCACAAATCACAATTTGCCTCACAGGGCTTTACAGCATACGACATCCCTCTGTCCTTTAGGTAGAAACCTCAGGAAGAGCAACTGAGGAGGGATCCCTCTTCCAGGACGGACAGACATGCAATAGATGTCGTACAGAACAGATCAGGATAATAAATTAACAGTAGTCCATATGATACAATGAGACACAGAGAGAGAGAGAGAGAGAGAGAGAGAGATGCAGGACAGACGTAATGACAGTAGCTTACAACAACATTAATGAAAGTAATAATATTATAATTATAGTTCTGGCTACTGTGATACAATATGTTGAAAGTATGTATAAATATCTGACAGTATACATATGTGACAATAATCATATGTGTATAATAAAGTAGAAGTATGACTAATGATAACAGCAGTAGCAGGAGGCATCTGGCAGGACCACGGCAGCAGCACAACCACACACGTCACACTATCCAGGCACCGCTGCAATACGAGTTAACCTGAGAGACAGTGGAGCACAAAGGCTCCGGAGAAGAAGCTAAGTTAGTGACATCCAGAATGGCCGAGTTAGCAAGATGCAGTAATAGGATACGAGAGGGAGAGAGAGAAAGAGAGGGAGAGAAGGTGAGAAGGTGCACGGTGTATTATAGGGGGTCCTCTGGCAGACTAGGCCTACGTCATCCTAACTAGGGGCTGGTACAAGGCAAGCCTGAGCCAGCCCTAACTATAAGCTTAGTCGATCCAAAACACACTGTTACAAAATTGGGCTCTATTACAACTCACTAGGTTCACCGACAAAACAACTGTCTTATTCTAAACACGCTTTCCCAACAAATATTGACGTTATTAACATAAACCTATGGCATTTTACATTGTATAAATTAGCCTAGCAACTAGCAGAAATTTCCTCTCCCCATATGAAGCCAGGATAAATACACAAAAGACTTAATGCTATTTTGTGAGGCTTTATTGTCTTCACAATTTATTGTTTCTTATCTGTAATATAAAAGTAAATAAAAGCTTCATTTCAACCGAGGGAAATAGTTTTCAACATACAAAAATAGACAGGACGTCTGCATTGCCAGGATGTGTAATTACAACTCTGGAGAGGTGCACATCAAGCTACAGCTTAGGTTACGGCCTCGATTAGACGCATAAGTATTAATATCGCTTAAGACTCATAAGTGTAAGAGCAGTTCTCAATGTCTTATCTTTGCCTCATTTTCTCAGGCTCTGCAGGAGAAGCTGTGGAACATGGCTGTCCCTCTCTGCTTCAAACAAAACGTCACAGCCACAGCAGCAGGTCAACAGGTCAGTGCGCACACAATGGTACTACCACACCTGTGACATCATTTAGGGTGTCTGTTTAAATGTGTGGTTGTGTTTGTAGATCTTGGAGGAAACCTACAAGCTTGAGTTTCTGTACAGTGGTTTGGAAAGCAGACAGGTAGCCACCGTACATCATGTTCGCCTCCAAGCCAAAGCTCTGCAGCTCGTCCTGACTGCCCGTACCAGACAAGGGTTAGTACACAGACGGACACACACACACACACACACACACACACACACACACACACACACCATATACGTTTCCTTTCCATATCTCTCTGACTTCCTCCATCAGCATGCCCCCTCCCATTGTCTCCACTCTGCTGAGGTCAACCTCCTTTAAATACCCTGGACCAAGCGCCAAACAGGGTGACAGGGTGTTTTCAGTCACTGCCCCCACAATGTCAGTATTCAAAAATTTATGTGGATCACATCTGTATGCAGATATTTGTCATTTCTCTTCAGGTTAGATCCTCTCATCAGCAGCTGTGAAAAGTTTTTGCAGGACATTGAGTCATTTCAGCGGTAAGTTCTCTTATCTGTTTGTGTCTTTTTGGACATTTGAGCTTTAAATTGGTAGTTAAAATAGCCCCAGCTTCAACATGTAACCGTAGCATATCTTATCTGGTCAAACCTGCCAAGGCAAGTTAAATTGTACAGCACCTTTCCATAATAAGGCACCTCAAGGCGCTTTACATCAGACATAAAAAGGCATTTCAACAAGATATAGAAACACAAGGCAATGTGCACATGTACAGGATTTGTACGGTAATGAAATTCCTGGAAAAGTTATGAAATTTTAAAGACTATTTTCCAGTCTTGGAAAGGGTTTGGAATCAACAGAATATTTTGGTAAAGTTTTGAATATAAAGTGGTTTGACCATTGTTTTAAATATGTTCATAAAAATTATAGAACATGTCTTAATGTTATGCAGAATACGATCCTTGTGTTACTGAAATACAAACCTTTTTATGCCTCCATGCTAGCGATAGCCTCAGCAGGAGACATTAAGTTGTCAGGTTGTTCATACTTAGTTCCATCTGACTGTCTGTCCCATTTTCATGAACACAATATCTCAGAAACACCTTGAGGGAATTTCTTCAAATTTGGCACAAACATCCACTTGGACTCAACAATGAACACAATAAAATTTGGTGGTTGAAGGTCAAAGGTTAAGGTCACTATGACCTCACAAAACATTTTATTCAAGAGTTTATTCCCTAAGTATGGCAAAATATCACACAAATGTCTAATAGGATAAAATGTTGAAGTGCTGACATTTTATATCCAAAAGGTCAATCATCATAATGTTCTGCAAAAAAAAAACAAAAACATTTTTCTGGCCATTACTCAACATCATAACCCTGGAACAGAAGGGAAGACATTGGGTCAGATATTGAATTGGTGACACTCATCTTGGGTGTCCACCTTGAAACTGTGCTGATTGTTAAAGGGGTTTTTTTGGGGAGTTTTCCTTGTCCGCTGCGAGGGTCCTAAGGACAGAGGGATGTCGTATGCTGTAAAGCCCTGTGAGGCATTGAAACTTATTTCATTTCGGGGGCTGCATACAGTCCACTTTAATGTCAGGAGGGCCGGACCAATAAAACCACCGCATAATAACCTAATAACACCTCCAAATTGTTTATTTTCTTTTAGCACAAAAACATTCACATTTAATGAACATGGCATTTGCAAAACAGATAATCGACAGCCTGAGATTTCTTAAGAAAAATAATGAAATTTTAAAAATGTCTCTCAGTTTTTCTACATCCAGTCAGTACTCTCTACTACTACTACTCTACTACTCACAGCAATTACATGTGCATTTTTACATACATTTGTGCAGTTATGCTGGCTTCACTATACCAAACTAAAGTGGGAGCTGTTGAAGAGGCACATTGAGTTGTCTCCTGCCTTACAGATCAAAAGCTGTGACATTCTTTACATGAAGTAGGCTACTAACTATTTAACTTGCTCCTGAGATGTGGCATCTCTTAGCCTTCACAAGTGCATCAATGTTAGGTGTCAGATCTTGAGCTGTTACCACTTTCAGAATGTCATTTAAGCGCTTGTGTGTCAGCCTGGAATGCAGTTTTGTTTTATTGATGCTCATCACAGAAAAAAAGTTGTTCACAAAGGTAACTGGTCCCGAACATACACAAAACCTTTGCAGCCATGGCTGTCAATTTTGGGTACCCTGGTAAAGGATACTGATAAAAAGCGTCCAAGCCCACGAGGCAAATCTGTTCTTCAAATCTGAATCACACTGTAGGTCGGTTTCCTCAAGTTGGATGTCCACGGGCAGATCGGAAGCCTTGACTGTGAATGGCGAACGAAAAATAGAGAATTCTGGCTCACGTTCTCCTGTCGCAGTCCTGCAATCTTGTCTTTAATTTGTACCGATTTATGTCAGCATCAGTTCCAGTGGCACTCACATTTCTTAGATGAGGGAAATGAGCAGGGTCACCATTTGACAGCTGAACCTCCCACAAAGCCAGCTTCACCTGGAAAGCACGTATGCTGTCATAATACTGTGTGACAACTAGGACTGCAGCTATCGATTCTTTTAGTATTCGAGTATTCTATCAATTATGCTGGCGATTAATCGAATAATCGGATAAGAAATACTGCGTGCTTTTATTGCATTACTCTAGCTTTATTTATTTTATTTTTTTTAAAGATTAATTTTTTGGGCTTTTTGCCTTTAATTGACAGGACGGTGTGAAATGGGGAGGGAGAGAGAGTGGAGGGGATGACATGCAGCAAAGGGTTGCAAGCCGGAATCGAACCCGCAACCGCTGTAGTGAGGCATTGCCTCTGTACATAGGGTGCCGTCACTATCCACTATGCTACCGACGCCCCAGTCTCTGAAATGAGAGAAATGAGAAACACGTTTGTTTCCTTTTTTGAAAGTCAGAGCTGTCAACCAGTCATGCAAATGACTGATTTCATACGCACTCATGCTGTCAGGAATAATCAGTGTTGGGAAGTAGCTCACAAGGTGCGACCTTACAAATTTAACAGCATTCTCAGTAGCGTGGTGGTGACGTCACTACTTTCTGAGTCAAATAGCTTCTGAGTAGTGAAGTTAATTGATTGACTGAGCAGCGTGGTAACATCCATAAAAGTTACAAACTCTTTTTCCCAGGAAAAACTCTGAAATGCAGCAAACTCTTTTCCTGTGGAAGTCTGGAGAAAATTAAGGATAGGAAAACTGAGGATAAGTGATGTGACTGACACCAGCACCACACCAAGGCATGAGACGACAGAGTTGCCTCGTCCCATATTGACAAATAAAATGTACTGTCCCGTACTGATTCAGTACAGGATGCAGTTTGTCCTGTATTTCTGTGGAAAGAGTTTAACGAGACATATTGGAGAAATATTAAATCAAGAGGAGAATGTCACTCTGACATTGTCACATAATGGCAGGTCTGTCACTCAGCATCATCGTTGCAATAATTATGGAGACTCCGCTCAGGACCACTGTTAGCCCGCTCACTGGCCCGTTGGCTGCTTGATAAAGTTATCTGAAGGTCCCCTTACGTCCGGCTATTAAACTTATGGAGCTTATGGATTCATAAAGCCTCAAGTGCACTTATATGTCAGTCAATGTGGAGCTGGGCGCACATGCACGAGCTTTGTTTACTCTCACACAGTGAGACACAAATTGATGCAGAAACACTCTTCAATCAGTTTGCACATAGATATCTGTGCCACTCATTAGATCTGTCAGTTAAAAAATATGGCAGAGAAGAAGTGTAGTTTCCTCTCATAAGTCAAAGAAACACATAAGCATGGCTCCTCGGCTTAACCACTGTACTACGTACTTGGTATGACAGGCGATGGGTAATGTGTTCATCGGTAAGAAGGCTGTCAAACTGACGAAGGTTCAGTTTTTTCTAACAGAAAACATGATGTGTGACTGATGGTGAAGTTTAGTTGTCAGAGACTAAATACATTCATCATAAACGATTGTATATTAACACTGGACTCTTTTAAGTATTGACGTATAGAGTGTGCCAGTAAACCCGGAACTCCATTAGCGCTTTTAGCACTTCCGGTTCTCTCGTCTAAAAGTGAATACGTTTTTTGAATGGGATTTTGGTAAAATGCCTCAAATAAGGTCTGTGGTTAACAAAAGCTTAAGCGAGTTTCAGGTTTTGTTCTACGACATAAAACACATTAGTAAATACCCTACTTGTGAATTTTGAAGCTTTTACGTGTTGTAAAAAAGGCAGTTGCTAACAAGTTGCTCAATACGACTACAAACCCTGTCAGGGACATTAAACGTCATCACCCCCGAACAGACGAGAGTGCTGGCAGTCTGCCATTACAGCTTCTTATTTAGCTTAAACAGTCCGATTTCCCCATTATACAATGTTTTTAAAATAAAGCGGACGAAATCAGTTGAAAGCTTAGTGGCGGTGACGTAAAGAGTCATGCGACTGTGGAGTAGTCATGTAGTCCCTTAAAGCCTAACGTTAGCTTTTTACTTCTGGCGATCGCATTTAAGCTTCAAATGCGGTATGAAAGGTGTTCATATGTGAAGATTATCTCACTGAACAAAACCTGTTAAGTATCATAAACTTGTGTTAGCCACAGAGTTTATTTTCTGACATAATCCAAAACGCAATGCAAAAATCACATTGGGTATGTCCCAAGTCCCTTAAAATTACTGCTAACCACCTAACGTAGCCACCTTACCTAACTGTTTAGTCCCTCCCACTTAGGAAAACATTTAAGGAGTCAGGAGTTAGGAGTGAGGAGTGAGCATCGCTGTTAAGAGACATGAGACGGCCTTACTCTGAAGCGTCACGTAAAGCGACGTCCTATTCTGGTGACTGCGGCACAGCTGGATCTGCTGCATAACGGAGCGAGCATTTGGCGTACATCCCAAGTCACATTATATTCGCTGATCAAAGCCGTAAGAATGCATGTAACAGATACACTTGCGCTGTTTCTCCGCCATCTCGTTCAAATGAGCCAGGTGTAGGGGGCGGGTATTTATACGTCAGGGCCTCAAGCTGAAAAAGACTTCCTGTTAGGAACTTCTCGTGTTACCTTACTCATCACACCTAACAGATCCCTCCTAACTCCTAACGCTAACTCCTTACTGGCAGGAATAAGAGACATGAGACGGCCTTAAAGATGGCGGAACTCGAACGACTTCCGGTTCAAGTAACGAGTTAGGAGTTAGCAGTATAAAATAAAAGACTTGGGACATACCCATTCACTTTCTTTTCTGGGAACTAGCGCGATGCTAAACTTCCGGGTTTTGACGTCAGCCCTGGCACACTCTATTTAGCATCACAGAGACTTGTGGTCAGTGGGATGTGAGGATTCTTAAAATAACATCAGATGTGAAGCCCTGACTGTATCTGACTGAGCCTTAATGAAAGCTGTTGTCTAGTAGCCGATTTTTTTCCTCTGAAAGTATTAACCTTATAGTCAAACACAGTTTATTCAGCCTGTGTAGTTGAGGGGATGGGTCAAACTGATATGATGCTGATTTACAGGAGAATTCATGTCAAATGGAGGATAAACCATGAACATAAACTACAGATCACCTGTAAAGCATTTTAATAAATTAATCTATCACAATTAAAACAACTGGAGACTGAAAACAAACTGATATATGGGTCTGATCACTTTCTTAATGAATTGACATCATTCCAGACAGGATGTAAGTGTGTCTGTGACTCCCTGTACGGACTGAAGGCTGCTGGAAACTGTCAGGAAACTGTCCGACTTCACCGCAGCTTTTTGTCACCGCCCCCCGCTGCGGCCGCCTGCTCTCGTCTACTTTCCAAGCAAGGCGCAGTTCATCTCGAACCAGCCTAATGATTCAGTTGAATTTGACTCCCAAGACGATCCTCACCCAGCTGTCAGTTCGATTGAGACTGGCCAATAGGAACGTGGCCCCGCCCATGACATTATTTTCACAGCAAAAGTAAAATCCTGACATGAGCGCAAAGAGAGAAGAAAAATGTTTTGAGAGAAACTTTATTTGAGAGAGAGAGAGACAGAGAGAGAGAAAATGTTTTGAGAGCACAGTCATACATTACAGCAGCATCAGACTGTCGTCTCAGACTAAATCTCAGCCTGCAGATAAATCAGTTGCCTGTTAACAGGTTGGTTATTTACAGACAGCACTCAGCCTAATTGTACCTGGTGATTCATTCAAATGTACATATTTGATTGAATCACTTTGATAGGGGAAGCCTGAAAGGGCATGACAGCGACCACCTTTAATTTGTTAAGATATCACCGACGTTCAGGTTCACGCAAGGTCACAAAACAATTATTTGACATGTCCATAAAACAAATGTTTGTTTAATAAAAAAATGCATACAAACGTATCAAGATTAAACTCCAAATACACATCAAATTACATTGACATCAGCAGGATCTTTGGTTGTTTATCCCCCCAAAGGCGTGCAGCCTTGACATTTAGTGCCATTGTGGTCTATTTGCATATGCAGCTAGTTGCCAGCAGCATTGTCTAACAGTGCAGGATGCGTACCTAGCAACATTACTGACAGTGGACTTTTTGCTGGTAGAATGTCCCTACTACTTACTGTGTTTTGTCTTTCTATATAGACTTACCAGGCTAACTATCAAGTCTTTGAATGCTCTCCTCTCATTCTTTTTCTTTACCTCATGTTATCTGAAACTGTCAGGTTGTTTCTGGCAGAGCTGCCCCATCTGCAGGACAGTTTTGTGGATAAGCTTTTGGAGCTGATGCCCCGGCTGTCGTCCTGTAAACCAGTGGAGATGGTGAAGATCCTCCAGACAACCCTGAGACAAAGTGGCCTGCTGCAGCTCAGACTCCCTGAGCAGGTATGATGAATAAACATGTCAATACAGATAGACAGGGTGACCACTGCCCCAGAGATGACATTCCTGTACAGTCTTTCACACTTTCAAGCAGTGTGTATTTGCAAATCCACCATATTAGTATGAATTCTTGGAGCATGAGAGTTGTTTAACTCTTAAAATAATTTGTGTGCATAAATCTGTTAAAATCTGTTATACGATCAACAGAAATGACCCACAGTATCATCAACCAAGTGCTGTTTGGTTTTCATTAACATTTTCCTGTTGGCTGACAGATCCATCGGGCGACAGCCACCATTATTGAGCCAACGGGGGAGTCTGACAACCCGCTAAGATTTACAAGTGGCCTGGTGGTGGCGCTAGACATTGATGCAACATTGGAGCACGTCCAGAATCCTCAGAACACTGTTAAAGTACAGGTCAGTTTGATGTACAAAGAACGAAACCAGTTCAGTTTCTCACTCAGCGTTTTGGGTTTTGACCATCTTCACTAATGTTTTTTAGGCTGAAACAAGCTTTTCATTATTTTTAGCTTTTCAGAATAAGTTTGGGGTCAGAAAAACTTGTTATGGGTCACTGCTGCTGATTTTATTGCAGCAGTGGTAGAAGTGATTGTGAATTCAGCTCCCCCATCCATTCCAAAGGACATAACTTCTCTAGGATGTCTAGATCTATGATTACTGTCAACAGCTCCCCCCAAATGTACAAACTTACTTGATCAGGTGTCTGTAAGCCAATCACAGTCTTTCACATCATTTAAAGTGGACTGCACCCCCTTTTTCAACAAGCGTGGCCAACTGTGAGGCAATGAGGAAGCTCAAGGCACATTTAAATCTATTAATGATATTGATAAAGTAATCATTTGTGTGAAAAGTAAGCTAGTGATGGTGAGATGAAGATTCACGAAGCACTGAAGCTTTCACAATGAGGGTTCATCTCTCAAGGCTTCATGTGCACACAAAACCATCTGTTGCTCAAAGAGCCAGCAAAGGCTCAGGAGTAATGACCGTCAACAATCAAAAAAAAGTTTTAAAAAAATAAATATGAGTGTCGCTGGATAACGAAAACAGGAAATACTGTTCTGATTTGGTTTTCTGAAGATACAGTCAGCTTATGATGCATTCTGTTGATTATGTACACAGACTATTCATCTCAGGAGGTTTTTGACGCACTGTCTGAAAATACTTAAGAAATTAAGGATATTTTGAGTTGTGATGACAAAATACAGTAAATATATATGCAATTTGTTTTAAAGCATCACTTTATTCATTGGTTTAACCATTCATGAAAAAAACAACTCATCTTTTCTTATTGAAAATAGGTCTGTCAAGACCATTGACATCTTTATGATCAGGTTGTTTCTCACATTCAGATTCTCCATCCCTTAGAATGGTCAGAAAAAAATCAATATAAAAGTGTTTTAATAAATAAAAATGTTTTGCTAAATCAACCTTAACAAGCCTATTTACATAAAGTCCTGAGCGCAGAGCTGATATTCTTACAGGCGCTATTAGGCCTATTGTCTGTGGGCCAGATGTAAAGCTCTGGCAGCTCTGCACTAAAATGACCATCATCTCCTCCATATTTATCACAGACTGATATTTACAGATGAAGGGAAAGATATGTGTCAGCTGTGATTGGTTGGCCCTCATCACAAGACATGGTGCATGCACACTGCTGCATTCAAAAAGTTGAACTAAGTTTATCTCAGGGTGCAGCTGTTACGACCTGAAAAATAGGCACTCAGGAATGCATATGTGCTGCAACAGCATCTTCATTAAAAACAATGAATTTGAGAAAAAACACGGCACGTGTACAGCACCTAACTGATGCGAACACTGGCTGAATCCTCTGCTCTCTGTGCATCACACACGCCTTGTGTCTCTGCAGGTTCTGTATCCAGATGGACAGAGTCATGTGATCCATCCTAAACCTGGAGACTTCAGAAAACCTGGACCTGACAGACACAGACTCATCACACAGGTTTACCTGTCACACACTGCATGGACAGGTCAGTATAATGCACACAATCTGATGTTACAGTTTCAGTGACATATTCAAAGGTTTTCATTTTCATCTGCTTTTTACAAGGGTGTAACGCCAAAAACATACCAAGCAGCGGCAAAGTGTAGCTCACTGCAGTTGCTCAATTTATCTGCAGGCAGGAGTGTTCGTGTGTTATAGGCAGGTAGAAATTCTTTAACGTCGGTCAACATGTACAGCAGCCTGTTTACTGATTGGCTGCAGGTATTCTCTGTCCGCAATTTGCCACCAAAATGAAAACTAAACCCAAACTTTTAGTGTGGCCACAGTTTGACTGAGGCTGCTTTTCTGACTTTCCTGAGTGAAATGAGGTGGAGGCATCTAAAGGGCAGCCATGATAAGAGCTGGGCAAATAATCTTGATGCTAAGGAAAGGTTCTTCAATTCACCCTCTATAATCTCCTTTAGTCTAAGACACACTAGACTATCCTTTATGAAAAAAAAGGAGAATACTGTCCCAAAATTCCTTACAGCAGTAACATTTAAAGCATTGCACCATTCAGTCATTCATGAAAACAAATGATATGCTTATCTTGCAAAATTATTTTCATACAATCATAATATTTGGGATTTATGTGCATAAATATGAGCAAACGGGGGTGAGCAACTATTCTCAATGCAACAACTATGAATTTTCACTTTTGCGACTGTTTTATTTCAGTTCCAACTTTGTAAATTAAGTTATATTTTTCACTGGGTTGTCCATGTCCAGCCTATATCACACAACACAGTTGCAGTCGTAGTCATCCATCTTTGGAACACTGTAGTTTCACCATGGCAGACCCACTTCAATAACATCCACTGCCGAATAATTATGGAGCCTAGTGGAGGTGCCGCTGGATAGTTTTAGCACCGCTTTTACCTTTCCTAAGTCCTTATGAATTCTTCATCACATCTTTTCTTGACCTCATGACATTTTCCATTGAGGTCAAGGAAGAGTGTCTAGGAAAATGGGACATCATTTTTTGTGACTATTCCCCAGCAGCCTTAGTTTCCTTTGTTGACTGTTTTTACCCTCTCTGTCTTAACGTCTCAGAGCCATCTCAAATTGAAGTGCGTCTCCTGCTGGCCTACAGCTCCTCCTCAACCTCCCTCTGCTCCCCTTCTTCAGCTTCCAAGCTGGGATGGAGCGAGAGCATCGACAGTCTCCCACCGCCAGAGGCCGCCGTAGAGGGAACCATTCCGTTTAGCAAGCCCGTCAAAGTCTACATCATGCCAAAACCTTCCAGACGCTAAAGAAACTCTTAACAAACAAAAAACTGACAGAGAGACAGACAGATGAGGCTGTAACTCTTTTCAGCTTTCACATGCATGGGTTTCTTGGCTTGTTTTTTAAAGAGGATGCTCACTGCTTCACTTTCCAGATTCAAAACTGAACAGAAAAGGTAAAGCCATTTTGTTTTCATCTTTAAAAGACACTCATTTTAAACATCTGGGCAAAATGGCAAATAAATACAATGTATGGTTAAGTGGTAGGAAGCAGAAGAGTATTTTTTATTCCTGGTGTGTCATTTGTATGGAGAATACTTTTGGACTTTACAATTGTTTCTGATAAAGATAATCCCATGTGATGGAGATGATTCATTCTAATTTTATTTTGTGTATCAAACAAGCAAAAATACATGTACTAAACTTAACATCCATTAGCTTTTACCAACAGCACCACTGTAGGATCTGTCATGTGGTCATTGTACTGAAACATTCCACAAAATTAGCCTCTAAAATCAACTGTACTTGAATTGCATCTTCAATTTGATTTTAAGGTGACATTTGAAATTAGAATTAGACAGTTGGTGCAGCACGGCAAAGGTGACATTATCAACAGGTAGAGTGGAAGACCCCCCCCACCTTGGCACCCTTGCTAGCCAGTTTGTTGTATTCAGCAACGGCCTTCTCCGTCTGCAAGACTCTGACGTCGACACCTTTCTTTGTCACGAAGTCCAGAGTGGAGGAGGGAACCTGAGAGAGGAGATGACAGTGCAAAAAGATGAAACGTGAGTCTCTACAGAAAGGATAATGGTGTTAGCTCAATAACTACGACAACAACTGTACGTTTTCAAGACATTACTCCAACTTAAGCACAACAACGACTGCCTCCGCACTTCCTCACTCAGAACATACATGTAATTCGCATATGCGCAGTGGGAAACAGCACATAACAAACAGCACAAAAAGATTAACAGTGAGTCTCTACAGAAAGGGTTCCAGCCACCTATGTCTGCATGTCTGACAGAACCCATACGTTCCTATTTCAATTAATGTAGCTGTCTAAAAGCTTGTGTTTCACTTGTGCTATATGCATGTAAACACAACCTAAAGTGTATTTTTACCTGTCTTAATACTTTGAATGTGTGTTGGGCCCAGAGTGCTGCCAAAACATAGATGACCTACACTCAGTACTGTACCTGAATGCCTTCTGTGTTGACAGTGTCTGTCTCCTTAAAGCCCCTTACTACACCCTTGACCTGGATACACTCCATTTTCGCGTAGAAGGTTATCAATTTTAAAAAGGAACACCCTAAACCAGATAAACGATGGTGGAAGTGAACAATAAACACCTCAAACTGCACTGACTTGTTGCACTGACTTGATAAAAGCAGGAGAAAAGCAGGACTTCTTGATTCATATTTGAAATTGTGGCTCAATCCCTAAACTAATGATTGGTATTCCCTTTTATCTCTTAATAAATTGGAGCTCTGTAGATCAGTTTTACCTGCAGAGCTTCACTCATGCCTCTGCCAATGATCAGCAAGTCTATTCCCTTCTTCAGCACCTCCTCCAGATCAGCAGGTTGGACCCCCGGGTAATGCTGGAGAGGAAAACGCAAGATAATGTGGGATCACTGTTTGTGGGGGAAACATTAGCATGCTATGGCTTTTTCTGTTGTTTTGGTGTCTGTTCATATTTTATTGCAATCAACATGCAGTCCTGCACATGGATATATGTATTCCGATTATGGTTCCACTCACATCGGTCCCAGTCTCTCTCCAGTCCCAGGCCCGGCTTCCTCCAGGCCACACCTTACAGTCCTTGTAGCCTGTGGAGCATCCCTTCACCTTCATGTGGCCCCAGGAAAGAGAGGAGATCTCTGGAGAGGACATGTTGTGTGAGGCTGTCTACTGTAAGAAATAAAGACAGTAGTAAATGATGACTGAGATGGTGTATAGATCATTAAATAAAGTTAATAGGTTCCAACAAAGCTTTTAATTCCTTTCGGAGACACAAGACAATGTGCAGTGACAGAAATCTCTCTGGTTCAATGCATGTTCTGCTGTGTCACATGGGTCTGATAAAATGGTAAATGGCTATTTTTAGATATCCAAAGTGCTTTACAATTTACACATTCCACTTACACAAATACAAGAATGGCAGTGAGCTACTGTGAACCATCAACCCTGTGATTAACAAACCTGCTGCCCTCCCTCCTGAGCCACTGCCACATCTCATCAGATTACCATATCAAATTTGTGGCATATCAAATGTCAGTGTGCAATAATGCCTAGCAAAATATAGAACTTCAATGTAAATTTGAAAAAAAAAACTTGTTTAATCCATCGGCATCAGTCAGAAAATGCAGGAAAACTAAATAACTAACTTAAAAAGCTACTAAATTGCATTTGCATTTGTATAGCGCCTTTCTATTCATCCGACCACTCAAAGCGCTTTTTACATTACGAGTCACATTCACTCATTCACACAGACATTCATACACTGGTGGCCGAGTTGACCATACAGGGTGCCACCTGCTACTCAGTTTTTAACACACTCACACACCGATGGAACAGCCATCGGGAGCCATTTGGGGTTCAGTATTTTGCCACAGCTGCCCCAACATGAAAAGTTTCTTGGTACAACAAGATGTTTTCACCTTTTTACAAGATATTTTCACATTTAAAACAAGAAACTTTTCTTATTTCAAAAACAAAAAATAAAAAAAAAAACTTGTTGTAGCAATATACTTGTCTTGTTATAATGTGAAACGTTTCATGTGATAACATGACATTACCTAGTGGCAACCTCCGAGGCTTGATGATCTCTCTTTTGTATTAACGTGTAATTACTCACCTCACAAACTTCCTGTTTCTTTATCTAAGTTTCATCAGCAATCCCTTCTTGCCTGGAAGTTTTGCCTCATCCCAGTTTTATCCTCATAAAACTCAGTGACGGAGTAATGATTATATAACCATAAGGTTAAGGTTACTTTATTGGTCTCCCTTGGGAGAAATTTGGTTTGGATGAAGGGAAAAATGCTGCATAGGAGTTACAAATAGAAAAACAACACAATAAATAAAGGGAAACAAAAAAATAGATCCATATACACATGCACACCCAGTACACAGTAAACTCATACATGGACGCTCGGATACATGCTACCTACGTGTATATATATATATACACACACACACACACACACACACACAAGTACACGATACAGTCACCTCCTCTCATTAATGAGCTTCACTGAGAAAGGGATAAATGAGTGTTTGTACCATAAGTAACAAATATTTTTTTCTTTCCAAGGTGGTTCCAAAGAAATATTGTTAATGTTTTGTTGATTTTTTACAATCATGGCTGTATATTATCCCATGAGCTTTTTATATCTTGACACTTTCAAGTTCCTTTTAAAGAATAAAATTCTGTAATCAAAGCCATTCCTTCTGGTTTAATCCATCATATAAGAAGTCACTTATTTTATGCTGGAGGAAACACCCCAGAGGCTCCATTTGCATTGCTTTTGAATGGATTTGGCATAGTTGACCAGAAATGTAATAACAGACATATTCGTCAGATTTTTCAAACTACAAACAAAATCACCTAAAGAGGGAAATTTTACTGGAACTCACATTTAGAGGAGATTAAGTGGCAAAAACATAGCTTTTACCTTTTAAGTTTTGTATTCCTAACAAAGTCAAAGAAGTTTATTTCAAAATCTTGTATAAAATCTGTCCAGCAAATTCTATAATTTCCAGATATGTCGACATTGATGACTCTTGTTCTTTTTGTGGACATCCTGATGAAATGCTGTTCTTTCAGTGTAGAATAACAATGGAATTTTGGTCAGATTTAAGCCCTTATGTTTTCAGTACTACTAATGTCACTCATTGTTTTTACTCTAAAATCTGTTACTATGATGATATGGGTAACAAGTCTCTGAAATATGCTGTTCATTTCTTGGTTTTATTGTGGAAATTCTTTATTCATAATCATACCTTTTTAGGTTCACAACCCTCTTTCCATCTTTTCTTGACTGAATGTACGCAATGCTGAACACTCTTGCTCATGGGAACAACAAAAAAGTGAAGCGTTTTTAAATATTACAAAAAATGTGAAATGAACTTTTTTTCTGATGTCCACTCTTACTTTATTTACTGTAAGAATTCCTAACATCTATGTACTGATATTAGAATTATTTAATTTTCAACTTTTGTGAAATGGCACTCATCTTTCATTGCAATTGATGTTTTCACCTCTCTTGTAATGTTGTGTTCCGATTTAATACCTGACAGTTTATATTTTCTTCTGCTTCTATGTCCTGCACTTGTCTTCACTTGTTAGCACCGCATTACACAAGAAAAAAACTCCAACTCAGACCAATGCGATAGTGCCCAAAACTGCAGTTCCTCTAATGGCCACTTGGATCTGGCTCCATAACAGTGTCAATCCCACAGACCCTCATGTCAGAATGCCAAATTTTACAGCAGAGATAAACATGTTTACAGCCTGGTACAGAGATAGTTTGGTCTTGCCCATGTCCTACTGCTCTACAAGCGTGAAATATTAGTAGCGCTACTTAATGTGCTTTGCTTGATACTTCCGTGTTGAAGCAGCAGAGGTTTATAATGTAAAGTAAATTCAGTTGAGATGAACATTTGCCAGAACAGTCCAGTGCTGCTGTCAAGGAGATGGACAAGGAGCTATTTTTGCTCTGGCCACAGACTGGCTCTCTCTCTGTCTCTCTCTGTCTCCGTCTCCACCGTGTTCCGAGTCCCAACAAGTCGCTGCGCTATTAAACCTCAGCAGGTTGACAACAGAAAGGCAGCTGCCATGCTTTAGTTTGTAGATCCTGGATTTTATAGCAGGAGATTATGGAGCAGAATACTGTTGCTTACCCTTTCGCGACGTCAACAGACTAAGCGGTGGACACCCCCCCTCCGAAGTTCTTTTTCCTCCTGTTATTAAAGGGAAACACACATTGAATTGTACTGAACAGATAGAGGATAAGCAGCTCTTTGGCTAATCACCATAAAACAAAAAGTCACCAATCAGCAAGGATATAAAGAAATATATAGAAACTACAGAATAAAGGCCTTTTAAGATTTATTCTTTGGTCAATCTATTAAAATACTTGCATAATCTTAGGGACTGTTCTATACTTGTCAGAGGAGGGGGGTGGCTGGGGTGTGACTTAGTAGTAGCCTGAGTGTCAGACTGAAGCTCCCAGAACCTTCAGTCTGACATGGCTTCCATTGAAGGCGATTTACAAGGGGGAGGGAATTTGATTTTTTTCCCTAACCAATCAGTAGAGATCAAGGACTCACCCAGAATCTGACGTCATTAGTATCCATGTCTCGGGGGTGCTGAAAACAAGCGAGCATTGCCCATTTAAAATGTCTCCGTCGTCGTGCACGTCCAGCTGCATCGCTGTTAAATCCAGTTTAGCAGCTTCCTTAATTTGGTCCTCCATTAACGCGAGTAGTGGCGAAATACCTCGATAGCATCGTTAATGTGGTCTGTAGGATCTGTAGTGGTCACCATTAGGCGGCGCTGACTGGCTAATCGCTAGACCCGCCCCCACCCCCAGCCATTGGTCCTTCCATCATTTGGACGAGATAAATCGCAAATTCATTGCAGTATGTCAGACCAGTAATGCAAGCCTACTTAGTTGAGTGGGCGGGGTCTATGGTCTGGAACCAGGCTAATTTAGTAGTTTTGTTTTGTTTTTTTATCTTGACCCTCATGTTCCCTTAGTGACTTTGGGGAAAATGCATGACCCTCCCTCCACCATAAACTGGCCCTGACCATTAAAAAAAAAACAAAAACATTTACATCAAATGATGGTATCGGAGCTGATGCAACAAGCAAACAGCACAGAGGAAGTGAAAGTAATCGGTTCACTGACTTAAATGCCAGTCCTTACAAATGGCATCATCATCATCACACAACCTGTGATGAGCTACTCCACTTATAATCACATTTATAGAGGTAATAGTCCATTCTGATGGATATTTCCTGCCTGACAGAATGAGCTACTCTACTTATAGAGGTAATAGTCCATTCTGATGGATATTTCCTGCCTGACAGAATGAGCTACTCTACTTATAGAGGTAATAGTCCATTCTGATGGATATTTCCTGCCTGACAGAATGAGCTACTCTACACTGAACAAAAATATAAACGCAACACTTTTGTTTTTGCTCCCATTTTTCTGATGGATATTTCTATACACTGACAGAATGAGCTACTCAAATACTTATGATCTGTGTTAGTAGTCCATTCTGATGGATATTTCCTGCCTGACAGAATGAGCTACTCGACTTATAGAGGTAATAGTCCATTCTGATGGATAAGAGGTAATAGTCCATTGATGGATATTTCCGCTGATTAGACAGCATGATTATTGCACAGGTGTGCCTTAGGCTGGCCACAATAAAAGGCCACTCTGAAATGTGCAGTTTTATCACACAGCACAATGCCACAGATGTCGCAAGTTTTGAGGGAGCGTGCAATTGGCATGCTGACTGCAGGAACATCCACCAGAGCTGTTGCCCATGAATTGAATGTTCATTTCTCTATGGGAGCTAGAGTGGAAAGGGCTCTAAAATCGTTTAAAAGATTTCTCTTCAACTAGCTGGCATTGTCACAATTTTCACTCTACATACACATTTAGACCTCAAAACACAGGAAAATTTGTCCTGGTCACAAAAATGTCCCCATGGAATCTCTCACACTTACACATTTGGGTCAGTGAGCTCCAAAGCGATGGGAGCGGCTATTTTTTTCTCATTCACTGCAATGTAAGCTGAGATGAGAAATTTCTGGAAAACAGCTGAGGGCCAATTGGCATGCTGACTGCAGGAACATCCACCAGAGCTGTTGCCCATGAATTGAATGTTCATTTCTCTATGGGAGCTAGAGTGGAAAGGGCTCTAAAATCGTTTAAAAGATTTCTCTTCAACTAGCTGGCATTGTCACAATTTTCACTCTACATACACATTTAGACCTCAAAACACAGGAAAATTTGTCCTGGTCACAAAAATGTCCCCATGGAATCTCTCACACTTACACATTTGGGTCAGTGAGCTCCAAAGCGATGGGAGCGGCTATTTTTTTCTCATTCACTCCAATGTAAGCTGAGATGAGAAATTTTGCTATGGCGACAATGGATACATGGAAGGCTTGAGTCTCTCGTTACACTGCCACCTACAGGTTTGGCGTGCTCTTGTGTATATATACACGGGTAAGTGTAAACGAAGATCTTTTTGAAAACGGAGACGGTGAAATGTTCGTTTATGAAAATAGCCGGCAACGTGTAAACGGCCTCTCAGATTGACGACTGGACCCACGGTTTGGGAATGAGAGGGAGGAGTTCTACAAATGTTAAACCCATGGTAAGAGTGCCTTTGCTGATCTGCTCTCTCATCTCCTCTCTGCCCCTGTAGGCTGCAGGTGCCGGTCATTAATCACTATGACAACAGCTTCACTCACACATAAACACAGGCCTGTGTGTGTGTGTGCGTGCCTCAAAATCTCTTAAGTAGAGATTACAGCAGCAGAATCTTCATTTTAAACAGCATCTACACATTATATATCAATGTTTTCCATCTGTCACATACTACTACAGCCTTTATTACTGATAATGCTGTTGCTACTTTTGTGATTATGACTGTTAAATACATATTGTGACATAGGCTACTCTAATATTAAGTCCCTCTATTGCCAAAAAATGACCTTGACACTGACTACATGAGCTGGAGACCGAAACAAGCAAGAGTGCGCGGTCCCGCCCAACTGCTTGCAGCTTTATTGTTAATTTTTAACACTTGGGGCCATAACACTGTTGAGTATTACCAGCTCTACTCTTCCTCGTTCCCTACACCCTTTCCTGTTCCCTTTTGTCTTATTCTCTTATCACCCCATTATTTGTCTTATTCTCTTATCACCCCAGTCTTACCACCTCATGGTCTTTGACACTCTCTCCCTCTATGTCAGCTGTAGTTGTAACAAATTCTAAAGGTGTGTTCACACTGGACTTGTTTTTTTTCCGCTAGCGATGAGTTTACATACAAAGTCAATGCAAACGGCCGATTGAGCATATATTTGCCCGGGAGAAAAATCGCTCGGGCTCCGAGCAACAGCGACAGAGCGATTTTTCGCTCATCGCCTGAGATGAGAAATCTCATCTGGAGCGGTATTTCGCTGGGTCCTGTTGCTTGCAGCTCAACGCTGATTGGCTGCCGTAATCCCGGAATCCCGGGGGGTGCTTGACTGTCATGACATGTCAGCTTCATTAAAAGTATAGCTGCAAATTAAAAGCAACAATAGATGTAAAAACACACAGACACAATGCATCTGTGATCAGTTCCCTAATTTAATTTTAACAATTTTTTCAATCTTCAATCCAGTTTCTCGTTTTATTTTATGGAAGTGATCAATGTAAGTGCACTTGTCCTAGAGCTGCCACGACGGTTTTTATAATGCAAATAACTCTGTGTAGATAAAACCTACAAGCTTCTCTTCCTATGACTTTTCCTAAAAATGTGTTTTGTATGTTTTCTGAAGCCTTTAAGTTACAAAAATGAAACACACTAGACTTCTGAGCATTTATACCTCCGACCGCGGCAGACGGCTGCTGAAAGTTATACATTTTGATACATAGGTAGACTATACATATTGCAAAACTCTGTTAAAGTACACCAAAGCATACATTTTTGTTTCCAAATTTATTGCACAAAAGATGAAGAAATTATGATTTTATTTTTTTTTTTTACCTATTTTGGCACATACATACAAAATCCTCCCGATCCTCGCTCTGGGCAGCTCCAACTCCACTCACATGCTCTGACTCAAGCATCAGAGCCTCTGAGCTACAGCAATAGATGCATTGGCACTGTCTGTGGTGCTTTACACTAGGACCGCCAGGATTACAGCACCCCTCCAAGCGCCGCAACATATGTAACTTCATTGTTTATGCTGCCCGTGTGCTCAGAAGCACACCAAAAATGCATTTGAGTAATTTCCGAGAAGTCATGATAAAATAAAAAAACATATTACAGACTATAGAATAGGACTGACAACCTCTTCAGTGTCTCACGTCAATTAATTAACACAATTGTCGGCTTTTTATAATGCCTTTTTTTTGTTTTTTTGCTGCTGCACTGTGTCTCCAGTTGAAAGTGGTGATTTGCTAAATACATTCTACAGTAATAATTTAGATTAACTTCCCTCCTCTCTCTCTCTCCATATATATATATATATATATATATATATATTGTTTTATATATCTTCCTGGTGTTGTTCATCTATAATAACGTTGAAATAACGCAGTCTTCATTTTTCAATAAAGGTGTTAATGAAGATTATACCCTGAGTTTGTTGATGGTTTTTGTGGTGCATATCTGGTCTAAATTTAAACAAAAGCCAACATGTATAGTACTGTAATAAAGCAGAAACACATTGATGGCATTGCTAGAATTTGTAATTAATTACAGGGCTATTTTTATATTAGCTTTCATCAGCAACATAAATGATGGAACAAATGTTGCAGCTCTTGAACATTTGACAATGAAGGATAAAACAACAAATATTAACAGTTTGTGCTTTTTATTTAGTACGACACTGAAAAACACTAAAGTGTCCTGTTAGATTCATGAGGCATACAGTAAATCTGAAAAAAAAAAAAAAAAGCAGACGAATGTTCTGTAGTTAGTGAAAAATGTACTCAGTACTTTTTAATCACGGTGGGTTTATTAAAAATTCAATGAAATGGAAAACTATAATCACAAATTACAAAGACATTAAACCCTTTTTTCAACTGAAACTACTGTAATGAATGAAACTAATGTACATAAGATGTAGCACACTGACATCTTGTAGGTCTGAATGAAAATGAAAAAAACATACAAGGACATGCGATAAAAATTACTGAACCCAACTGCTTTGAAATTACAATCTAATTGTCAAATCTTCATTACACACAACAGAATTTGTATGCCTAATGAATACTCAGTACACATGTAGCCTATTACAGGAGTCACATTTTGCTCCTGGGTGCACTTCTGGTTTGGCCGTTTCCAGCTGTTTGCTAATAAAGACCCTTTTGATGTCAAATTAGGAAATAATTTCACCTGTGCAGGTGGTGACTGTGCTATAGTTGATCCATCACTTGATTCCCATTTAATGTTTAAGGAATTCTGTTATTTTCTTAAATGTTACTACCTCCATCGGCTATCTAAAAACAGTAGAAATTTAAAGGTAGTCAAAGGCAAGAAACTGAATCTCTGAATACTATGGACAGAGAATAAAAAAAATGTAAAACTTGGTCTGTCCTTTTATCAGAGGAAGCTGAACTTAAAATGATTTTCTGGCATCCTAATCACAACCCATTTGAGAACTCAGGATGTTGTCCATGCAGTCTTCCTTCGCCACAGTTCAGAAATGGTACCAAATACAACCCTCCATACATGAGGTCTTTCCTCTGTTGGCACCGCTCATTCAGGTTTCACAGTGTGGATACCTTTCAAATTACAGTAAAAGACAAATACTTTTGTTAAGACAAGGTGGATCACAATAAATCATACATATACCAGCTTGACAGGATAGGTGCATAAATATCTGCTTCAGCTGAAGACTACCTCGTATGGACTTACAGTGTTAGGTGAGCAAGACTCCTAAATAAAAAAAATAGTCTTCTTAACACTGTATTGTACACATAATGATCAACAGGCTACTTCATCAATTTAAACCAGTAAGTTGCTTGATTCTTTATGAGGTATATAAAAAGATCTTTGTACCCTGAGGTCAGGGCCAGTCTCCACCTGGTCCACTGTATCACCTAGAGGAAAACTTTACACAGACAAATAAATAAGTAAATAAATATATGTTAGTTTACCTCCCTCACAGACTTTTTTTTTTTTACATGAAAACATTACAACTTAAATTTCGTTCAATAGGTCACCATTTTATTTTAGCTTAAAAGAGATGGTGGACATCACAGTCCTCATATTCATATTCATATTCATATATGTTGCATTTACACTTGAATAATTTTGTCATACCACATTCACTTATGTAACACACAATTAAATTCAGTGTCAAAGACAGACATGTAAAACTCAAGGCTCGTGGGCCATACAATTATATCTGGCCCACAATGAAATATCATATGTCTATCATAACTGGCCAGCCGGTATATAGCGTTTTCAAACATAAGCTTAAGCAGAAATACTGTTGCTGATCAAGTATGTGAGCTGGCCAGCGATTTACAAGAGCAGATGATGGAAAAGGATAAAGACTTAATTGCATATTCCCTTGCTGTGGATGAGAGCGCTGATATGACTGATACTGCACAGCTGTCAATCTTCATCCATGGAGTGGACTCCAGTTTGTGTGTTATAGAGGAACTTTTGGGAATTAATTCAATGCATGGCACAACCACTTAAAAAGACATATTTGAGGAGGTATGTAAATGTGTGAATGAAATGAAACTGCCCTGGGACAAACTGATGGGACTGACGACAACTGGAGTGCCTGCGATGTGTGGTGAAAAGAACGGATTTGTGGGGAGGATTTGTTTGTCCAGCTGCAGCAGGACAAATGTGCAGGTGACCTGACAGTTTATCAATGTATCATACACCAGGAAATGTTGTGTTGTAAAGCTCTCAAAATGGAACATGTAATGAGCACCATAACACACACGGTTAACTTTATCAGAGCGAAAGGTTTAAATCACTGCCAATTTCAGTCTTTTCTTGAAGAGATACATTCTGTAGCCTACATGACACTGTGCCCTATCACACAGAGGTGCAATGGCTAAGTCGAGGGAAAGTGCTCAATAGATTTTTTTGAGTTGCATGAGGAAATCTGCCAGTTTTTTGGTCACTTTCCATGCTGCCAGACACTGACAAACTATGTCTCCACCACTGTGTAATCGACTGCGCAATTTGCTGATAAACTGGGCACACTTGGCACAGAATTCACAAGGCTCAGAAATTTAAATGTGAACTGTTCAGCAATCCATTTGCAGTTGACACAGAAGGAGCACCTGTGGACCTAAAAATGGAGCTGGTCGACCTCCAGTGTAATGGTACACTCAAGGCAAAGTGCGACTCTGTGGGTGCTGCACAGTTCCCAGACTTCATCCCTGCACGATGCCTAAACTCTGCCTGCATGCTGCTCAAATGTTCTGCATGTTTGGAAGCACATACCTGTGTGAGCAGCTCTTCTCTGTGATGAAGATGAACAAAAACCCACAAAGGAGTCGTCTCTCTGATGCACACCTCCACGCTATCTTGAGAGTTTCAACAGCACAGAACCTAACTCCAAAAATTGATGAACTGGCAGCCAAGTAAAGGTGCCAAACATCTGGCCCTAGCACACATTCATAAAGGAAGAATGTAACATACCAAAATATGTTTTCCTTCTGCACTTAAGCATGCCAGCATGTGTGTGGATTGCCTCAAATTAATTTTGTCTTATCCTGTTTGGACTTTCTGTTTTGCAACTACAACATATGATGAAAATCACATGGAACGTGAGTTTTTGGGAAACAGTGCAGTGTGGTTATGTTCATAACTGATGGTGTTAGCTGATGTTCTGCACATGTGGCTTCAATATTATTGTGCTGACCGACAGGACAAAGTCCTTGCAATAACTGTTAATGAGGTTTGTGTGTGCTTTGGAGGTTCAACTTAATTAATCAGTTCAAAAGATGAATGATCAATGATGATTTTTATTCATAGATTTATTCATCAACAAGACAGATAATGTAAACCAAACAGGACAATAATGGGATATTGTTGTGAAAAACATTACCTTATTTATCCTGTTTAATAAATGTTGACCCTGTTTGGCCCTTGACATAGTTTGGTTTTTAATTTTGGCCCTCTCTGTGATTGAGTTTGACACCTCAGAGGCCTGTACTACAAAGCCAGTTCAACTTACCCAGGATATCTTCTCATTATCTGGTTTGACTAACCCTAACATTGGCCGTCTGGATAACCGGTACTATGACGCTGGTCATCAACTAGTTCAGTCAACTCTGAGTTTTCCTATCCAGCCACAAGTTTGTTCATATGAAAGGGGCGGGGCTGTTAACTACGAACGTCATCATCAGAACCATGAATGAAGTAGGCTGCTTCATATCATATGAGATGAAATGGTAGCAAAAGTGTTTTGTTGATGAGACAGTAACATGTCAGTGGCGTGGGATGAAAATGACAAACTGTACTTAGAATGGAAGATGTAGAAGCATTGAGAACACCATCCAAAAATTCACTGTCATCCAAGACTTAAATTACGTGCAGGCATCACGGAGCTATGGGCCTATGTATAGAGTGTTTTTTGCTGTTTAGTCAGATCATGATAATACAACAAAAGTAAAGACTGGAAAAGTAGTTAAGTAGTTAATGACCAATGAGGTCGATCTGACCGAAATGTTACGTTTATAACGGGAGCCACTTAACAGCGTGTAGAGGCCAGACAAGCCAGACAAACAACGACACATGCCTAATTAGCACTAACATTTAATGAAATGATAACAGAATGTCACTAACCTAAAAACTGGAGCAATGATGTCTTGAACAGTCAGTTGGTACAATCATCTACACAGCACATATCATTTGTCTGATATTTGTACAAAAAGAAGATCTCCACTCGGGCCATCCAGGCTCAAACATGGCAAGGAGTCAAGTTAAGTAGCTTGAGGTGAGGCCTAGCTGACAGCCTGTCAGTCTAAATGGTTGCACCCTTAATTAATGCAGAAATTTAAGCCTTAAAAACATTTAAAGGAGAAGTCTGATATTTTGCACTTTGAGCCCCATTTCTGGGTTGTTTATGATGAAACAGAGTGGCTAAGACCAAAATCGAAGAATTTGGCTTTTCTCTGCCTGGCTTAACGCTGCTGCCTATGGCCATGTGTGAGTCTGTCCCTAAAACCACCCTAAATGTTCGTTTTCAAAGCCATGAAACTCACCGAGTGCATGGTCAGTGGTGTTCATTGATGTTCTGACATAAAATCTGTTGGACTAAGAGTCTCATCCTACTCTCTAATGTGCTATGTGTGAGCTCAGTCCTGCGTGTTCTTTAATGAAGCAATAGGAGAAGATATTCGGTCTCAGTTAATGTAGTTTATTAAGCAGTAAAGGAATAAAATTACAGAGCTCTGGGTCTCAACTTCGCGTCCCTGACGAACAACAAAGGTGTGTCAGTTCACGAAGTCTGACCTCCTGTCCTTTCCCTGACCCAGTATATTTGAG
Organism: Epinephelus fuscoguttatus; assembly: GCF_011397635.1. Taxonomy (NCBI): domain Eukaryota; kingdom Metazoa; phylum Chordata; class Actinopteri; order Perciformes; family Serranidae; genus Epinephelus; species Epinephelus fuscoguttatus. The sequence goes on along the minus strand of NC_064756.1, from coordinate 43,021,100 downwards.
CGTAACAGAGTGTCATTGTGCACACAAGGCGTTGTCCTCTTCTCATTGGCAGTTCCACTTCCTCCTTCACCACACCACGCCCCTGCCTCGTGTTACTCTGACTCCTTCCCGCTGACAGTGGGGGCGTGGTTCCTGTTTTGAAAGACAAGAGAACAACACAACTCCCTACACGTGCTGTACCTTACTATCTGTACATCACTTTCTATTCTTACTACCATATATGAAACTAATTATCTAAGCGTTGCAGTATGTGCTCCTCAGACTTCATGTCTCTTCCTCTCCTGTACTTCTCCACTTCTGCAAAGCAAACACATTCAGATCAGCTGAAATCATCTCAGTATTCTCATTGTTCACACATCTAAAACTTATATAGTGAAACACAACTGATAGTAAAACACATAAAATCATTCTATTCCCAACAAATCGTAGTCCATGATGATTTATTTGACATTTTGTCTACCTCATTGGTTTTCTAGAAAAGCCTCATTGTCCTTTGGTAGTAATCCGGAAACGGAAAGGGGGTTGTTTTCGACAAGGTTGTAGTCATTGTAGTCTTTTAGCTCAGTGAAAGTGCCGGCTCGACAGTGCTGTGTGCACTCCTGGAGGAAGAACGAGAACGAACGCAAAAGTTTTGTAATAAGTTTAAACAACTGCACAATGGATTACTTGCTTGTAAACAACCTTCGCAGTAAGATACCTTTGAACACGATGCCAACCTTCTTCTTCTGCTTCTTTTCTGTGTCCCATTACATTGCAATGGTTTCCTACCGGTAAGCGACACCCACGTAAAGGAGCATAATCGCCATCAAGTGGGCTGGAGTGTATAACGCTTCAGGGTCAAACGAATGATCAAGTGGAAGTTTACACACGGGTGTGAGTCAGCTGAAAAAATAGTTCCACAATCAAGATGAATAGCGTCAACAGGGATGGAAACCACATTTTGCTACTATTTTTATGTCAGAACATCAACGAACACCACTGACCACCTGGTGAGTTTCATGGCTTTGAAAACTAACGTTTCGGGTGGTTTTAGGACAGGTTCAAACATGGCCATAGGCAACAGTGTTAAGCCAGGCAGGGGAAAGCCAGATTCTCTGAAAATGAGCAGTTGTCACTATTTTGGTCTTAGGTTTGGTCTATTTCATCATAAACAGCCCAAAAATGGGGCTCAAAGTGCAAAATACTGGACTTCTCATTCTAGCCCATTTTTGGGGTGCACTCCTAAACTGAATCCCAGCACCCCTAAAATTTGAGAGATTTTTTCACACTGTATGTCCCGTTTTAACAAGCAAAAATACAGCAGCACCCCCCGCCCTTGCCTCAAAAATGGTTTGATCCACCCCATCCCTCCCACCTTTCCCCGACTCGGGCTCTGAGCACTCTATCTGCACAGAGCAATGCGCTACCTTCCAGAGTGGGTGGTATGCAGTGGTGGTGTAAGTACCTGGCTTAAGCCAGGATATGTGGCACATTTCTTACTTCTACCACTCAATACCAACACATTATTATCATTACCAGTCAATTTGCTGCATTTAATCGTAGGTCACTGTTTATGTTGTTAGGTAGGAGTTAGCTGACGTATTTTCTAGCTAGGAAACGTTACAGGTGGTCAGTACCACTGTCCTCTGTTTGAATTAGAATGAGAGAAGCTAGCTGTTGTGTCATGTGCATGTGTTAATATTAAAGCCAAGGTGCTACTGACTAGCTAACTGACTGGATGCCCATTAACATTATAACTCCTATTGTGTGTATTTATTATTATTAGTTTGTAGATTTCTAGCACTTTCCTTTTTTGTATTTTTATTTATGTATTTGTATTATACAGACAAGAAGGAAAAAGGCAGAGACAAACATTGAAAAAGTCAATTACTGTTAATGTGTTCATGTTACATGTTGTGCATTGCATTTCAAATAAAAGTCCAAAAAATAAGCCCACTGTCCATTTTTGGTATTTTTGGTACTCACTACAGGGGGCTGGTTTACTCCAGAAACACACATACTGTTTGTGTGTATGTTGAGGAGCTGCTGTATCAAAATGAGTTGTCTTCCCCCAGAAATTAGGGTTATGATATGTTTCTTTTATGATTCCAATCCATTCCTCTTTTGCTGTGGCTCAGCATTTAAATAACCTTTATCAGATTTGATGGTTTAGTCACAGACTTTCCCAAAAAGTGTTGTGCTTTTATTTCACAAATGTGGGAATGAAATTGAGTTAAAATGTACAAAACAGTGAAATTTATCTTGCCTGGCCGGGCAGCTCTCTGGGTGCTCAGGACCCCTAAACCTCTGATCCTAGAATCGCCCCTGAGGACCACGTATTCAAATGAGCTCCTGTGATTGGTCAAAATGGTCCCCTGATCTCTGATCAGTGGCCACCCCTGACTCTACAGATACAAATCACTTTTGCTCCATGTCCACTGCGATATTTGGTGCAAAACTGAGAGTGCGCAGAACTTGTCATTTGGGAGCAAAAAAAAACAGCATTTGAGACGTGTAGTGGCAGATTCAAGCAGTTGTATTTATTGATTTATGTTTGTGCCAGAAATTCATGCAAATTTTGACCAAGACTTCACATTTTTTGATCTGGGTGTGACAATGTGTTTTGCAGCATATTCACTGCAGCAACTGTGGCACAAATGTGAGCGTGTGAGTTTCATAATTTGTGATTTGTAGAAAAGGATTTCTGTACCTGCAGTGAATAATTAGAAAATGTGTAACTGTTGTGTTTGTGGGAAAGAAAAAGATTCTACAAGTATACAACTCCTAAAGCATTTCTTCTTTGTCTTCAAATTTTCAGATATACAGGTGTGACTATTTTCTACAGCTACAAATTTCACTGTCACGTGCTCAGATGTTTTGCTCAAAAAATACCTTCATAACTGATTTATGGTTTTGTATCTGACATATTAGCACCTGTTCTGTAGGTAGCTGAATAACCATGATAGTGCTATACCTCTAATGCCAATCTTTGTAGAAACTTAATAATTCGTGATCCTACAGCATCAAATGCCTTTTTGTTAAGTCCTGAAATATCCCTATTTCCATTTCTCATTGAACTTGATAATATTCAATATTTTTTCATGTATTAATTTGACTGTATTTGTTTTTGTATCTCTGCAAAACTATTTGGTTTAGGCATTGTTTTAAATATATTTTCTCGGCTGTAAATCGACTGACTAGTTCTCTCCTCCACGTTTACGCAAGAAATGTTTAAGTCTTGGTTTATTTTGAAGGTCACAACAGGAGGTGCTTTTAAACTTGAGCTGTCTTGCTCTTATTTTAGTCAGCTTGGTGAAGGAGACTTGTAGCAGCTCTGTGAAAGTCGAAACGCGGAAACGTGTTTAAAACGAACGGTGCATTGTTGAGGGGAAGCGCCAGTGCGCCACACGTCTCCAGGTCGCTGTCTGTGTCACAAGCCGCGCCAATGTGGAGACATGGACAGAGAAGACAGAGGCAGAGGCGACAGGGTGGTCCACAGCAAGATAAAGACAGGAGAAGCTGAGGAGGCTCTGCATCAGTGCCAGCTCATCCAGAACCTGGTGGACATTTCCATCTCCAGTCTGCAGGCTCTCAGGACCAGATGCGCCGCAGCCAACGACCTCACACAGCACGAGATCCGCACTTTAGAGGTAATACGCAGAGGTAATAAGCCTCCGACGTTCTGTAAAGTTGCTGTCTGGAAAGTCTGCCAACCTCATAGTTGTTACAGGGACCATTTATAAATAATGTGAAACAGGTACTACGCCATGGGCTATTCTGTTATCACACATCTGACTCTGAGACCCAGGGCTGTGTCCATGGAGTCAACATGGGGAGGGGGAGGGGGGCATACATGACAATTTAACACTTACATTCCATGTATTGTAGTTTTCCACTTTAGAATAGTAAAACAGAGACAAATTGTGTTTGTGTGACTACAGTCAGACTACAGAGGTACAGTAGCAGCCAAGACCATTGGGTTTTGTACTACCATCTTTTTAAAGCCATCGCCAACGCCATCTTGATGTTTTTGAACCAGAAGTGAACATATTTGGATAAGAGGCTGGAGCTGTTTTTCTGTATGTCACGTTTGATGTCATGGACAGGCCAGGCCAGGCCAGGCCAGTTAAGTAATATAAGGCTAAAAAGAGTGACATTAGCAATGCAATTTGGCTGTACCTTAGGGAGATGGTTGTCCTTAGATTGAGTACAGAAGATAACTATAAGAGGATTTGGATCAATTATTCTTCCAAGTATTTTGGACAGAGCTTCAAAACTGGAGAACCAGTAACCCCAAGAGCCCTGAGCAAAACCAGAATGTACTGGAAAATCATGTTCGGTTAAAAGCAACTCAGATTTTCTGTACGACATCTATTGCACGTCTGTCCATCCTGGAAGAGGGATCCCTCCTCAGTTGCTCTTCCTGAGGTTTCTACTGGTTTTTTTTCCCCCATTAAAGGTTTTTTTGGGGGTGTGTGTGGGGTGTTTCTTTATCCGCTGCGAGGGTCCTAAGGACAGAGGGATGTCGTATGCTGTAAAGCCCTGTGAGGCAAATTGTGATTTGTGATAAAATTGATTGATTGATTGATTGATTGATTGACTGATTTGTTTGCTCAGTTAGTAGTTTGTTTGAGCTTGTGTGAAAGCTGTCAATCGAACCCTGGTGCGGACCAAACAACCGAACCTAGACTGCCCAAAAAGGTGGGTCTCGGTCTGCTTCCAAACGGATTCTGGTGCGGTTTGTTTGTGTTGTGAAAGAAAAGGAACCAACCACAGGACTTTAGATAGCAGATATGTGATTTTAGCAACTGCTAAACCAATAATAAATCCATCTGCTGATTGTGAAATCTGGCCGCAATCTCATAATTGATCCTGATAAAGGCCACCCTATAACCTATTTATGCTAATGCATACATGAAACCATAGTAACACATATGTACATTAGTGTGGGTATTTTCCCCTGATTAAAAGGCTGTTAAAACTGCCATCATTGTATCTGACTCTGTGTACTTTGTCTGTTCATTAAGTCTATTAAAACATGTTTGACAGTTAACCCACAGTATTAGGCCTCAGATCATTACTGTACAAGGTGCCTTATTTTCATCCTGTCTCTGTGTTAGTCATTATTCAGAACATGCCATTGATATGTAGTCTGATAATAGCCTACTAATAATACTTACAATCAGTTATTTGTCTGTGAGCTCTTTGTGAAACCAAAGACCATAAATAGAAACACTTCAGCACTATCAACGTGCTGCTGCATTGACTTCTGTCAGCTACCAGAATTTGATTTTCCCACGTGGGCCCTGCTGATGTAGGCTGACAAATGCCAAAACTGGTCAATCAATGAGTCACCTGACAGTTAGCAGAACTTTGTGTTTACTCCTTCTGGTTTGTTTGCAAAAAGTCAGTATTAACAGGAACCAAACCAAAACTGAAGATTCAAGACTTAAGAGGTTTATTATCATGTACACAGCAAACCTAAACGTGGTTACAGACAGTGAAATTCTTACCTTTCGAGTTGCCCTGACACCACTAAAGTACACACTGACTAAATTAAAATAGATAAAAATAAATATGAAATGAGCAAGTATTATGTACAGTCAGATTTGTTGTGCAAATAATATCAAATATTGTCACATTGTCCAATATGTATGTGTACAGAGAGACAGATAATCACCAGTTTAGTAGTCTGATGGCCTGCGGATAGAAACAGTTTTTTAGTCTGGCTGTCCTTGCTTTCACACTTCTGTAGCGTCTGCCAGACAGCAGGAGTGCGAATGGTGTGTGCTGTGGGTGGGACTCACAAGTCAGTCTTTAGACGCTTTGCTTAACTAAAGACTGATGTCTTTCTCCCTGATTTTGTGTTTAGATGGGCGGATACAATTTCAGAGTTTAAAAAAACTCCCTACTTTGCAGAACCAATAGTAAATCCGCAGGGCAGTCCTTTGGTGGCTCGCTGAACTCTTATGCTCGTAAACATAGTCCGACTAGAAACACGTGTAGTGGTACAAAATCAAAGTTAGTGGATGTTTGTCGCATTTGCGGCAACTCTCGCCAACTAAAAGAAACAAACATAATCTTTTACAAGGCTGGACTATAGAGGGAATCGCCTTGTTGTTAACAAATACTTCCGGGTAGAAAACCAGCAGAGTTTAGCTATATATATCTATATATCTATATCTATATCTATATATATATATAGATATAGATATAGATATATATATATATATATATATATATATATATACACACATTTTTCACGTCACTATATCACCATTTAGACCAATCTGATGTTTGTAAAGTCTATAAACACAATGACTGAACAAAGATTACTATTTCAATAACATGGTTATCGTAGATTAGCTGGACTAACCATTAGCTGTTAGCCCTGTTAGCCCTGTTAGCCGTTAGCGGTGTCTATAATAGGTAAAAACTTTAGAAAGGAGTGTCTCCAGACTATCAGAAGGCGTAGATGTTCTGTAATGGAGAGAGAGCTGCCCCACAGATGAATTGTGCTGTTTTAATGACACGCTGGAGAGCCTGTCTGTCCTGAGTTGTGCAGTTCCCGTACCACACTGTGATGGGGTTTGTCAGGATGCTCTCCACTGTGCATCTGTAAAGTTGCTGAGGAGTTTGGAGAACAGTCCAAATTTACTCAGCTTCCTCAAGAAGAAGAGTCTCTGTTGAGCCTTCTTGTGTTGTTATGAGTCCAGGTGAGATCCTTGCTGATGTGGGTGCCAAGGAGTTTGAAGGTTTTTACCCTGTCCATCTGTGTCCCGTTGATGTGTAGTGGGGTGTGTTGGTCTCTGCTCTTCCTTGGGTTGATAATCATCTCCTTATTCTTCTCAGCATTGAAGGAGAGATTATTTTGTAACAGTGTATCATTTTTTTCCCTCTGGTGCGACCAGTTAACTACAGCTGTGAAAGCACCCTGATGTGAACAACAGTTTTTGAAATTGGTCAAGTATTGAGCAGGACAATGCAATGGCTGCAATGGAAGCACAAGGGGCAACTGAACACCGTCACTGTATGTCCATTTAAAGTGGTTATTTTCACCACTGACAGGCTCAGATTGTTATTATAAGTGGCTGAAGAGTCTCTTTACCTTTCACGTGACTACTGACTTGATAGGCTTTTTTTTCTCCTCAAAGATATTTTTATTGAATTTTTCACAAATATATGGTACAGGTGTTAAGTGTTGACAGGAAGTTTGTAAAATACACAGTCAACTCATAGGTCGAGAGCAGACGTTGCGCTAGACTTTTTCGTCGCCGGTCATTTTGACTGACAGGATCATAAAAATTCGGTCATGATCTACTTTTACCGGTCATTTTAATTTTCCTTTAAGATATTCAAAGATATTTAGTTTTCATTCGTTTGTTTAATAAATCCAACAAGCAAGTTATAAAGTGTGCATTAATAAGGACATGAACGAAAAGATGAACAGACATCCACACACCCATGCCATCAATGCGCAGCGCCCAGTAGCGAAGGCAGTTTTCAATCGGCGCCCATGTTAACCTATCTGACTGTCCACACAGGCCGCTGAGCAGAGCGGAGCGCCCGCGGAGGCAGCGTTTCAGTTCGGCGTCTGGTCTGTTTTTCACGCGAGCATAACCGAACACATTTTTCAATACCCTAATCACTTCATTACAATTTTAATTTTGTGTCACCGAGCCTACAGACATAACTACATAAATAAAATGGTCAGAACAATATGCCCTATTCATTCAGTGTTTACCCAACACGCTCAATACATGGATATGCAATGACAAATTGTAATTGACTTATTATGTTATAAAAAACGATTAAAATAGGGACTTACCCATATTTAAAATGACCTGTTGAAAGTGAAAAAACGAGTACTGACGGGAACAGACGAGTGGACGATGTTTAACCGGCGCGGAGAGCGCAGGAGAAGTGCGCTGCCTGTGTGGACAGTCAACTTCCGCGGCACTACGCGTCCGGTGTGTCCAGGGCTCAACAGCGCTACATGAAGCAGATGAATGACTCTTTCTCTGCAGTGTGAAAATGGCAGCCACTAGGTGTGCACCCTGCTGCCATGTGGGCAGGGGTGGTAATTGCAACCGGTCAAAATGACCAACGGCCTTCAGATTTTCCGGTCATTGTTGTAAAAAAACAGTCAATGACTGAGAATATCCAGTTAATGCGACCCCTGGTCGAGAGAGATAATCCTGTCCATGCACAGTAGGAAGAAAATGAAAACACAACACAAAACAAAAAAACCCTTATCTAACCAACTTAAAAAATGGTGTCCCATATGTCCTCAGACAGAGTTAGATTCAGATTTTGCTCCCATGCGATTTTAATGTTGTTGAGTGGGGCCTGGCTTATGCCTAACAGTTTACTGCATGGAGATTGAACCCTTGCGTGATGGTTGTAAATTGAGAAATGCATCAGCAATGTTCATATCAGGTGTCTGAGGGAAGTTTGGTATCTGACAGCAGAGGAAGTGTCTTATTTGTAGATACCTAAAAAAGTGAGACTTTGGGAGACTTAACTCTTCAGCCAGTTGCTCAAACGATACAAAACTATTATCCGTGAAGAGGTCTCTGAAGCGCCCAATACCCAGTCTCCGCCATTCCTGAAATACTGGGTCCAGTAAGGAGAGCTGGAAAAGATGGTTGGCGGAAATGGGACTTGATGGAAGCCAAAGTGTCTCCGGAACTGAGCCCACACTCTCAACGTGTGCCAGATAACTGGATTGTCTATGAGTTTATTTGGTGGGTGAGGGAGTGGAGATCCAAGAAGTGCTGGAATGGAAAAGTTTTTAGCAGAACCCAACTACATTGCCACTCATGAAGGGTAGTCAGATTGGTTATGAAAATACGACCAAAAAGTAAGTCAGCGAATGTTAGCTGCCCAATAATAAAAACGAAAATTAGGCAGCACCATACCCCCTTCTCCTTTAGGTTTTTGGAGATGGACCTTATTTAGCTGAGGGTGCTTGCCCTTCCATATATAAGATGATATAACAGAATCTAATGTATCAAAGAATTATTTAGGAATGAAGTTCGGTATTGATTGAAAGATGTATAGAAATTTAGGGAGAATAGTTATTTTGATGGAGTTAATTCGGCCAACCAAGGATGTAGAAAGGGGTGACCACTGCGTCAGGCACCATTTTGTGTGGTTTAGCAGAGTGAGAAAGTTTTCTTTGAAAAGGCACTTGTGGTTTTTCGTGACTGTAATTCCAAGATAAGTGAATTTGTTTTCCACAATCCTAAAAGGGAAGTTGGAGTAGTCTGATACCGGCGTCCCCTCACTGACAAGAAAAAGTTCAGATTTATTTAAATTTAATTTGTACCCCGAGAACTGGCTAAAATCGTTCAGTAAAGACAACATGGCTGGTAGGGAGGTATCTGGACAAGAGATAAAACTCAACAGGTTGTCTGCGTATAGGGCCACCTTATGTTCCACTCCATTCCTCCATATGCCAGAGATATTCTCGCAACTGTGGATTGCTATCACCAAAGGCTCTATGTCCAGGTCAAATAGTAGGGGGTTAGAGGACACCCTTGTCTGGTTCCCCAATGGAGGCTAAAGGGTTGTGACAGCTGAGAGTTGGTAAGGACCAAAGCAGTGGGGCTTGAGTATAATAATTTGATCCAGGTGATAAAATTCGGACAGAAACCAAATTTTTTTAAAGTCACAAATAAATATGCCCACTCTATCTGGTCAAACACTTTCTCAGCGTCTAGAGAAAGGACACATTCAGGAGCCACACCGGAGGGAGGCCCGTTTGGTCTTCAGATATGACAGATGGTAAGATGTTCTCCAATCTTCAGGCCAGTACTTTAGCCAAAATTTTAACAGATCGACCTATATGTAGAACACTCCGTTGGATCCTTGTCTTTTTTTGCAATAAGAGTGATACATGCTTCATAAAATGATGTCGGAAGCTTGCCCTGCTTGAATGAGTCAGACAGCACTGTGCTTAGCTGCGGCGAGAGTAGTGAGGAAAATGCCTTAAAGAATTCCACGGGAATCTGTCGGGCCCCGGGGATTTTCCTGACTGCAGCAAGGAAATAGCAGCATCTATCTCCTCTTTCATTATGGGTTCATCTAATCTCATTTTACTGTCGGGGGAGAGCATGGGAATATTTAGTTGGTTCAAAAAATTGTCCATTAATATAGTATTATTCGAGAATTCAGAGGTGTAGAGTTGAGAATAGTAATTCCTGAATGTGTCATTAATCTTTGCATGATATGAAGTAACGTTACCATCCTCCATTTGTAATATGCCCCTTTGCTTTAAGTCCTCTCAGCTGGTTGGCTAATAATTTCCCCGATTTTTCACCATGGATATAGAACAAACTCTTACTTCTCGAGAGTTGGCGTTCAATGGGATGAGTTGAGGCCAAATCAAATTTGGTACGCCTTAAGAGCATTCCAAACTACTCGACTATGTGTATCCGGAGAGATGTTTGTCTGAAAGAAAAAGGATATATGTTCTTCCATAAATTTCACAAAATCATTGTCTGACAGGAGAGTTGAATTAAAGCGGCAGTGTTTTTTAATTTGAGGAATTTGAGGAGCTTTTCACATCAGCGGCGTGTCAAGGGACTATATTCAACTTATCTTGCATTGAAACATGCATTATGACAACTTAATGAGGTTTATGTATGTTTTTAAATGAAGTGGAGGAGCCTACAAGTGTTTTGTTTAGTTTGTCTCAGAGGCTCCGCGGACTGCGGACTCCGCAGATCCGCTCAGCTGTCTGCTGCTGCTGCAAGAGAAGTGTCCTTCTGCTTCTTCTTCTTTTCGTGTAACATTGTGTGTATTGGCGGTTAATCAAGCATTATCGCCACCTAGTGGATTGGAAGCGCATCAGCTCAAATGCGACCCCCAGTGGTAAAATTAGGTATATAATTCGATATATTGGTTCGGTTAGATATTTGACTTTAAATCAAACCGGTTGGAAAATTTTTGGGAGAGGAATGGTCCCCCCACGTATAAGCGAGTATGAGCTCAGATCCGGGAAAGAAGAAAAGAAACGTTCAAAAAAGCCCACATCGTCTACATTTGGAGCATAAACGTTGGCAAGCACCATAATTGTATTGTATAACTTCTCTGAGACAATGATAAAACGGCCGTTAGTAGCTGATATAACATTGTGATGCACAAAAGGGATGTTTTGGTCAACAAGGTTTGAAACCCCCCCTGGCCTTTGCTTGGAATGAGGAATGGAAGTACTGCTCCGATACCAGTTATCACGGTTCTGATTAGCATCATGATACCACAGCAAAAATGAGGCAGATGTGCCTTTTGTCATTTATAAAAAGATAAATCACTTTTCTATAATACATCAATGGTATTTCAGTGGAATAAATTACTTAGTGACTTATTCATACTTCAAAAACAGCATCAATAAGTGATTAACATAGGGGGGATCAAAATAAAATAAATAAATAAAATAAAAATCAACCAGCCACCCTCCTCCCCTGACAAGTAAAGAACAGTCCCTTCATAAGTAAAGAACAGTCCCTAAAGTGCGGTGAGGTTTGTGGACCTTTAACTGCCACAAAGAGAGAAATGTGAACGGTTCGTTTCTCCTCTGACATGCCACATACCTGTGTGCCGCCATGGCTCAGTTGTCCAGGTACTACTGGGCCACTGTAGGCTATTTGACCGCCGTATTCCTGTCTGTGACCCCTGTTCAACCCACAACTGGCAGGATTCGCCTTTCGTTTCTGCTGCTGGTTGAAATCTGTACTCGCACAGCATGCTGAATGATTTATTTTGCTTGCACAAAACTATTTTTAGTCGCAAATGCGAGTAAAATGCTTGCACGTAGAGCTTTGTGGAAAACAAATCACTGCCGACAAGTATAAAGAAATAAATAATAACTTTCACTGCTCAAAGATACTCACATGTCTGGAAAACAAACCACTACAGCAGCATATTATCACTTTGAACTTATCCCACAGTAGTGGTACGTGAGGCACCGTAGTACTACGGTACTCCACCCTGCAACACTAGTGACATCAGCCAATACTGTATGTAGTTTTTAGATGTGAAAAGTTCTAGACCCATGCAAATTAGTTCCGAAATGCACCAGGGCCTTTTCTGAAAAGATCCTGGTATGCGTTCCAGTACGTTCCGGCTTAAATTAAGCACTGGACATGATGAACAAAAAATGAGCTGTGCGTGGCTTGTGTAGGCTAATAAGCCAGTACTGGCATCGGAAAAGCCACCCCTTACTCACCCACTCCACAACAAGACAGCTGCCAAAGAACATAGCAGCAAGCTCTTCAAAACCCCCATTATTAACCCTCCAAAGAAATCTTCCTGTCACTTGAACCCAACTTCAACTCCTTATTTTAGTGTTAAAATGCACTCAACACTCCTAGGTCCACATTTGAACTATTCTAGAAATACAAACAGAGAAAAAACATTCCTCTTAAAATCTCTTATGCACTGTTAGCACTGTAAAGTAAAATAAAAATTAGATATGTTGCTTCAAAGATAGGCATAAACTCTGGCGGGTCTTCCTCACCCGAATGTAGCAGTTCACTGAGTTAAAGGCTGGGGGACATACTCACATACCTGCAGCCAGGGTTAGTGTCATACTAATGGTTCAGTAAGCTGCCCCATAGCAGCTGTCATGCGCGCAGATGGCACTGGGGACGGGGGGACATGTCCCCCCCAGATTTATAGTGACCCCAATCCGTCCCCCCTACTGTCCCCCCCACACATAGGTAAAAAAGAGGATCAATGTTCCGTTAGTTAGGCTAACTTACATTGCAGCACAAAGTTGAAATTACAGCGGCAGTAGCCTTGTCAGTGATCAATCCACATTACACCGATTCAAGAAGGGGAAAGGCTGGAGCAGATCCTTGCTGAGTTGGGAAAGCAAGGTGTTCAATTTTCCACGTAATTCTCGGTTAATAACACTGCACAGCTGTGATAGCCCGGTGTTTGTGCTATGACTAATGGTGCGTTCAGTTGTAATCGTAAGTCGGAGTTTTAAAGTCGGAAAAGCACTGAAATCATCACCATCTACAAGCATAAACGTTGGGTTTTTCGTTTCATTTCATTAACTGTCCATTTTTTTTTTCGAATTCCATGTTCCATGTCCTAGTTTTTAAACTGGGAAGCGCTCAATTCGGAGGTTACGTTGTTCGGAGCTCCGAGTTCCGACTTCCAATGTAAATGTAATGCACCATAAAGCACGAGAACCAAAGAACCAAAAGATGTAAATATCCTATGCCTGTTGACTTTCCCAGATGTGGCAAATATTTGTTTTGTAATGTTGAGTAGCTAGTCTGATAATAATAAGAAGGCATTTGGAAGGCACTTCACTTACCTGAAGTAGGCTAAATGTAAAATAACAGCATTCTAGGTTGTAGGTGAATATCTTTAATGTTGTTATTTTTATGTATAATGTTATTTTAGTAAGCAGCAACAGTCATGTATGGCTAGTGTTGATCAGGCCTTTGTTTACCAATGTTTATTAGAATAAACATTGGTAAACAAAGGCCTGACAAAGGCCTATATATATATATACATGTATTTACACAAAATAACTAATTGAGTTGGAATCATTTGCTGACAGCTTGGTCCCCCCCAGTTCAAAAATCCCATCTGCGCCCCTGGCAGCTGTAGTCTGGTCGCTGAGATCGAATACGGCAGCGGCCAGAGTAATGGAAAGCATGTTAGCAGTTGTAAACTGCCTGACACAATCATCAAGCAGTCATTTACGGTGGTGGGGATGGAGGAGGAAGGCCATCAATGTATCTCCACGCCTCATCGGTCGAGCGTAGCTGTGTGATGCTTAGCCGTGCGGGTTATAGGAGAGAGGGATTGAGCCCTCGGTTGAGATCCGCAATAACTTGCCTGTACTCGGCTCGCTGGCTCAAAACCTCGGGGCTGTAGTCTTCAACAACTCGGACTTGCTGGCCGCGGTAATCCAGCCTCCGTCTGCGGTGGGCTTCACGGATCAGGAGATCCTACACCTGGTAGCGGTGCAGACGGAGGATGACGGGACGCGGTTGCTGTCCGGGGGGCGGTTTTGCTGTTAGCGAGCGATGGGCTCTGTCGAACTCGGGCGGAGATGGAAGTGTCTCCTTTCCAAAAACCTTGCACAGCAGATCGGAGAAAAAAGCTGTAGGTCGCCCACCTTCAATAGACTCCGGCAAGCCAAGGATGCCAATGTTTTGTCTTCTGCTGCGGCCGTCTAAGTTGACGACTTTAACCGTTAGCTTGGAGTTGCTTTCCTGCAGGCTGGAACAGACGTTTTCTAGCTCACTGACATGCTGGCTCAGATCCTCCGAGGCGAGCTCGAGAGACGAAAGGCACTGGCCATGTTCGTCAACTGTGGAGCGGACCTGGTCGAATTTGTTTTCCAGCTGGTTGAAGGAAGTTTTAAAGTCAGCAGCTAGTGTCTGTCTGTGCTGGTCAGGTAGCTCAGAGATAGCCTCCATGGTTAAGCTAGCGGGTTGGTCGTCTATTTTCCCTGACTTGCCACGGTCTGAAGTCATTTTGAAGCAAACGTAGGTTAAAGAAAAGGGAATTGTTCAATGTAAATTACCCAGTTTGCAAAATAAAGGAATGAATGAATGAGAAAAAAGCAAAGTAGGCAAGAGCTCTTGTGTGTCGCGTCTACTCCATGCGGCAGCTGACCGGAAGTCCGATAGGCATTTTTTCTCTGTGGGCATAGGGTCATAGCACCCATAGTAGCACCACCGGTCTCACAGCTGCATTTCCTGCAGAGGCTGGTTCACCCTCCACTGACTTTTTTCCCTCTCTCTATCTTCATCCGCTCTTCATCAGTAAATACAGGCAGCGAACAAATTCACAAATTCAAAATCAGCTGAATAATTATCCATGACATTGGAAATCTTTGTGATAACACTAACATACATTTTCTGGAAACTACTTTGGTTATTATACTTTCTCCATATCTCACTTATGCTTCCACTGTTGTCTGACTGCAACAATTGACATCTTGTGATATTTCATAACAAGGCAATAAGAAACAGACTGTATCAAGTGAAGGTAAAGAGAGACCTGAGACACTTATAACAATCTGAACTGCTCTGTGGTGAGGATGAACACTTACAAAGGACATACAGTGATGGTGTTCAGTTGCCCTGAAGGCTTCCATTGCAGCCTGTCTGAGGGGACGGGGTGCATGCATATTAGCAGAACACTTTACACTTCACAGATCTCTCCCAAACGAAATATACTGTAGACTACCAGTATGACCTGTGATCCAGGTCCAAAGCCTAAATGAAGTGGCAAACCTATTTGCTCTATACTGAAGACCCTGGTGAACTAAAATGTCTCAAAACAACACTACTAAATCTTAACTTAACCAGTCATGAATGTATTAACAGAGCGTGATACAAAACTGCCAAACAGCATTTACCCCAGAGGTCAAAAACAGGACACCTCAATCTGCAAACAAAGTCAACAGTTACTTATTATGATTAATTTTTATTGAGTCTGGTGCAGTAGAAAAATGTGATGCTTTCACTCAGAAAAAAAACACCCACAAAAACAAAGTTGCCTGTGAACATAATCAGGCAGCAATGGCATTTTTCACCACACTGTAATTGGGAAAAAGATTTAGTATCATATAAACATTATTCTTAGGAGACAGGGTTGGGCAGGATACTAGATAAAACCCACCCTCTTGAGAATGGCAACCAATCAGAAACAAATGACAACCTGCGCATGTGATACTGTGTAAAGACATTTCATGATATTTGTTGTCAGTTAGTCCGTACATTGCTCTGTCAGTGTACAGTCTGCTTTGTTTGGTCCAGTTGAAAGTCTCTCACATGCAGTACTTAGGTTTAGTAATTATGTTTTGCAGCAGTGTTTTCACTGGTAATACAGATCTGTCAAACATGTTTTTTTTTAAGACATACTCTGTGTGATTTTGGGCTTGACACCTGTGAAGCATGGTCACAACAGTGTGTGGTGTAACTGAGGAGTGGCTTCTGCTGCTCACTCTCTCAGGGGCTGGGTACAGAGCCCTCGCTGTGTATGTCTGTGACAAGAGGCTAAATTTAGCTGTGGTTCCCTCCTACGCATTCTGCACAGGTCCTGTTTGTCAAGAAAATCAAATATGTTGCTGTGCTGGGGCTCACATTACAGATGGAAGAGAGAGGGGGAGGTGTGAACAACCGATGATGCACTGACTGTTGTTCATGGCTTTGACAAGTCTCTATTTCCTTCTCCTGTCCTTTCATTGACCTCTTAAACTACCTGACCCATTATCATTGAGACCCACAGACATCATTTAGAAAATTGTAGAGGCTCTAAGCACAACATCTATTAGGGCAGCACAATATATCATTTGAACATCACCATTGTGATGTGCGCATGTGCGATAGTCACATCGCAGGACGTGATGTTTTCTCTTTTTTAGAACATGTAAACTTTTGTTTTGCTTCAGAAAAGCAGCTCTGAAGAAAGCTCCTTGCTCCGCTCTGCTCGCCTCTCTCTCTGTCTCTCCCTCTCTGAGCACTCAGCAGCCCCCTCCCCCTCAGTCACACACTGAAAATGAGCGACATGCAAGAGGGAGAAACGGTAAAGGAGGATTTAGTCCCCAAAAGAAGGTCAACGTCCGAAATATGGAACTATTTCGGCTTGGATAACAAATCAAAAATTTTTCTCGGGTTCGGCCCACTTGACATGCTGCTGTGTTGTTGGATCTTAAAGTTTGCTTTCACTCGCAGCAGCTGCTCCTCTCATCCGTTGCTCTGACCTGATCAGCTCTGACACACACACACACACACACACACAAAAGGGAAAGTGGCAGGGATTTGTACAGTGTGCATCCTGTACTCTTAATAAGTCAGTGTTTTACGGCTGACCAAAATAACTAACTCTAATTTTAACCAGAAACTGAGCTAAACTTAAAGCTGCATTAGTTAGGGACACAGTTAAAAATACAACATCTAACATACTTTCACTTTATGTAGTTGACTTGTCAACTTGTGACCTACACATCCAGCAGACACAGACCACCAACTACTGCGCCAGTGTGTTCACCAGCTAGTGACTAACCCCGTCAGGCTACTGTTTGCTGCAGTGGATTATCTGAGCTCTTTGCTGCTGCTGCTGAAAATGAGGATGATGAGAGCAGAGTCACGTTTTTTAAAACCAAAACAATGTGGCTTAATTTTATTAGATTTTAATTAATTAATTAATTAATTTTTTTTTTTTTTTAGACTTATGGTTTATGGCATCAAAATAAGCCAAAAAGTGATATTAATGAAAGCACATTTTATTGTTGGGGCAAATATTAAACCAACGTATCCTGAAACATAAATTCAACTCGAAAAGCACAGACAGCATGCTTACAGTGATCTAAGTAAATGTTTGGGCTGTTTTACTGTATTATCGTGTTTGGGTCATAGTGAGTTGGCACCACTGTGCTTCTATCTGTTGCGGCTCCATGTTTCTCTGCTTGTGCCACAGCTGTGTATGCTGATACTGCTCTGTGCACCCACTCACTGTCAGACTGAACTCTTTGTTTCTAGATCCAGAACCACCTGTGTCAGTGTGGTGAAGATGTAGAGGAGCTGACAGGTTAAAGTGATCTCTGTGAGGTTTCATAGTCAAAGTTTCACTAAACCATTTGAACGGGATAACCTGTTAAAGCCAACATTAAAGTAGAACATCTTCAGTCATATTAACACTCACAAGTAAGGCTGTCAATGTAAGAAGGCAGTCTATGCAAAGTGTTGATGATAGTCAGGAAAACCCCATGTGGTTTCCCAACTGCCTGCTCTTGTTTCTTGTTTGCAGCTTTTGTTTTTACTCGTCTGCACAAATTATTGTAACACCCCCCCCCCCCCCCTCCCCCTTTTCTTGTTAGTATTTTCCCTGTTATGGTGCACAGAAGTCAGTTCAAAAAAAAAAAAAAATCATGGCAATAAATAGCCCAGAAAACTTCTGAATAGATAGACATACAAAACAGTTGCTAGTTTTCAGTTGCCTGATATCAGGCAGAACTGTCAATTTGTTACACTCCAGACTCAGTGGAGTGATTCAAAGGTCTGAACCCAGGCAAAGTTATCAGCTCTTAAATGAGGGCCATTTTTTTGTTTCTCTGCACTTTTTAATATTCTTTACCTTGTTTCTCAAGCTGCACTGTGGTTGTATGGTTATGGCAATGCTTCAGGTTCCTTTATGCACTCATTGGCAATAACATTCTATAATCTCAGGCTTTTAAATATAATTATTATCTAAGAAATAAAATTGTGCAGCAGCTATAATGAAGGACTATAATATACTATGATGTAAAATATAAAAAATAATGCTGTAGTGGTGTGATGATCCCTGCTTCAATGCGCGCACATTTCGGTTTTACTGTGTTTACCTATGAATTTTTTTAAGGTGTCAGAGGAGTCTGATTGCAGTCAGTGTCTAGCCAGATCTGAAGCATAGGAAATAAAAGCCCCAGCATCCAGTGTGGCTCGCTCTCTCTTCCCTGCCAGTGCCTGCAGCCCTTTTTGCTTTTCTTAGCCTTTTTTTCACTTTTTACTTCACAACACCTCACTCATGTGTACAGTAATAGTGAACTGAATATCTTGGGTTTTGGATAGGGATGCACTATAATATCGGCACGTCATCGGTATCAGCTGATGTCGGCTTTAAAGTCAGAATAAGCCAACATGCTTTTTCTTATTTTGCACAATGAATGAATATTACATATATTGAAAGGCATTCCATTTAATGTCTCCATCTGCTGGTGGGCCATCACGATATGAGAATGCATGTATAATATGATGTTAATTCCATTACGGAAGACACTTGATGATCACTAAAATTAGGTGGGTTAAAAAGTGGGTATATCAATAGCAGTTATCGAATAAGTTGTTACATGTGAGCATATCATCAGCAAAAGAATCCAGTATCGTGCATCATTAGTTTTGGACTGTTGTTTGGCAATTTATAGACATTACTTTAGTCTTAAGGATAAATGATGACGGATTTTTCTGTTTTTTTATTTAATTTATCAACATATTTACTGATAATGAAAATAACTGATTACAACCTTAATTTGATGCATGTCAGGAAGAGGGTTTTTGGTTCCTCTTTTTTTGATGTGACAGAGCGACAGAGCAATTTTTCGCTCATCGCTTGAGATGAGAAATCTCATCTGGAGCGGTATTTCGCTGGGTCCTGTTGCTTGCAGCTCAACGCTGATTGGCTGCCGGAATCCCGGGGGGTGCTTGACTGTCATGACATGTCAGCTTCATTAAAAGTATAGCTGCAAATTAAAAGCAACAATAGATGTAAAAACACACAGACACAATGCATCTGTGATCAGTTCCCTAATTTAATTTTAACATCTTTTTCAATCTTCTCCAATTTCTCGTTTTATTTTATGGAAGTGATCAATGTAAGTGCACTTGTCCTAGAGCCGCCACGACGGTTTTTATAATGCAAATAACTCTGTGTAGATAAAACCTTATAGCTTCATGTTTCTAAACTATTGATGATACAGATCAATGTGCAGGGTCCTTTTTAGCCTGTCCCTTTTGTAGAAGCAACCAATTATTCACAATGAAACTGTAAAAGTCAGCTGCCACCTGAAGACAGGGGACACCAGAAAGGCTGAGATCAGCCATCTTATGAAGAAAACTCACTACCCAAAGCTTATGTCCTTTTATGACCAAAAAACACTGTGTGCATACTTAAGAAAACGTCAACCACATTTTCAGGTAGTGTTGGCCTCTGCCAGGGTTGTCCCTTGTCACCAATTCTGTTTGTGATATTCATGGACAAGATCTCAAGGTGCAGCTGGGGGGAAGAAGGGGTCCGGTTTGGGGACCTCAGAATTGCAATCTTGCTCTTTGCAGACAATGTGGTTCTGTTGGCTTCATCATATTTGGGGTGGCTGGGATCAGCGTTAGATATAGGGCAAGGAGCACAGACAACTGGAGAGAGCTCGTTACACAACTTTGTACTGTTTGTTTTGAGTTAAAAGTATTATTATTTGTCAGACCCGACTCTGACTGGCACCCCCCCAAAGGTGTGTTCACACCGGACCTGTTTTTTTTCGCTGTCGCTTGGTTCGCCCCTTTGATATCGCTTCATCACTCAGTTGCAATCGCTCGTCAATGTGGCAGAAATCAACTTTTTCGCTTTGATGAAGCAATCAGGGTATTTTGGGGGGGGGTGCTTGACTGTCATGAAATGTCAGCTTCATTAAAAGTATAGCTGCAAATTAAAAGCAACAATAGATGTAAAAACACACAGACACAATGCATCTGTCTGAGCATTTCTGAAAATGCATTTCTGAAAATTATACATTTTGATACATACAGGTAGCTATACACTTTGCAAAACTGGTGTAAAAGTACACCAAAGCATACATTTTCGTTTCCAAATATTTATTTGAAAATGAAATCATTCACAAGGTCACTAAAAAAACATTTTGTTAATAATAAAAAACGAATGTAATCTCAACAGTGACTGCGCCAGCTGGCGGGACTGCGGCTGAACCGCTTCCAATGTTCATTCATTCATTCAGTCGTATGTTCAATGTCTGTGTGTGTGTGTGTGTGTGTGTGTGTGTTGTTAGTATGTCTGAGACGAGGAGTATCAAAAAAAAAGTTTCCACTAATTATTTCGGTGTTTATTTCTTTTAGTATTTTTCATTAAAATGCGTAATATAGCCAACAATATTATACACCAAAAGTTAATGTAATTTATTACTGTAGAATGTATTTAGCAAATCACCACTTTCAACTGGAGACACAGTGCAGCAGCAAAAAAACCCAAAAAAAACAAAAAAAAACAGGCATTATAAAAAGCCTACAAATAGTTAATTAATTAATAATTAATTAATTGACATGAGACACTGAAGAGGTTGTCAGTCCTATTCTATAGTCTGTAATACTTTTTTTCTATTTTATCATAACTTCTCGGAAATTACTCAAAAATGCATTCGTTGTGTGCTTCTGAGCACACGGGCAGCATAAACAATGAAGTTACATATGATGGTCTGGCAGATCGTTGTGGAGCTTGGAGGCAGTTGACAGTGACAGTTTTGTCAGCAGCCATTTTTCTTCCTACCAATAACCTATGGTTGAGGCAGCTCCAGCTCCAGCTCCAACTCCGCTCACATGCTCTGACTCAGGCATCAGAGCCTCTGAGCTACAGCGATAGATGCATTGGCACTGTCCGTGGTGCTTTACACTAGGACCGCCAGGATTACAGCACCCCTCCAAGCGCCGCAGTCCCACTGGCTGGCATGGTCGCTGTTGAGATTACATTCGTTTTTTATTATTAACAAAATGGTTTTTTATTGAACGTATGAATGGTTTCGTTTTCAAATAAATATGAATTTTTGCAATATGTTCTGTATGTATCAAAATGTATAATTTCGGTCGGAGGTATAAATGCTCAGAAGTCTAGTGTGTTTCATTTTTGTAACTTAAAGGCTTCAGAAAACATACAAGACACATTTTTAGGAAAAGTCATAGGAAGAGAAGCTTGTAGAACTGACTTAATAGTGTGTGACAGATCAATTTGAGCAATTTTTTAAGAGCACAAATTTGTTTTTTCTCTCTCCTTGTTACCTCCTGGGTTTTGTATATATTCCAAATTTACCTTTTCTAATCAGCACTTGTTTTGAATGATAGAGCTCACCTGAACATTCTGCTGTAATGTGGCTTGAAGAAAAGCTGAATAGTGTTAAGAATAGAATAAGTGCATCATGATTTTTTAAAAAGTGTTGAGAAGCCTTAGAGTTCTTCTCTAATCACACTTCATTAACAAGTTTATTATTTCATATTTGTTGTCTGAAATTAATGCAGGGGAGATAGGGGATAAAAAAGCTATGACAGGAATTATTAGGAACAGTGTAAGAAGGGCATTCATCAACCTTCATAAACTTACATGCAGTTTAAAACAGGCTCAGGAGGTTGTGTCACACTTATTTTAACAGTTTGCTTGACATTTTAACAGCCCATTGGTAAGGACCACCAGTTGGGGATTTCCTGACACTGAACTAAGTCTCATCTCTTACTACTGCTTTACATACATACACTGCTTGACATTAAGGTTTGATATAAGAAGAAGGTCAAGGTTTCTTTGGATAAAGTGTTTCCCACCAACTTGCCCTTGAATTAGTGTCTCATACAGATGTTTCAATTTAGACCTGAGCAGCATTAGGTGTGTTCTTAAAAAAAAAGAAATATGTTCAATGTGAAAAGTTAGGGGATATGCCTACTATGTCACAAAACTAAAGTGTATTTAATTTCTGCCAAATGAAGCTCTAGCAAAACTTCAGTCAGGAAGACAATGCTTTTTCATGCTTTTTCATGCAGTCTATAACTTTCCTTCCTCACCCTGCCATTCACCCTGCAATTCACTCCTTGCACGCATGCTTACTCTCTATCTCTAGCTGTCAGTGTTTGGGGCTGTCAGTCGAGTCACCAGCTGTTCTACAGCTGATCCACAATCAACTGATAGCACAGTGACATACCTTCTCCGTCATCCTGTCATCTTACTGCTCCTCATTCTGCCCACAGTCCTTTCATGCTGCAGTCATGCGTACCCTTACCTCATCAGTCATCAACCACAAAATCATCACCCACCACGACCTCTACCAGTGTCTAGACTCCATGGCGGGATTTATCTCGCTGCCACTCAGATGTCACTCAGTCACAAAAAATCTCCCTCTGGGGTCTAAGCAGCACTAAAGACTTTTATTAAATCTTAATACCATGAATCATCTTTTAATCTGTACACGTGTATTCCGTATTACACTTTATCAGTGTTACGTTACATTTTCACATAACACTTGTGGTCCCACTGAGTGAGTGACCTGACGTGGTGTGCCAATCACTTCCCTGCAGTGCTGACAGTCTTAGAGAGCTTGTTTCTGCTCTTTGCACTCAACTTGCCATTCCATGCTGTAATGTTAAATGATAAAATGCTCTCAACCAGGCCTCTGTATGCTATATCAAGTATGTATTGGCTAACACCAAACCTCTTCAGCTTCGTAATTAAAAAGAGGCGCTGACGGGCTCTCTTAAAAATGCTTTCTATATATAATTGTAGTGTTACTACTGGTTGGTAGACATTCGATTACTTTGTAACCTTGGTTCTCTGAGTGAGGAAATTATCTCCCCACCCAGTAGTTATATCATAACTACGGGAATTATCCCCATCTGGGGTAATCAACATGGAAAAATAATAATTGTTAAGACACACTACTTTATGTGGCCGGCATGCACCAGGCTATAAAAGCCCCACCTTGCACATGCACCCACTGATTAACATTGATTGGAACGGGTCCTTGAGCCTGGGGAGATAATCTCCTCACTCAGAGTAACCGAGCATTCTCATATCGAGATTATCTCCCCACCCGGTAGGTATATCATAACTATGGGAACCCTGTAAGACACCATGAGGGGCTCCAGGAGACAGAGCAGATGCAGGTACACAAGCTCTCCCCTGGTATTCGAATGAGACGTCCTCGCCACCAGGTGCATTAACAACAGAAAATACCCAGTAGGTGTGTATATACGAAAAAACACCGATGAACTATAAAAAAAATGTACAACATCTTGTGCATTCAATGGACGGTGACACCGCAGACACTGTATGCCACTGTACTGATGCCCAGACGCAACCATAAGCACGACCAACCCCGCCGGATGGCGGGGTTGGGTGCAGGAAGACCGCTCAGTTGGCCAGCCTGCTGCCAGGCCACTGACAATAGTATACAACATCACCCTGGCTGGGTAAGGTGCCACCCCCCCCAGCTCAGGGTGATGGAATTACATGGCCTACTATGGGATGGCACTCAACACACGCTCCCCAAAGGAGGTGCCAGCAGCCACCTTCAGGCAGTAAAATCTGGCAAGTGTAGATAGACTTGACCATGTAGCAGGTGCACAGAACTCAGAGAGGGTGGCACCCTGCCACAAGGCCCATGAGGTACCTACACCTCGTGTTGAGTGTGTTCGCGCACCCACCGGTACTGGCATGCCAGCCCCTCTGTAAGCCTCCTGAATTGTCTCCACGATCCAATGAGACAACCTAGCCTTTGACACCGGCTGGCCCTGGCACTGGGTCTTAAAGCAGACAAAGAGTTGGTCTGTCTTTCTAAACGCCGCAGTGCACCGGACATAGACCTTTCAGAGCTCTAACAGGACAGAGATTTGAGTCTTTTTGAGTCTTCAGGGAGCATGTGACAGCCTCGCAGACCCGGGAGAAAATGCTGGAGGGCCAGGTAAATGGCTCTCAGTTCTAGAGCATTGATTTGCTGGCCTTTCCGGCTGGTGCCATTGCTCTCGTGGAGTGTGCCCCACCCCTCCAGGGACCCATCTGTAGAGAGCACCTGGTGACGCAGTACTGGACCAAGCATACTCCCCCTCAAGATGTAGGCTGGTCCTGCCACCACCTGAGGTCCGCACAAAGCTGCACGGTGCACGGCTGCCTGCAGCTGTCTCTGCGGACAGAGCCCCTGGCTGAAGAGATGCCTCTGGACTGGACGCATGTGTAGAAGAACCAATGGCACTGCTCGTACCAAGGCTGCCATAAAATCCAAGAGGCGGAGACACAACCGCCAAGTGGCCGTGGCACCCAGCTGAAAATGAGAGAGGCAGGTCCCGATTGAAACCTGCCTCTCCTGTGATGACATCACCAACCCAGCTCTGGCATCCGGCCACATGCCTAGAAACTGGGTGGCCTGTGCAGGCTGGAGACTGTACTTTTTCTCGTGAATGTGATCCAACAGTACAGACACATTATGGCGGCAGTACTCCTGTGTCTGTGCACATATTAGCCAGTCATCTAAATAATTCAGTATCCTGAGACCCTGCTGCCGTGGAGGGCCCAAGACCGCATCCATGCACCTGGTCAAGGTGTGGAGTACCAGAAGGGAGGACACATAACTCAAAGGTTTTTCCCATGAAGGCAAACCTGAGAAACCTCCTATCCCCCTCCCAGAATGGAATTTGAAAATCAGTGTCCTTGAGGTCGACTGTTGCAAACCAGTCGCCTACTTGGACAGCTTGCTTGACCCTAGACACGGTCAACATTCTGCACCTCAGGGGCATGAGAACTTATTCAGCTAAGACAGGCCTGAGTGTCCCATCCCGCTTCAGAACAAGAAAATAGCGGGAATAAGATCCTGCCCTCGGATCTTCTTCCTATAATTACCTGATAGCTGGTGTTGCCATGAGAGTGAAGAGCTCCCTGTACTGGTGGTGTGCAGTAATGGAAAACGCAGCCACCTTCGTCAGAGGAGTGCTGGCCCCTGGCCACTGCCGTGTCCTCCACCCCATTCCGCAGATCTTTCTGCCCCCAAGCAGACTGAGGTTGCTTAGGCTGCTGACACGCTGGTCTGCACCTGACACCTCCTCCGCACAGCAGCAGGCTCCCTGGCCCTGCTTAATCATCATGGACACGTCAGGCCCATACAAGGCAGATGGCTCAACAGGCAGTTTGAGCAGACACTCTAAGCTCTGGCTGCAGCATGGACTGTGACAGCCAGAGATGGCACCTGGCCACCCAAAACCTTGCCATAGCCCTGCCAGCTGCTTCACCCTGCTCTCACATGAGCTTTGGGAAAAGTGAGGAGACACGTTGTAGTTTGGCTATTAGATCCGTACTCGAATGAGACGTCCTCGCCACCAGGTGCAGCTGGCCAACCAGATGGTGCTGGTACATGGACAGAATGGCACCCATGTTTGCCAGCTATGTCTGGAGTGCCATGGCTTCATGCATTTTTCCCAGCAAGCCATCCATTACCTTGCAGTTTCTACTTGGGCAATTTGCCTAGGGACTTTGACGGAGCCACCAAGGCAGCCAAAGCCTGATCCATGAGGGGGCAATGGCCCACAGCCTATCCTCCCCAATTGTCAACTGCAGCCATACGACAACAGAGCCCCGACCAGTGTGCTCCTGCCAATGGTGTTGTAAACCGACTCCTGACCACCTCCTTGAAATCAGAAAGGAGAGGCACAAGGAACCGTGTTGGTTGCCCCCATTTCATATCGAAACGGTCAAGCCCCAGAGCCAAAGCAGCAACCAGCCAACAGGCTTCCCTTTGCCTAGCAAACATGCAGAAGCAGTTCATGCATGAAGCTGGATTATCACAAGCAGCACTGCATGCTCAATTCACAAACATAACACACAGTAGTCGAGTTTCTTTTTTTTTTTAAAGCCACAATGTGTAGGAATTTCTCCCATCTAATGTTGAAATCATATATTGCATTCAAACGGATAGCGCACTCTAGTGCCTCACTGTTTCAAACGCATATTGCAACAACGGTACTGGGTACCAAAAAGCTATGATAACATTGATGAAACCATGTCATCCGATACTTCATGGAGTATTCATTCAGGCTCCTACACAGACACATGTGACACGAGTTGATGAACCCCCTCCTCACCATGCTGGCTGTGCTTACAACGTAGGACTGTTGGGGCGGGTGTAAATCGAAACAAACCAATCATGTCTTGTCTTTTGACAACTGACAAATGGCTCAACCTCACACACCTCATCCCTCTCCTCCCATCACTGTGCTGCTGACAGAGGCACCGCTAACAGCGGCTAGCGGCCAGCGACGCTGACAGAGGGTCATGTTGCCTTTTTGATTCCCCTTTGCACTTTCTTGGTGACGACGATTCTCTCTCGTGATGCTGTATAGGCATGATCCTGCATTATGCTCAAAGAGTGGAACTTTGTTGTGCTGCAGTAGTGCCAGGGTAGTAGTGAAGCGCCTCTTGCTCCTCTCCTTCGGCTTCTCGGTCACGCAGCGCTGACCTGGCTCTCAACAAAAATGCCGAAGGCGGGGCTGTATATCCCTTGCTGGCGGATGTATTCTCAAGATGGCGAAACGTTATGGAACCCCTCAGACGACTTACCCGCACAATGTACAAACAAATCCGAAATTCTCTTTTTACAAGAATAAGTCAGATTTTTGGTGGAGGTAATAATACACCAATGATGACATATTTATGAATGCATACATCAATTTTTGCCAATAAACAACTGAAAATGTTACACAATGTCCCTTTAACATTGCAACCCCCAGAAGAAGGGCCCTGTCAGCTTTCCATCATCTATCTCTTTGCTTTTTTTTCGGAGAGTGACTTCACTGTAGCGCGACCAGAAAGTGCACTCTTTAGCTATAGCAATAGTCAGGGGCGAAAATTCCATTTCATAGTTGGCAAGGTAAAAAAGTTGTGGCCTGTCTTTTTTTACAGTATCTTTTACCGCAATTTGACGCTTTAATCTTCACAGTATTGTTAGTGATGGGCAAAATGTAACACACCCAATACTGAACTAAAATAAAGCCTATATGCAGTACTAGCGACAACAGTCAGGTGTACCGTGCTGTCCAAGGTGCTAAGTGTGTCTGGAGCAGAGCAGGTCTCTGTCTCCCCGTGCGCAGTAGTGTGAATATTTATGCTATTAAGTAAACGGAGAAAACATGTCTCTCATTGTTTAATAGCAGCAAAACAATAAGGTTTCATTCATCAAAGACAGAAACTCGATCTCTCTCCTTTTCTCCTTCTTTTTTCTCTTACTCAGGTGTGTCGATATACAGTGAATGTCTATACTTATGAGAAATGGCTTAACAACTAAACATTTCCTGTAATTAAACTGGTAAACTGGTTTATAAACAGTATGCTGTGAGATCTGCCGCTCTGTCACAACCGTGTGTAATAGTCGCGCGTAATGACCGCTCCTCGTCGGTTAAACTGCACGTCTG
The DNA here is from genome assembly GCF_011397635.1 of Epinephelus fuscoguttatus. Lineage (NCBI taxonomy): Eukaryota > Metazoa > Chordata > Actinopteri > Perciformes > Serranidae > Epinephelus > Epinephelus fuscoguttatus. Next base: position 42,993,390 of record NC_064756.1, on the reverse strand, counting down.
TCATGTTTGTCTCACTGACAGGTGGAGAGCCTACAGATATTAACTACGAGCCGCTCCGCCACTGACTGCTCTTGTCCTGTCCTCTCCCTCTTCTTTCTCTCCTGTCCTCTCTGACTATCACTAAACTCTGAGCTTAATCATTAGCTTTTAGCTTAGCAGCACTCGTAATTGAGTAGGCTTTTGAACAATGCAGGAGAAATGTTGCAGACAGTTTATATTATCAGCCTGGGCCTGGGGCTTGTTGGAACAGTAAATGGGATGTGTTGTAACATGTGTAAGTTAAACTGTGTCTGTGTGAGTGTACATCTTACCCCGTGATGCGCGATATGGGCAGCGGTTCCAGCCACACGCTGCTCCTGCTGCCAAGCAGTCCCGCCCGTTGGAAAGAGTGTGGGATATACCACTACTAGGAATGGGAGGGGGGGACTAAATCTTTAAAGATTTAAATAGCACATTAATGCGCATGTAGCACCCGACCCATGTAGCTAGGTGGTTAATAACTGAACAACCCCTGTGGCAGTACTGTGAGCGGGGCCCTGGGTATGTTTATTTATGGCGGTCTGTATTAACCTGTTCACACAATAAGATTTCCAACTTACAAACAGCTCAATTATTAATTTGAAATATTTGGCGGTGCCTCCACTTAGTAGGACTAAATGATTTTAATCACTAGTTTTAACCCACTAAGAATTATTTATGCTTTTTAAATCACTACTCCCTTTTTTTACTCAAAACACACCTTAAACGTGCAATATGTAATTTTCTGCCGCTAGGGGTCTCAAACCAAAACAATAACAGAAGACGGAGTTGGATGACGTCATGAAGTAGCGTGGGATCATGGGAGTTGTAGTCATATAACATACAGATCTGATGTTCTTCACTCCGTGAATTTACCGGCATCAGCTCAGCATTATAGAAACCTATCATTATAGAAACCTATCGTTAGATGTTGTGGTTAGCCAGCCTCCGCTCCACACCGCTCCGCAGCGGAGGCCGCTGGCCGGAGCTCTAGTGCCCCGGCGGGCAGTAGTGCTTGCAATACACTGGTGGAAATGATTAATATTTCGATAACATCAGCCAGATGTTTGCTTACCTGTCTAGTAGAACACACACGAGGTCGGCGTTGAATTGTAGTCCTAGATTTTCACGAAGCTCTCTCCATCTTGGAAGGGCCACACTAATATTTATCCTTGATTTAGCTCTCTTCTTATCCCAAATTCTTCTGGGATCGCTTGGTTGACCCGTACGTTTCCGTTTT